>NC_134573.1:73512975-73854642 GCF_050947875.1 Dermacentor variabilis | reverse complement strand
AAATTCACCAATTATGCATTTGTTTTGCAGATATAGGGCGCCACGGGACATACATATTTTGCTGAGGTACTCGCCAGATAATGCTGACACATTAAAAACTAAGTTGTTTTGTAGCATGGCCTCGCAGCAGAAAGTAGCACAAATATTTCCTGCGATTGTTTAACACGCGTACCTGCGTTTCACCAATCAATAAAAGGCTGTATATTGAGGCTGCGAAATACATGTCTTTTTCTGTGTACCCACAGTCTCCAAGATCTATTGGGAGACTCTACTCATTCATCATGAATTTCCAGAGCACTCATGGCAAGAGCATCATAGCCCACAAGCTTACTAGGAGTGGTTCCTACACCTATGAGTTACACTGCCTGCACTATGGTATAAAGTTTGTAAACAGGGATAAGGTGCCTCAGAAAGGCTGGCCAACGTTTCGATAGGAGGACCTATTTTCGTCAAAGGCGGCCTCGTGCTCCTCGGCGTGTTAGTTTTAAATAGTTAGTGCAGTGACGTCCTGTGCGGGTGTTGTCGGTGGCGGTTGGTTATAAAGGGAAAGACTTCAGAGGTAATGAACGCTGCCGCCTGAAGTCTGTGAGCGTCGTTCCCAAGACGAGGGGACAAGAGAGGGAGAGTGGGAATGTGGCAGAAAAGAAAAGAAGGAAAACGAGAAAAAGAATGGGGAGACACCAAGAGGTGAAAAAAAAAAGAGAAAGACCAAGAAACAAAAGAACGAAGGGGGGCATGAGAGGGCGTTGGGGAGCGACAGCTTAGGGAGCACTCAGGAGTGTCGTTGGTGGCATGTTTTTGTGGCATTAGAAGAGCCGGTCAGGCCGTCAGTGCGCGAGTAACACAAAAGGCAAAAAAAGAAAAACATGAGTTGAAAGAGTGACTTGAGTAGCATAGCAGCAATGCATCGAGTAATCTTGAAGTAGCTAAGATGGTGACAAGGAGTCTACGGTGCAATATATGGGATAACTCGAAGGAAGCGGCATGATCTTTCAAGGGCCGTTAGCCCTAGTCGCTGAACGTGGGGGTCGTTGCGGCGGTATACAGAAATGGCGATACCCTGTGTGGCTGAGGTGCCGAAAAAGGCATACTGACGTCTGGGATTTCGGAATGCGTTGGTGAGGGTGTTTCGAAAGGTATATAAAAACGGACAAAAAAACAAGAGAGAGGGGGGAACCGAAACCGGAATAACAAATAGGAGGGTGACGTGCGCAGAAGCGGACGGGGGCAAGTGTACATGGGAAAAGGGGTTCGTACAGTTCATATAAACGTAAAAACATGAACGAGTATATTAAATTGAGTAGTAGGCAGCAAACAATTTTCGAAATGGAGGAATAGATGAGGTTAAGAATTGAGGTTAGCTGGTGGCATAATGTGTTTTGTCTCTTGGTTGATGATATGAGATTTTCAGATTTAAGTTATCGCTTTTAAGTATTCTAAGTTTCCACGTGACAAATTAATTCCCGTCGGGTGTAGGCAATTAAACTTGTGCATGAGGTATGATTCCGTATATTTCCTTTCGCGAGGTGAACGGAAATTTGTTTGTATTATACAGAGCCTTGCTTTGTCAAATGTATGACCATGTTCATTAATGTGGCTGGCTACTGCTTTAGGTAAATTGTGTTTTGGGTCCGCGTTGTGACCGTTGAGTCTTGTAGGAATTCGTTGTCCAGTCTCATCTATGTATTGTTAGCTACAAGCGGCACATTCTAGACAGTAGACGACGTTGCTTGATGTGCAGGTAAAAGCCGAAGTTACCTAGTGTGCGTAATTTGATGCTGTACTTTTTACTGCAGTAGTAGATTGAATATGCTTGCATGTAGAGCATCTGGGGCAGCCACAGGGACCGGTTCCCAACTTCCTCTTTGTCCATAGTTTGGCATGCACAAGAATATCTTTAAAATTAATGTTGCGTCTGTAGGCTACTCTGGGCGGGTCGGGAAAAATATTAATAAGTTTCTGGTTGCTAGTGAGAATTGGGTAGTGTTTACTCGGGATGATATTCACGTTTGGGAGTGCGTTTGAGAATTTAGTAGTAAGAAGAGGCGTTGTTGTTCTTGTGATCTTCGGGCGGGGCTTCAGGACCTCGGCTCGATCAAGTTTGGTTGCAGCGGTGTAGGCTTTGGAAGGTCACTGTTTGGGTGGCTCGTGTTTAATAGGGTTTCTTTAAGGTGATACAGTCTATCTATGTAGCCTTGGTTTTGAACGCAAATGCAACGTAGTCGTGTGGCTCTGCCTTTAAAGATGCCTTGTTTGCAATGTCTGGGATGGTGGCTCGTATATTCTAGGCACTGTTGTTTGTCGAAAGGTTTCCTATACGGCGTTGTCTTTAGTGCCCCATTCTCAATGTAGATTGTTGTATCCAGAAAGTTTATGCACTCCATTGAGGATTCTGATGTGAATTTTATTGTTGGATGAAAAGAGTTTAGAAATGCTACATATTTATCTAGACTGTTTTTACCATGTCCCCATATTATGAATATGTCGTCTATGTATCGTAGGTATCGTATGTATCGTGAGGACATGTGACACCTGTCAGCGGGTGGGCAAACCAGGGGACAAATCGAGGGGGCCATTGAAATTGGTACCTATCATTACGGAGCCTTTTAGACGGCTCGCTATTGATACAGTGGGACCTCTGCCGGTAACAACCACGGGGTACAGACACATTTTGACTGTGATCTGCCCAGCGACAAAGTTCCCTGAAGCAGTGCCGCTTAAAGAATTCAGCTCAGTTGATATTTGCGCGAGTTGGTTTTCAAATCCAGTCAGATCAGGGCACAGTGTTTACTAGCGCTTTGACGACAGCCTTTCTCGAAAGGTGCGGGGTAAAGCTGTTACACAGCTCAGTGTACCACCCACAGTCGAATTCCGTTGAGAAGCTCCACTCCATCATGAAGCGCGTGTTGAGAGCATTGTGTTTTGAACAACAAACTGACTGGGAGCTGTGTCTGCCTGGGGTGATGTTTGCATTAAGGACCGCGACGCATGCGGCTACGGGGTTTTCGCCAGCTGAGCTGGTGTACGGTCACTCGCTGCGGTCTCCGCTTCGCATGCTTCGAAACTCGTAGGAAGGCAGGGGCGAAGACCCAGTTGTGGTGGAGTACGTGCTTAGGCTCCTCGAACGCTTAAGAAGGGCACAGGAGTTGCCAGGTGAAGCAATGGCAAAGGCCCAGCAGAGGGCCAAGGTTTATTATGATCGGACAGCCAGGGTCCGTCGTTTTGAGGTGGGCGATGAGGCAATGATATTGCGCACATCGCTAAAAAACAAACTCGACGTGAAGTGGGAGGGCCCAGCACGGGTTGTTCAAAAACTGTCGGACGTTAACTACGTGGTGAGTCTGCCAGGAAAACGGAAAGCACAGCAAGTTTACCACTGTAATCTGCTCAAACCCTATAGACAACGGGAAGCAGTGGTGTGTATGATGGTAAACGTTCCCGAAGAGCTTCCGGTCGAGCTTCCGGGACTAGGCTCAGTGACGAACAGGGAAGACACTGATCAAGTCATTAGTGACTTAATCAGTAAAGCACCGCTGTCGCCTGAGCAGAAAACCGAACTACACCAGCTCTTACAAGAGTTTCAAGGTCAGTTCTCTGAGAGGCCTGGTAGGACTTCTGTCCTTACTCATGAAATAGAACTTACCTCCCCAGAGCCAGTACGATCCAAGGCGTACCGGGTGTCACCCCGCCAGCGCGATATTGTGGAGGCTGAGGTAAAGAAAATGCTACAGCTCGGTGTTATTGAGGCGGGTGAGAGTGATTATACCTCGCCTTTGATTTTAGTTGAGGTACCGGACAAGGAACCTCGTCCTTGCGTCGACTACCTCAGGCTTAATTCCATCACTAAGGATCAAATTTATCCGATCCCTAACATCGAGGAGCGCCTTGAGAAAGTTAGTAGCGCTCAGTTTATTTCCACCCTAGACCTTGTCAGGGGTTATTGGCAGGTTCCACTTACAGAAGAGGCTAGTAGGTATGCGGCGTTCATTTCACCAATGGGAACATTCCGTCCTAAAGTTTTCAGTTTTGGTTTGAAGAACGCGCCATACTGCTTTTCAAGCCTCATGGACAAAGTGTTGCGGGGACAGGAAGAATTCGCTTTACCGTATTTAGACGACGTAGCGATATTCTCCGCATCCTGGTCTGAGTATATGGCACACCTGCGGGCAGTGCTAACCCGCCTGCGCGAAGCAGGCTCGACAGTCAAGGCTCCCAAGTGCCAGTTAGCACAGGCCGAGGTTGTCTACCTTGGTCACGTGATTGGTCGGGGTCGTCGCCGCCCCTCTGAAATAAAGGTGGCCGCTGTGCGAGACTTCCCGAAACTGCGCACGAAGACCGATATTCGGTCGTTCTTAGGTGTCGCCGGCTACTATCAGAGGTACATCCCCAGGTACTCTGATATCGCGGCTCCCCTGACGGATGCTCTAAGAAAAACAGAGCCCCAAACAGTCGTCTGGGACGAGACAAGGGAAAGAGCTTTTAGCGCCCTAAAGAGCGCCCTAACAAGCCAGCCTGTGCTACGATCGCCAGACGACACAAAAGGTTCGTTGTTCAGTGCGATGCTAGTGAGCGAGGCATGCTCGTTGTACTGTGCCAACGGGAAAATGGAGAAGTGGAACACCCCGTCCTGTATGCTAGTCGTAAGCTGACCAGTCGTGAGCAGGTGTACAGCGCCACCGAGAAAGAGTGTGCGTGTCTCGTGTGGGCCGCTCAGAAATTGTCATGCTACCTAGCCGGCTCGAGGTTTATCATTGAGACGGATCACTGCCCTCTCCAACGGCTGCAGACCATCTCTTCCAAAAATAGACGTCTCCTGCGCTGGAGCCTCGCTTTGGAACAATATTCCTTTGAGGTGCGTTACAAAAAGGGGAGTCTCAACGGTAACGCCGATGGCTTAAGTCGAGGCCCCTAACGTAGGAATCAGCCTCAAAGTTGTTTGTTACTGATGTTTTTCTTCCTGAGGCAGGATTTTAACATATCGCTTTTGTTTAGTGTTTCAAAGTCATGACGTGCTTTCTAGCGCAATTTTCCAATTTGTGGACGCGTTCTGAGTGCTGCTAGACTACTGTAAGGAACTAGGCAGTAGTATAAAAGGGAAAAGAGCCTGGCATGGCTTAGTGAAGGTTGTGTCGTGCTTGCTGACTGAGCGGTTGAGCTTCGGCGTAGTTCTAACGCTTGCTGGGAACTAGAAAAAATGGCAACTCTCCCGAAGTCACTTTGCAGTGTCCTGTGTGAACCTGAACGTGAAAACGAGGCCTTCTCTGTGCGCTGCACTCAAGAAACGCCGAAGGACGACCGACTTCGGTTATGAGCATCATCGAGCGACATCCCTCCGGACAGCGGATGCAGTCCCCTGACCATCGGGATCTCCTTCTCCCGGCGGGGCGGTCTGTTACGTTTCGCCTCCGACGTGCGGTATAGCCGGCGCGGATGCAACGGACGCCGGGGCTTCGTTCACAGCGGCGGATATTTTGGCCAGTTCAGCGCTGACCCAACGCCTCCTGCTGAGCGCGTCCAGGCATGTTTCAATGCCACGCGTCTTCGTGTGTGTGTGCATGTTGGTGCCCACGCTTGTCAAAGCGCGGCAGCCGGGGAGAGGAGCTCCGCAACTGTGAAGCGAGGAGGTCTGACCGGCGCCGGCCCGGCGGATACGTCACTTCTTGTCACAACGTGTCCATGCACCGCCGTCACGTGCGCCTCTTGCGAGCCGTTCCTTCTTACCCTCGCCTCCGAGAGTATAAAAGCAGCTGCCCCCGGACGCCAAGAGAGAAGCTTCCATTTATTCAGTCGAGTAACGTGGTCTCCCGTTTCTCCACTTCGGTCGACCTGACCGGCCGCTCTTTTGCAATGCTAGAATAAACAAGTTGTTCTGTTAGCAGTCGACTCATCCTTTGCCCGGACCTTCGGATGCTTCCAGCTGTGCCCCAGGCCGCCAGGCCAACGCTACCCTTGGGGCTTGCGACCCATTTGCAATAGTGGGGTTTGTCAGTGCAGCGCGATTGGAAATCTGTTTCCAGAATCCCCATAACTATGTTCGTGTAGGTTGGTGCAAAAGGCGTACCTATCCTTGTACCATGTATCTGTAGGTAGTAACTGTTCTCAAATTCGAAGTAGTTATATGTTAAAACTAATTGAAGGAGAGACAAGTAGACTTCAGGAGAGTGTTGTGCATTGTGTGTAGACAGCGTTTGTTTTATTGAAGATGAACTACAAGGATTCGAATGATGGTGTACAGGGCTATGATATCTAGTGTTGCGGGAATTGTGTTGTAGGGTAGCGTGCCTTTAGGAATAATGTCCTCTATAATTCTCAGCCCATGAGGAGCATCTTCTGCAAATGACCGAAGTGCTTTTGGCAAGTCAACAAGGTAGTGGTTAAGTAATGTGGAGATGCTCTCTGTCGGGGTGTTGTTGTTTGATGCTATCGGGCGACCTGGGATAATAGCGGTGCATAGTTCAGCGGATGGAATTTTAGGAATTTTTTGAAGGAGGTAAAAACGCCCGGCAGTTTTGTTGCTTCGTTTAAGAAATTTGTATTCGGACGGTGTTATCAATTCTTCCGCCAAAAGTGATTTCAGCCTGTTGGTAATTGTCAATATGTAGGATAATGTGGGATCGTTATCTAGCTTGCGGTAATGTTCTGGATTGCTTAGTTGTTGTAAGCCTCGTGCTTGTATTTTTCTACTGGCCAAATAACTATACTTCCACTCTTATCTGCTTTCTTAATAACAATGTCATTCCGGCAATTAAGATTTGAAATGATAAGACTCTCCGACGCAGTTAGGTTTCTAGGTCGCTTAGATGTCTTGGATTGGCTTATAATTTCTTTAGTGGCAGTTTTAAGGTATATGTCAAGTTCTATGGCTTGTTCTGGTTAGGGAGTTCAAATGGATTGGGCTCTAAGTGGTGTCGTCCCGGTGTCTGGTGTACCTGCGAAAAAGTGTCTTATACGCATTCGTCGGGAAAATTCTGAGAGGTCCTTGTGAAGCTTGAATTCATTTATTGTGTTGTTCGTCGGACAAACGTTTAGGCCTTTGCTGAGTACGCCTATTTCTTTTTTACCTTATGTTTTTGAAATGTTACAACATTGGAGTGGTTTAATTTTGTGGAAGTTTCCCTCCCGTCTGGTACTTCTAAACTCGAGGTCCCTCTTGTCGGCGTGTGGTGGCACTAACCCTTTAAACCTAACATACCGAGGATGACGAGGCCGTCTTTGACGAAGATAGGTCCTCCTATCGAAACGTTCGCGAGCCTTTCTGAGGCACCTTATCCCTGTTTACAAACTTCATACCACAGTGTGCTATTCCATCTGTCAGCCCCTTTCGGACTACCTGCACTAGCCACTTGTAGCCTACTCAAGCGGTGGTTCTAGAGCCCTCCCGTAGCACTTCAGCTATGAGACGGAAACTGTAAGACAAAAAAATCGGCAGAGGCACTTGGGACTCCTTACGTGCGGATGTGCGCAAGTATTCTTGCCGCGTTGATGAAATGTTTTCGCTTAGGTAATCATCAACATGTCGTCGGGCATGCTGCGAACTCGAACGGCATTCCTTTTGAGACATGATGGCAGTGGTACACCTCATTTTACACGCTTATTATTTGGCGTCGAGAGTGTTGATGATGCCGAGAATGGTGCACCTCTGTCATGGCTCACACCCACTATGGAGGATAGGCCAAGAATCGGGTGGCAGGGTATAGTTAAAGAAAATTCCTGTTTGAAAGCGAGAAGTGCTCATTAAAAGAAAAAAATATCAGTCGTACCACTCTTTGAAGAAGGACGAGCAGCGAAGCCGTGACGTGGTTTACCTCAATCAGCGTATCTATATTTAGTTATTATTATTATTATTATTATTATTATTATTATTATTATTATTTATGTCACTGGTTTTCTGTTAACTCAAAAGAGCTTTAATGCTTTAATGACCGGGCGCACAGGAAGGTACAGCGTAGAAATCAGCAACACTGGCATGCAGATTTAAAAATGTACAGAGCGCTCTATAAGCGTCTTTACAAACGTGCGCACTCGATCTATATAGCACACATGAAGGCTAGTACTTCTAAAAATTCAAAAATCTCTTTGGAGGCACGTTCGCTAACAGTCATGCAACAATACGAAACAAGCTATCTCCCTACTCAGCGGGGACAACCAACCCGTTCGAGATGTCGCGGGCGCCTTTGCCCTACACTTCGGGTCTGTCTACAGTGAAGGGCACAGTGACGGAGTTAGTGAGCTTTCCAGTCTAGCGGCCTCAGTGAAACTTCTCTTTATGAGCTTCAAAGGCTTAAAACCGTCTTTTTCGTGTGGTCCTGATGACATTCCACCTGCTTTGATTAAGACGTACGGGTCCTTGCTTGTGCCAGTGTTTACTTGTATTTTTAATTCTGCTTTAAAGACGAACACATGACCAAACGCTTGGAAAACAGTGTGGGTCGTTCCTATATTTAAGTCAGGTGTAAGAGCTGGTGCGAGTAACTGCAGACCTATTTTTTTTGCAAGCGCAGCATCTAAATTATGACCTCAGTAAGGCGTTTGATGTTGTATGCCACAAAATACTCCTTCAAAAGTTGACAAAACTTGATCTGCACCATTCTGTCACAGCGCTGATAAGAAGCTTCCTACGCGACCGCTACGGCTACGATAGCGTGAATGATGAGTCGTAAGAACTTTGTGCGGTTACAAGCGGAGTTCCTCGAGGGTCTGTCGTGGACACTCTTCTTGCTGTACATTAATGACGTTTCGGCGGTCATTCAAAACAGTTCAGTTTTGTTAAATGCTGATGACGCCAAACTTTCCAAGCGATAAGAAAGTTCATGACTGTGCCGCTGTTCAGAAGGGAATTGCGAATTTCGCGTCATGGTGCGCTCGAAACAAGCTCGTTATAAACACATCAAAAATGAAAATATCAGGCTTCACGTAGATGACTAACACGGCTTTATTTCCCTATAGCGTTGAAGGGGTTCTCCTGCCAAGAGCTCAGGGAACAGAGGACCATGGAGTGTACTTCGACAACTCTCTGAGTTGCTCGCCCCACGCTCAACAGGTGAGTAAGTGTGCATTTCGAACGCTCGGGGCACTATGACTGGTGGCGAGAGACTTCAAACAACCTGGGCTGTTTATAATTTCACATAAGAGCGTATGCTTTCCAACTGAGGTTAAACAGTGCGAATAAAACAAGGACACGAGGACACAAATACGACAGACAAGCGCAGTCTGCGGTATTTGTTTCCTCGTGTCCTTGTTTTATTCGCGCTGTTTAACCTCAGTTCTAAATATGAACCAACTAGCCCTCATCAAGATCCTAGTAATGCTTTCCAGTTCTTGAGTATGCTTCCGTCGTTTGGGGGTGGTACTTGTAGGGGAAATGTTGAACTTCTCGAAAGTGTCCAAATAAAGTTCGCATGTGTAGTTAAACCGTGGTTCTGCAAAAAGCCTTCTATGACCATAGAGCTGGGACTCACGTTCATATTACAAACCCTCACCTGTAGATGTAACAAATCGGATGTTCTTTCTCTCCGCATTCAATTCGTGGAAGAATCTGCTGCTTGTGCTTGATTTCTAATGTGCGCTTTAACGTTCTGCAGAGAAGCACAAGGAAACAGCGCGCCTTTCAGCCTTCCGATTTTTGTGACCCTCTGTCTAGAGTGCAGGCGACATATAACGTCCAATCAGAGTGCCTGGATATCTTCATGCTTTGTTTTATTATTTTGCTGAAAGGATGGAGCTGCAGAGCAATTTCAATAACTGAACAAAAACGACCATATGTTGTGCGTTCCGTGATTCTGTAATCTTTTCTTGTTCTGCACTTTTGCTTTGTATTCTCTTCGTGTATACAGGTAGCGAGGCACTGGAAGTGGTAAGGGAATACATCTACTTAGGACAGGTAGTGACCCCGGATCCGGATCAGAAAAATAATCAGAAAAATAAAGATGGGCTGGGGTGGTCTGGCAGGCATTCTAAGATCATGATCAGCAGGTTGCCATTATCTCTCAAGAGAAAAGTGTATAAGAGCTGTGTCTTGCCAGTACTCATGTACGAGGCAGAAACCTGGAGGCTTACGAAAGAGGTTCTACTTAAATAGAAGACGACACAGCGAGGTATGGAAAGAAGAATGATGGGCGGAACGTTAAGGGATATGAAAAGAGCAGATTGGGGGAGAGAACAAACGCGAGTTAATGACATCTTAGTCAAAATCAAGAAAAAGAAATGGGGGGGGGGCAGGGGTAGGACCTGTAATGAGGAGGGATGATAACCGATGGTCATTAAGGGTTATGGAATTAATTCCAAGGGAAGGGAAGCGTAGCAGGGGGTGGCAGAAAGTTAGGAGGGTGGATGAGATTAAGTTTGCAGGGAAAACGTGGCCACAATTAGTACATGACCGGGGTAGTTGAAGTATGGGAGAGGCCTTTGCCCTGCAGTAGGCGTAACCAGACTCATGATCATGATGATGATGACACATTTTATGCTCGGCTAAAATCGCTATTCGCGAAATTGTTCTTTTTTTGTGTGCACGCGTGTGTTTGGGTGCGTGTGTTTGAGTCGGTGTGCACTGTTCTCCCTGTGCATTGTTTTCGCAAGTGTGCCAGCACCAAGACCCTCGAAGTTGCTCCTGGGCGCTTTAATAAACACCTTTCATTGATTGATTGATTGAATAATATTATTGAATGACACAGACAACAAATACATCATTTGACTGTGGAGTGCTTTATACTCATTTTTTATAAAGTAGTGACTTGCCCAAGAACCGCCACACGGCAGACGCGAACTCCACATGTACAACTTCACTGTGAGCTACGTAATCAATAAAACTGGAGACAAAAATTTGTTTGTGTCGACGCGACGCATAGATATACGGACATCGACCACTGCCGCAGGGTAGCTATATGCAGCTATATTGTAAAAACCAAACAAAAAAGAAACAAAAAAGAACGAAAAGAGATGTTGGAATAGCTATAGCAGTATGCGAGCGAGCAGTAAGACCACTGGAAGGTGAATGTAAAAGATTCTACAATCAAAGGGAGAGAGAGAAAACGTTATTCAAGGTCCTTGCATGGGGTCAAAGTAGTTAATCATGGAGAAAAGAAATGTTAGTAAAGAATTTGGGGAAACAAATTTAGGTGAAACTAATGCAGATCTGATATGTAGAATAAATATACAATAATTATCAAACTAATTGTTTTGTTTCAGTTAAATAATGAAATACTGCTGAACAAACGTCTCCGTGACATTAGCCTAGTGTCGAGGCCCAGATGATAATAATACTGGTGTACTTAACCCTAATTCAATTTTGCAGAGTAGCACCTTCGAGTAATACATTTTTCTGGCGCGAATACCGTATGCATGATAAAAAGTAATGGTCTATTGATTCAATTTCCTTTCAATTGTGGCATAGAGGGGACACTGTCGGACCTGCTTTATGTAAGTAAAAATTGAATTGCGGGATGCGGCAGGCGTAATCTGATGTCATCAGCACCATCAGCCTATTTTATGTCCACTGCTGGACGACGACCTCTCCCTACGATCTCCAATCACCCCTGTCCGGCCCCAGCCGATTCCAACTAGCACATGCGAATTTAATTTCATTAGTCAACCTAGCCTTATGCCGTCCTCGACTGCGCTTCCCTTCTCTTGACACACATTCTGTAACCCTAATGGTCCACTGGTTAACTAACCTACGCATTACATGACCTGCCCAGCTTCATTTTTTTTCTTAATGTCAATTAAGTAAGTCTGTAGAGTCTGTGAAGGAGTATGTTTACCTAGGACGAATACTCACAGCTGACCCTGATCACGAGGAGGAAAGATACGGAAGAATGAAAATGGACTGCACCACATACGACATACATTGTCAGATCCTGACTGGAAGCTTACCGTTGTCATTAAGCAGAAAGATGTACTATCAGTGCATTCTACCGGTGATAACGTATGGGGCAAAAACTTGGAGAATAACAAAGAAGCTCGAGAACCAGTTAAGGACCGCAAAGAGCTATGGAACGAAGAATGTTAAGCATAACGTTAAGAGACGGGAAGAGAGCGGTATGGAAGTCAGAGCAAACGGCGATAGCCGATATTCTAACCTGGTGTATGTAACTTACAATTAACCAGGGAGGACACTACGGTTTCTTCTAGCAAAAACAGATCTCGATGGGGTGACCTAAGCAGTATTCGGTAAAAAAAAAGAATCAAAGGCCCACCTCAAGATGTTGTGGCTAATAAATCTGCCATTTTTTTAAGGCAGGAGCCCAAAACAAGTTAATTTTTTTGTAAAGTTATAGGGACAAATTTTGGAAGACACTTAAGATAGCTGTATTCGTTGCCGTGGAAAGCAACATACATACTAAATCGAGAATCTGTAACTACGACAGCTGACGACTGATTAGCTGGAAGTTTGCAGAACGGTAGAACAATCGCCAATAATTCTGCTATAAAAATAGGCGTGTAATCTGGAATGCAAATAGAAAAGGGCCGACCAAGAGAAGAAGGGAAAATGCCTACGCCAGTCTTCTCTGAGGACAGTGAAGCATCAGTGGCTATTATAGTGCTTGTCTCCAGTTTAGAAATGTAATGTTGTAATTGGTCATTTAAATATGCGTATGGCATTAGTTTAGCATTTGAGGAGAAAATGTCATCAAATTCTTTCCGGAGGCTTATCTCGGATTGACTTGTTGGCCTGAGGCCTGAATACGGTCTGAGGGGTTCGTATTCGCGAGCAATGATAATTGAAAAATTAACTTGGTTAATAATGAAGGCACACATTGATTTTTTTAGGAAAATCGTAAATATTTAGGTTCGTTTGGACTGTAAGAATCCTGAACCTACTTTTTAGCCATGGTATTCGCGCTTCCATATACATAAAGGTGTTTGCGGCAAATTTAGGTAGTCCAAGGCACAATCGTAGGGCTTCGTTTTCTAATAAAATCAGAGGCTCAATTTTATAAACTGGGCTGCCATAAAAGAAGATACACTCAGATTGCATGATTGGTCGGGCATACATTTTATATATCCGAAATAATGTGTGTCTTCGCAAATCGTATTGTTTCTTAGAGATCTTCCCAATATTCAGAAGAATTCACCTTGGTAATGAACTCTTAACGATACATCAGTGAAATGTGGATGGAAAAAATGTAAAGAAAGAGAAGAAGTGCACATTTACTGACGTTCAGAGACATATTTGTATTATCAATCCAAGTTTTAAGGGTACAAAACATTTTATAACGATTGATGAAGTGAATGCAGATCATGGTTTGATACGAAAAAAAACGATGTCATTGGCATAAACGAATGCGTGAATGTACTGGAGGAAAGGAATGAGGCTTAAAGATATATTGACTAGGGCAGCATAAAACACTGACTCTTCTGGTACCCCTAGTTTCTGCTTATACATAGACTGTGTAATACAGTAAGACAGACTGCTCGTATTAACCAGCTCGAGTAGCAGTAATGAAGCGCCACAATAACTATTCCACCTGCTCTTTTTCGTACTGCTCGTTTAAAGCTTTTTAAAGGGCTTCGGGGAACCTCCAAGGTCCTCTAAAACAATCACTCGAATAGGACATTGGTACCAGGATTACCGATCACCGCTATGTAGTTTCCTGGTTAGGCCTCCTGAGAGAAAGGGCCACGGGGCCATCCCAAATCTATCCTCTGACCAATGAACGACCTGTAGTGGCAGCGACATCGACGCGATGACCTGAGGAAAGAAGACGCGGTCAAGGGATACTATGAACGGCACGGGAGCTTCGTTGGTTGGGAGCCGTAGAAATAATGGATGAATTGAGTTTGAGCTCTGGCGCCGAAACATCTCGTTGTCTCTCTCTCTCTCATGTGCTCTGCAATAGACGACCACGGACGTCTAGACCAACGCGCAACTTCTGCCTGGCAATAGCGCGCCACACAAAAAGTGGAGCGATGTCGAATGTCAACAATCTACGCCAGCAAGCCTCGACCAAACCGAAAGCCGCTGACCTTACTTCAACCGCCGTGGTTGTCTCGAACGTCATCCGCCTGCCAGAATCTCGGGCCTCGAATCCCATGGCCTGGTTCTTCCAAGCGGGGGCCCATTTCGAACTCTTGCTGATAGCGTTACAGACCTACAAGTGCCTCCTTGTGGTCGAGGCGCTTCGAGCAGCCGTCATCGACGAGACTGCTGAGCTTCTCCTTTCGTTCAGGCACAACATCCCAGCGTCGCCTCATGATGCAATCATGGCTGCTATTCAGGATCGTACAGCTACGCCTGAACGCTCACAAACACAACAGCTACTCTTATTCGAACAGCTGCGCAATCAACGACCAAGCCAGATACTGCGCCGAATGCTTAACCTTCTCGGTCAAAGCACTTCCACCACGGCCATGCCGTTGTACGCGAGCTATTTTCTCAGCGCTTGCGCACCCAAATCAAGCTGCTGCTGGCCATTCCTTCAGCCCAGGATCTGTCAGGGCTCGCTGCATTGGCCTATAAGGTGATGGAAGTCTAATTCAGTCCCGCTAGTTCCAGCTGTGGTGCCTGCGTCAGCATCGCACACTGCGCGTTCTTCACCTCCAACCCGGCAAGAGATAGCATCGACAACTAGCTCGGTTGCTGAGCTGTGCGATAGATTGGGCAAGCTCATGGTTGCGATCTCTCCTAGGAACGTTCCTCCTCGCTCCCGCCGTCATAGCTGATGTCCATCTGGCCAACGCGGTCCATCCAACGAGCGCCAGCGATATAGTGCAGCAGATGAGGCGGTCATGCACTGGTATCACAGCGGTTTTAGTGCGCCAGCACGTCGCTGCTTCTTCCTTGCACTTAGTCCGGAAACTAACGTGGTGGGACCCTCACCGCCGACCGCTAACGCGGACGAGCGGTCAGGGTCCCACCCCATACCGCCCTTTCTGTGTCATCGATAACGTCACTGTGCTACGCTTTCTGATCAAGGCGGGTGCACAGGTGAGCATTTTCCCTGCTATACGAGCGGATCGCACAGCTGCTCCCATTCTACACTTGAAAGCCGTGAATGCAATTCGAATTCCAGTATTTCGCAAACGCTCACTTAGACTTGGGCCTGCTAAGAGCATTCCGGTGGTTGTTCATGGTCACTGACATGAGTTCTGCCATTATCGGTCCTGATTCCCTCATTGACCATGACCTCATTGTAGACGTCAAAAGATAACATCTCCTGGGCATGACAACTTATGCGCCGAAAACCACAAATTTAGCGCTCTCTTGCGCAACGGCTTCCAATGGGCCCTTCGCGGCTTTGTTACGATAATTTCCCGACATCACCGCACCGTCCATCTGGAAAACACCCGTCTGCTAAGACGTACGACACCGCATCAACACTGCCGGACATCCTGCATTCTGCCGCCACGTGTACTTGTTCACGACGACCTCAACGGTGCACGTGCATAGTTTGAGCTTATATCGAAATTAGGCATTATTCGGCCGTACGCCAGTAACTGGGAAGCTACATTCCGTAGGGTTGCTAAGAAAGCAGGTGAGTGGAGGCCAAGTGGAGATTACAGGCTTCTCAGTACTAAGACTGTTACGGATTGGTGTCTTTTGCCGAATATACAAGATTTCACCGTATCTCTTCATGGCGTCGCAGTCTTTTCAAAGACTGTCCCTACCCGCGCCTACCACTAAATTGTTGTGGCTGAGAGACATATCTAATACGGCCATTACAATGCCATTCGGTCTCTTTGAGTTTCTGCGAATGCCGTTTGCCCTCAGCGAGCCGCCTAATCATTAGAAGATTTTATTGACACGGTAACGCGTGGACAAGCTTTTGTATTCGTGCACGCCGAGAACTTTCTCGTAGCGAGCACCCCCGTCCCAGAGCATCTACATGTACGACTTTTGCTCCGACGACTATGTGAACACGGCATCGTCATCAGCGCTCCCAAAAGCATGTTTCGTGTTGACCACTTTCAGTTTCTAGGACATCGACTCTATGCCAGGGACATTTCCCCACTTTCATCAAAAATCGATGAAGTAGAGAGCGTCCCAAGCCCACAACGATCACGAAGCTGCGACAGTTCCTCGGCGTGGTTAATTTTTACCGCCGATTTTCCGCCGATTACCACGTCTCTGGATTGCCTCCTTACCAACAAGAATAATACGAGCTTGCTGCATTAGGACGCTGCTGTTGAATACGCATTCATCAAGGTCAAGTGCGCACTGGAAAACGCCGCAATTCTTGCACATCCTAACCCCGCGGCTTCACCGGCCCTCGTGGCTGACGCGTCCAGCACAGCCGTGGCAGCGGTTCTCCAGCGGAACATCGATAATTCAATGTGACCCCTAACCTTTTTCTTCAAGAAACTCACTCCAACCCAAGCTCGCTACAGCACTTTCCTGTCCAGGGTTATTTGCAATTTACCACGCCATCCCGCACTTTCGCCATATAGTCGAGGGACAACCCTCTGCCATCTTCACGGCTCAGAAGGAGTCGTCCACACGTACGCCACGAGAAATGCGCCATCTCTTGCTCATATTGGAATTCTACACCGACATCCGACACGTCAGTGGCGACGAAAATCTAACCGCTGACACTCCGAGTCGTGTGAACGACGTGACGTCCCCTGCACGTGCTGCGGCACTTGATGCGCTGACGTTCCTCATGCTTTAACTTAATGATCCTGAGCTCCTTCAACTGCGTTCATCCAAAACAGCACTGCGGTTGGGCAGTATCCTGCTGGATGCTGCCACACTCGTCTATGACACTTCTACAGGCACACCGAGACCATTTGTCCCCGGCACGTTGCACAAGCAGCTCTTCGACACACTGCACCAGCTCGCTCACTATGGTGTTCGTGCCACACAGCTACTCATGGCCCCGGATGAAAGCCGATGTACTTGACTGCATTTGCTCGTGTGCATCCTAATAAAGTGCAAAAGTTCATAGGTATTCTGTTCCCGCAGCACGCGTTTCTTTAACCTCATCGTCGTTTCGACGTTGCTCACATTGACATTGTTGGGCCACTGCGACCATGTCAGAGGTTTCGCTCACCTGCGCGCTTCTGTCGACAGGGTTACCGGTTGGCTAGAAGCAACGCTCCTTCCCAACAGCTCTTCCGCGATGTTTGTGGCAGCTTTTGTCACGACATGGGTTGCCCGCTTCGGATGCCTTACCAATGTTTTCACATTTAGAGGACAGCAATTCGAGTCCACCTTCTTCCAAGAGCTCATGTGCTTGCTTGGTACAAGTCCTCTGCGTAGGGCGTACTACCATATCCAAATCAATGACCTCACGAGAGGCCTTCATCGGCATCTCAAGACAGCGCTGATTGCTTATAGCACGCCATCGCAATTGGTTCAACGTGTACTACTGGTTCTTCTAAGTATCCGGTGCGCTTTAAGCTCGGACATCGGGTGCTCGAGCATGGAGCTCATCTACTGTACTGCCCAACGACTTCTTTTCACCACAATCACCTCTGGCTGCTCTGTCTACTCAGGAATATGTGCAGCTTCTTCGCAAACTCTTTGGGGACCTAAAACTTCTCCGGCATGCCCAGTTCCAGTACGCACGTACCTTACGTTTGAACTGAGCTTGCCAACACAACCCACGTCTTCAAACGCTATGGACCTGTTAGGCCTGCTCTGCACCCACACTACCTTGGACCTTTCCCGTAACGGAGAGACGCGAGTCCACATACATCGTGAACATTCATGGCAAACCTGACGTCATCGCACTTGACTGGCTGTGGCCAGCCTACTACGAGGCGAATCTCACAGTCGCATCCTTCCTTTCAGCCCCGGACGTCACCTTTCCGGTCAGTGGTCACAGTGTTTCAGTCTGCCGAGTTCCATGGACGTACTGACATCATTCGCAGATCATGCTGATTTCAAGAGGGGGAGCTATATAGCGCCAGCGACATCGACGCAATCGCCCTAGGAAAGAAGACGAAGTCAGGTGATGCCACGAGCAGCGCAGGAGCTTAGTTGTTTGAGAACCGAAGGAATAAAAGATGAGTTGAATTTGAGCTCCCGTGCTGGTGGTTGTCTCTCTCTCACAGCTTAACCTACAAACCCGAAGCACATTGCTTTCTCACAGGCTCGTCCCGTACCAACAAGAGCGAGCATCAGCATAAGAGTGCCATTACAAAGTGGATATTGTATGTTGCTTTGATTGCGGCTCTTATCGCGGTTCCTACATGACCTGGTTTATAATACTTGACCCCACAAACCCTAAACTCCAGTCAACATGAAGGTAAATTTGAATATTCATTTCAAGTCGTAAGAAGCATATTCATTCAGAAAAACATGAAATGTTTCTGAGCAAATGATATGGGGGATAAGTTTAGTTACTGCTTTCCTGAAGTATTTACGACGAAAATGTTGCTCTAGCAAATAAAACAAATCCTACTGTTGGCCTTGCAATAACTTTCCCGCGCCTAAATACTTGGATGTGTCATATTGAGTGTATCGAAAAAATATTTGGGCTATTTGGGGTTTAGAAAATGAATGCAAAAACATAGTTGAATCGAAGGTAACAAGAAAACTATTTCGTCGGGGCTGTATTTGAGAGTTTTCACTAGGAAGAAACAACATAAGAATTTTGCACAATTGTTTTGCCATCTCTTATCATTAAAGGTACCACACGTTGACATTTTTTACAGAACTCCATGCTGTTGCAGCTCTGAAGATGTGAAGCAGCTGTGTCGTTGCTATTTGTGCATGAGGATGTAAGTTTCAGACTTTTTATGAAGGGAACCTATTCTAAGCAACTCTGGAATTCGTCAAATGACTTCGTTCTTGGAAGCAATCTGGCGGCTATATGAAAATCCAGTATGTGTCTTTGGAGTGAACTTAGGTCTTCCTTAGTTTCACGTCTTATTTCTCATGCGCTGCTCTTGCAGTCAATCCTAGGAGAATTTTTTTGTGCAGCGAAAAAGACATTGCCCGAATTATGCAGGCTATAGTAATAATGACGGGTTGTGGTAACTTCGTCTAGAGTCCAAAATGTGTGCAATTCAAGCTGCGTCAGAACATTCTACATGCTTGCTTAACCATAGCAACCTTTCTTTATTTTGTGCTGTGACAAACGCATAACTGATTCATCATCAGAAAGCTTTCTTTGTTGTCATTGCAGGACAAGAAGGTTCCTGTCAGGCCTTGTGTGGTGAGCTCTGGCCATAATCGCGAACAGGCAGGATTCATGCAACTCTGCGTCGACAAAAAAAATGCAGTTCGTGTTGAAAACTACAAAGGAAATGGTCGCCGCAATCATGAATGCATTCTTTATGTAGAAAACAGTATATGCGCCTAAATCATGCAAGACCAGTACAGTCCACCTGGAATGAATTCTCAGGATGAGACCAGTTTTCAGATATTAATACGCGAACTTTGCGGAGAAATTCATAGGGGTTCCACTTACTTTTCTGCTCCCATGAGTAAAACGACTTTTCTTTAAAAAAGCAAGTGGAACGGCACTGAATCTTTAACGACCCATATCTCGTAAATGGTGCCATCCATACAGTTCTTTTCAATTGGATATGGTTTGCACTATCACCCACCAGAATATGTAATTGAAATATGTGCCATAAGGTGATTGGTTAAAACATAAATAGGTAATTTCTTATGTAGTGGATTATTCATTTCAATTTTTGTACAAATAATGCACACCTCCACGAGCATGAAAGCGCATGGACCAGAATTGTGCTATCTGCCGTACGGAATTAAAAAAAAATTGAAGTGCTCACAGAGGCACTCTGCATACTATACCTCCGTAAAACCTACTGTGATCCCTTTAATTACTGCAATATATTGCAAACTTCTTCACTACTGTGATACTTTGCAATAATGTTTGTATTTTATGCCTGTCACAGTATGAAATGACATAAATTTTATTGACATTTTGCTTGAAAATCGCAGCATATGTCTAGCATGTTTCGTAAATGAGTTACGCTATCTATTTTCCGCAAACATGTAGTAGTGTTTGCTTTTGCGTGCCGTGAGTGAAGCAGAATACGTAAATAGGTATACCTGATAAAAGACACGCTTGGGTCCTGAGGAACGAAAATGTGATATTTCATGTGTATAAATGTGTAATATATTGAGCAAGATCCTCATGCACTTATATATATATATATATATATATATATATATATATATATATATATATATATATATATATATATATATATATATATATATATGTGCGAGTGTGTGTGTACGAATGTAGAGATATATCTGTTGGCGGCGCCACTGTAATGAGACAGTGAAGTGGACAATCGGCCGTCGCCCAGAGAGCTTTGTTGAAAGGCGTTCTTCGTTTTATCCAGCACGCCGTGCGAGCGCCGGCGCCCAAGTGCGCGTCTTTGTCCACACACACGCATATATATATATATATATATATATATATATATATATATATATATATATATATATATAGATATATATATGCGTGCGTTATGCTACATTGCTTACGTTTGAAGGATAACATCACATGAACGCTTGACATGGTGATTCGCCTTAAGCCGCAAAGGCTACGCACGACAAGGGCATGATTGTTTTACAGCGGAACTGTCTTAGGCTAGTTTCTAGCGTTTCGTGTTGTGCGTATACAAAAACTATCATCCTGTCGGCCGTATTTACGGGGGTATGAGCCATTGCTTGAGAATGCATGAGCTTGTAGGGGGTATGACACTATAGGCGAACGACGTAGAGATCGCGTACAAGTAAGACGAGCCGTTCCGTGGTCTTGACCTCATAATGTGCAGCAGTCGGCGACAACTGCTTCGGGTTTGTAATAACGAGGTCTTTAGGCGTGTGCGCGGTGACAACTAGGTGTCCAGCCCGGGGTTGAAGTGGCATCATCTCTCCTACTTCACGTTGCGGCAGGTTGTGCGTCAAAACGACGCTGCGTTCTCGTCCATCTTCATGAAACTAGGGGACGGGAGAGCCCTCCAACCGGAAGAGTAGGTCGTCATAGACAGTCGGTTCGTCAGCGCCGATAAAGCCTTGGTCGCTGCGCCTGGTGCTGTGGGACTCTTCTACTCAAAGAAGCACGTCGATGCCTTCAACACGGCTGTTGCCCTACAGGGTGTGCGAGACGTACACGAGGCTAGAGCAGTTGTATATCGGATACAGGTCCGACAAAGAATGCGTTCACGTGCAGGCCAAGGTAGCCGATATGACGAATGTCAAAATTAGCAATTTACCTCGTACATTAATACTCCGGACAGGCCGTCATTGGAGTTTGAACCTGGAAACGTATAACGCTAGAATGTTATCTAGTGAGGCGAGTCTAGCAGTGCTATTGGAGGAATTAGAGGGCACTAAATGGGATATAATAGGGCTCAGTGAAGTAAGGAGGCGAATAGAAGCATATACAGTGCTAAAAAGCGGGCACGTCCTGTGCTACCGGGGCTTAGCGGAGAGACGAGAACTAGGAGTCGGATTCCTGATTAATAAGAATATAGCAGGTAAAATACAGGAATTTTTTAGCATTCACGAGAGGGCGGTAGGTCTTGTTGTGAAACTTAGTAAGAGGTACAAAATGAAGGTTGTACCTACATACAGTCATGATGACTAGGAAGTCGAAAGCTTCTATGAAGACGCGGAATCGGCGATGGGTAAAGTCAAAACAAAATACACTGTACTGATGGGCGACTTCAATGCCAAGGTAGGCAAGAAGCAGGCTGGAGACAAGGCAGTCGGAGAATATGGCATAGGCACTAGGAATAGCAGGGAGAGTTATTAGTAGAGTTTGCGGAACAGAATAATATGCGGATAATTAATACCTTCTTCCGCAAGCGGGATAGCCGGAAGTGGACGTGGAGGAGTCCGAACGGCGAGACTAGAAATCAAATAGACTTCATACTCTGCGCTAACCCTGGCATCATACAAGATGCGGACGTGCTCAGCAAGGTGCGCTGCAGTGACCATAGGATGGTAAGAACTCGAATTAGCCTGGACCTGAGGAGGGAACGGAAGCAAGTCTAAAGGTCTAAAAATTAATCTGCGTAAAACTAAAGTAATGTTTAACAGTCTCGGAAGAGAATAGCAGTTTACGATAGGAAGTGGGGCACTGGAAGTGGTAAGGGAATACAACCTTCAGGACACGTAGTAACGGCGGATCCAGATCATGTGACTGAAATAATCAGAAGAATAAGAATGGGCTGGGGTGTGTTTAGCACACATTCTAAGATCATGAACAGCAGGTTAACCATTATCCCTGAAGAGAAAAGTTTATAACAGCTGTGTCTTATCAGTACTCACGTACGGGGCAGAAACCTGGAGGCTTACGAAAAGGGTTCTACTTAAATTGAGGACGACGCAACGAGCTCTGGAAAGAAGAATTATAGGTGCAACTTTAAGGCATAAGAAAAGAGCAGATTGGGTGAGGGAACAAACGCGAGTTAATGATATCTTAGTTGAAATCAAGAAAAAGAAATGGGGGGGGGGGCATGGGCAGGACACGTAATGAGGAGGAAAGATAACCGATGGTCATTAAGAGTTACGGACTGGATTCCAAGGAACGGGAAGCGTAGCAGAGGGCGGCAGAAAGTTAGGTGGGCGGATGAGATTAAGTAGTTCGCAGGCACAACATGGCCACAATTAGTGCATGGCCGGGGTAGTTGGAGAAGTATGGCAAAGGCCTTTACCTTGAAGTGGGCGTAACCAGGCTGATGATGATGATTACTGCTCGCTCTGGGCAAGCCCTACACGGTCAGGGTCAACATTGACGTAAAAGACGGACTCGTGTTACTTTGACGGACTCGTCGGTGTACTTTGAGAGGCGGAGTACAGGGAATGCGACGCGCGCGATGCGGTGCGCATTTGGGTGAAATTCGGTGTGCCACATACTGGCCGTCTGGCTCAGATCAAAGTCAAGCTCCTCGCGCATGCTGCTTGGAGACTGAGAATAAAGATTGTGGCGGATTATGTGCGTATGGAGTTGCGTAACTTCACCTCGCCCTGAATGGAATGAGTAGACTGTGTTGCCGGCGATGGTAGTTTCCGGTGGTTGAATCTAGTGCAGTCGTTGCCGCCACCGTATGCGCTCATCCCGGAACGTGAAAGAGGGACCTCGAAGAATGTATCAAAGGCACCTTTAAGTGGATCTTCCCGGTGGCCCCAAATTCATCGTCATTGTGGGTGACTTTAACGTCATGTGTCTTGTCCCAGCGGAAAGTGTTTTTTGGCGTTTTTACTGCGAAGACGCGGCCATCAATGTACACGAAGACCAACGTCTCAAGGACGCGTCATCGGTCGTGCCTAGGCCCAATGTTCGCTAAGAACTCCAGTGTCTTCGCAGAGCCCATAGCTATCTATCATTGGGACCATAAAGCACTAATTACTGAAGTCACGAGATAAACGTTAATACAAGTAAACATAAAAAGTGCATACTTGTGCAATATTGTTTTGGTGCTTTATTTTCTTTATAGTTATTACAGTTCCGCTGGTCATCCACCTTCACAGAGTCGAATGGCTCTGAATGTATTATAAAGGAGATTTATTCGGGTTCGTAGCGACCGCCGGTCCTAGGATGCACCGAGCAGTTTTCGACCTCTAGCCTCTGCTGCGCGCTTGATGCTGCCGATGCTGCTGACTCTGTGCGCACGTTCGTCATCTTCCTTACAATGGCCCCGCGTTAATAAAGGAGCCATCCTGGCGACTTAGTTTTCTGGAAGGGTGGTAGAATAGTGATACGGCTTGAGACGCTGAACGTGAACGACTTCGCGGTTACGACGTCGCATGTCGGACGGCGGCGTTAGCGGCTCAACCAGGTAATTGACGGGTGATGTTCTCTCGAGAACGCGGTATGGCCCATCGTACTTCGGAAGGAGTTTTGAAGCGAGCCCAGGCGTGCGGTGTGGCACTAACAACCAAACGAGAGCGCCCGGGAGAAAAGTGGGAGTCGAGTTCTGGGATCGTGAACAGCTTTTTGACGGTTCTGGTCCTCCGAGGTGAATCGGCGGGCCAGCTGGCGACATTCCTCGGCGTGTCTGGCGGCTTCCGAGATCGGCCGGCATTCAGATGGGTCCGGCCGGTAGGGCAGACTGGTGTCAATTGTGTGCGAAGGATGACGGCGGTAAAGAAGGTAAAAGGGTGAGAATCCGGTAGTGGCCTGAGTCGCGGTGTTGTAGACGTAGGTGACAAACGGAAGAACTAGGTCCCAATTAGAGTGATCAGGTGAGACATACATGGCGAGCATGTCACCAAGTGTTCGATTAAAGCGTTTCGTGGTGCCGTTAGTCTGTGGGTGATAAGCAGTGCATTTACGATGAATAATGGCGCATTCAGCAAGCAGTCGTTCGATGACTTCAGATAAGAAGGCGCGGCCTCTGTCGCTTAAAAGTTCACGTGGACCTCCGTGACGAAGGAGAAAACGACGAAGTATGAAATTGGCGAGCTCCTGCGCTGTAGCATTTGGTAGAGCAGCAGTCTCCGCATAACGGGTTAAGTGGTCTACCGCAACGATTGTCCACCTGATGCCGGTAGGAGTCAACGGAAGTGGCCCGTAGAGCTCTATGCCCACGCCATAAAAGAGTCGGGATGGACATTGTAAAGGCTGGAGTTCACCGGCGGAGTTGGGCGCTTTGCGGCGTTGGCACTCATGACAAGAGCGGACGAACTTTCGAACGAAATTGTACCTTCCGTGCCAGTAATAGCGGTGTCGAAGTCTTTCGTAGGTCTTGAAGACTCCCGCGTGGTCATACTGAGGGTCGACATGGAATGAGGAGCAGAGCTCTGATCGCAAGATTCTCAGAATGACGAGTAACCAGGTGCGTCCCTCTGGGGCATAGTTGCGTCGATATAGTAGCTGGTCGCGAATCGCAAAATGAGGAACTTGGCACCGAAGCGTGCGTGACGCCGGAACTTTCGACGCATCCGAGAGGTCTAGCAGAGATGCAGTCCAGGGATCATTACGCTGTGCAGCAGCGATAGTGTCAACGTCCAGAGAGGATAATGTACACTCGCAGGCGGAGTCGTCACTGGCCTTCGGGGGAAGCGGCGATCGGGATAGCGCGTCAGCATAGGAGTGCTTTAGCCCGGAATGGTAAACCACGCGGATGTCATATTCTTGGATTCGCAATGCCCAGCGGGCAAGGCGGCCCGATGGATCTTTGAGCGTCGACAGCCAACATAGTGCGTGGTGGTCGGTCACTACGTCAAACGATCGGCCGTATAAATGTGGGCGAAACTTCCCAAGCGCCCACACAATGGCCAAACACTCCTTTTCTGTAACGCTGTAATTCGTCTCCGCCTTGGTTAACGTGCGACTCGCGTATGCGACGACGTATTCTGTGTGGCCAGGTTGACGCTGTGCCAACACAGCGCCAAGGCCTACACCGCTTGCATCGGTATGGATTTCGGTTGGCTCTTGAGGGTGAAAATGGCGAAGAATGGGTGGCGTCGTGAGAAGACGGCGCAAGGTTTTGAAGGCGTCGTCACACGCTAGAGATCATTATGAGAAATCTCTAGCGCCGGTAAGGAGCTGCGTGAGAGGCGATACAATTGACGCAAAATTTCGACCGAATCGCCGGAAGTAAGAGCAGCAGCCGATAAAACTGCGTAGCTCTTTCATAGTGGTAGGTTTTGGGAACGCAGTAACAGCACGTAGTTTCTCGGGATCCTGGCGAATGCCCTCGTTTGACACGACATGGCCTAAAATTGTGAGCTGACGAACAGCAAATCGACACTTCAGGTTAAGTTGCAACCCCGCGTTGGTCAAGCAAGTGAGTACGTGCTGAAGGCGGAGCAGGTGCGTTGCGAAATCATGGGCGAACACCACAATGTCGTCAAGATAGCAAAGACAGATTTTCCATTTGAGGCCACGCAGAACATTATCCATCATCTTTCAAACGTAGCAGGTGCGTTGCAAAGTCC
Organism: Dermacentor variabilis; assembly: GCF_050947875.1. Taxonomy (NCBI): domain Eukaryota; kingdom Metazoa; phylum Arthropoda; class Arachnida; order Ixodida; family Ixodidae; genus Dermacentor; species Dermacentor variabilis. The sequence goes on along the minus strand of NC_134573.1, from coordinate 73,828,829 downwards.
GAAAGGCATGACGGTGAATTCATACAAGCCGTCTGGTGTAACAAAGGCAGTTTTTGGGCGATCGGCCTCTGCCATCGGAACCTGCCAATAGCCTGACCGCAAATCCAGCGAAGAAAAGAACTCGGCTCCCTGCAGACAGTCCAGAGCATCATCGACGCGTGGTAATGGGTAGACGTCCTTCAGCGTGATTTTGTTCAACCGTCAAAAATCAACACAGAAGCGGTTGGAGCCGTCTTTTTTGTGACGAGGACCACGGGAGAGGCCCATGGGCTTTGGGAAGGTTGAATGACGCCTCGACGGAGCATGTCATCGTACCTGGTCTGCAATGACGCGACGTTCCGTAGCGGACACGCGATATGGTCTTTGTCCCAGCAGTGAGTGAGAGCCAGTGTCGATGTAATGCTCAACCGTCGATGCATGGCCAAGAGATGTTTGCGCAACGTCACGTCGAAAGAACGGCGGAACTGCTGAAGGACTGCGAGAAGTTGAGATCGCTGCGAGTATGCCAGATCTTCGGCGATGAATGGGCTGAACATACCAGTCCATGTTGAGTCGGGTACGGAGAGGGCATTCAGTTCATGGACGGCAATAGAAGGCACTTCGTCGAGGACGGAGACAATTCGTGTTGAATCGACCAACTCGACGTAACCAAGGCATTCGCGGCGCGGCAGTGATAGCGGCGATGAAAGGTGATTGTAAATGGGCATCGTGCTGACACCGGCGGCAAGGTCAAGAGCTACAAAGGGCAAAGGAAGCGCTTTTCTGGTAACAAAGTGATGAGAGGGCATGAAGACCGTCCCGTCGCATATGGTACTACAGAAGACTGGTACGAATGCTGAAAAGCACGGGGGAATACAGGTGTCTTCTTTCACGAGAATTTTAGTGGCAGGACGAGCATCGACGGAGGCCAGGTCACCAAGGTGGAAAAGTTCAATCTCAGCCCGAGCGCAATTGATGATGGCATTGTGGCGTGTAAGAAAATCCCATCCTAGAATAACGGCGTGGGAGCACGATGAAATAACTATGAATTCAATCGTGTACAAAATGTCCTGTATGGTCACACGGGCAGTACAAGCAGCGGTAGGGCAAATGGGTTGAGCACTCGCCGTTCGAAGCGACAATCCAGACAAAGACGTCGTCACTTTACGAAGCGAACGGCAAAACCTGGCATCCAAAACTGAAATAGCGGCACCGGTATCGACGAGGGCGACTGTGGCGACATTTTCGATAAACACATCAATGACATTGGCAGGTAAAGGAGGAGGACTTCGGCATGTCGACACTTGCGCAGTTCTTGCCTCAGGAACTGCGCCGTCTAGTTTCCCTCCATTAGAGACGGGTCGTCGACGCATAGGGGAAAGCGATCGGCGACGTGGAGAGGGTGATCGGAGGCGTTCGAAGCGAGGACGGCGATCAGTCTGGGAGCGAGCTGGTGATGGGTCAAAGAGTCCGTAAGGCGCATTTGAATCAGGCGGCACATAGGGCGCTCGGTGATCGTCATCGAACGCCAGCGATCGGCGGCGGCAGAACCTTGCGACATGACCGGGACACATACATGCGAAGCAGATAGGGCGATTGTCCGGCGTACGCCACGGGTTAGCGATGGCAGTGGTAGTCCAGGGGTTGGGAGGGGGAGGGCAGTGCACAGGCTGCTGGAAGCGACGCACGGGCACAGCGCGAGGGGCCATTGCAGCAACTGTACCATACGTGACTGGTGTAGTCACGACATCCTGCTGGTGAACAGCCGGCAGCGCTTCCGCGACCTCTTCATGGATCACGTTACGGAGATGAGACGGTAAAGTGCTGGCAGACTCCTGAGTGACGGACACCAGAGATAGCTGTCGTGCGACTTCTTCGCGGACGAAGTCCTTGATTTGGGTTATCAGGGAGGCTTGTTCTGGGCCGGTGGTCAGGCTGCAGAGTGGCGCCGCATTTGGTGTGGGATGTCGTCTTGTCAGAGCTCGCTGCTTACGTAATTCATCATAGCTCTGGCACAAGCTGACGACGTCGCCAACAGTGCGCGGGTCCTTGGCCAGAAGCATCTGGAACGCGTCATTATTGATTCCCTTCACGACGTGCTTGATCTTTTCCGCTTCTGTTATGGCAGCGTTCACGCGCCTGCACAAATCTGGCACGTCTTCTATATAGCTGGTGAATGTCTTACCCGTGTCCTGTGCGCGTGTACACAAACGCTGCTCGGCTCGGAGTTTCCTGACGGCGGGTCGGTCAAATACTTCCGTAATCGATGTCTTGAACACCGACCACGTTCGGATTCTCATGATTTCTGAACCAGAGACTGGCCACGCCCGCGAGGTATAAGATACGTGAGCTAGTTTGTCCGAGTCATTCCATTTGTTGTGAACGCTCACCCGTTCGTAGGACGACAGCCACTCTTCAACGTCCTTGTCGTCGGTTCCGCTGAAGATAGGAGGCTCCCGCTGGCGAACGGTGCCAGCACAAGGGGTGGGTGGCGATGGATGGAAGAGTCTGCTGGTCGGCATCCGACATGACGGAGGGTAGCGTCTGAGAATGGAGTTCCAGGACGGTAGAATGGAACGTTACCCCGCACGGCTCCACCACTTATAAAGGAGGCTTATTGGGGCTCGTAGCGACCGCCTGTCCTAGGATACACCGAGCAGTTTTCGAGCTCGAGCCTCTGCTGCGCGCTTGATGCTTCCGATGCTGCTGACTCTGTGCGCACGTTCGTCATCTTCCTTGCAGTATTTATATTTGCATATATATGTATATATATGCATACACATATATAATTATGTGACTATAATTCAATTTCAAAAACTTAGATTCCGATGACTGCGAGCAATATGCCATCGGTCACATTCATCTATAAATTGTGCCACTATAAAATTTCGTTGGAGGCATTTGGCACCCCTGGTACAAGGGCTACGCACTCAACTTGGCACACTTCACAGTAGGTGGTAAATCAGGTGAAATAAACGAAGGGTATAGGTAGCAGCCTCTAGTTGGGGTGTTTTCTCAACACCTTAAATTTTTCACACATAAACACCCTTGTAGGGCTTGCAGAAAAGCACTCATTTGAAAAGATGAACATTTTAAACGCTTAAGGTGTCGTCTCTGCGACTACCCGATTTACACCCTTTTGGGTGTAAGAACTTTTATTGTGCAGGTGGTCCCTTTATTGCTTTAATGCTTTCGTACATTGCAATCCTGTGCCTCGAGAAGGTTTAGCAGGTCTTACGAATGCTGCGCAAGCTGCTTTTCATTATTTAGTAAGAACATCTACGTTTGGCAATAACTGGCCGTCGCAGAATAATTTATTGTAGCTCGCCATTTGCGCACATCTCTTTGTCATACAGAGAGACGCTTTCTCCGCAGATGTCGGCGTACTGCTGGAGACACTCTTGAGAAATTGAGTCCTTAGTTTCGTCGGACACCCACAATGTGCATTCTGAAAGAAAACAAAACACAAGGTCGTTTAGAAAAGAAGGGTGTTTGAGCCATGTATTTGAATACTTAACCAGACCGCAGTGGGGAAGCAACTCTCGATCATTGGTGGTTCTGAGCAAGGCGACGCTGAAAGAATGCTACCCTACTATGTATCAGTACTACAGAAATTATCCCCTACGAGCCACAAGGAAACTTCAGATAATAGGGGACGACTGTGGGCTGACATTGCTTGGCCGTCTGGAAATTTCCTTCGTAGGAACAGTAGCCGAAGCTGAACACCTGGCTTTCGGCTTACTGCTTTTGCAGCAGCATTTTGAATTCCTCTCAGACATGCTCTGTGTACATTGACTCACTATATAGGTCATATTTTGCGAACTCGTGCCAAGTATCTCTTGGAGTAGGGCATCGAAAACATTGCTACCACAATTGCTGCTGAGATATCGCAGATTATTTCACGAACTCTTCCGTCTCAGACACTGCCACCTTCCGAGTTGTACCACATTTTGGTGCCGTCCGTGCCAAATGCCTCTTGTCTGGACCAATCAAACTGCTCTCTAAATTCGCACAGAGTTCTCAGTCATAACTCCCATTTTCATGGATGACTCTATTGCGATGCGAAATACGCACTGTGATCTATGCTGTGATAAGTGGACAGATTGCAACTGTTTTTTTATCTCCTCGACACCGTGGAAAACATATTGAATGTCCCATGTAACGCAATAAGACGTTCTGCCTTGAGCGCTAAGTAGATGTCTTGTTAGGGCAGCTCAGGTACTCGAGCCTGCCCTTAAGAACAATGACGGGCGTTGTACTCATTGTTCAATTACTCTTAAAAATAATATTGAGCAGAAAGCTTAAATAACGTAAATTTGGACATACTGGCTTTCCGTTACTGCATCTATAGCGCACAACACAAAACAAAAACTGAGTGAAAACCGATGAACACGGTCGCTTGTCTTCGTCGCATAGCGCCTGTCTTCATCGACTTTCACTCTATCCTTAGGTTGTGTTGTACACTACAGACTCAGTTATTAGGGGAAAGCTTTCGCCAAAGTTCGATTCCTGATGTATGCATGGCTAAATCTGTCGCCATGGTCTGACCTGTATTTAGTGTCAGCCTTACTTACCCATTTTGGAATTCTTTTCGCATACGGAATCATTTATTACTCTTGCTTCTTCCTAGGCAGAGCAGCACCTTAAATGTCACACGCACGCCTGCGCAAACCCCTACCTTCTACTAAAGAGCTTTCACTTCATAATATCACTTTACCCTCGTTTTTCTCTTCAACGTTATTTTAAGCGCTTGTTACGCTTTTTTTTCACTGTGCTTCGATGTCGCTGCACTGGCGCCGTAAGAAAGATAGTAATGGCCGGAATAATGGCTACACAGCCATGGTGGTATGCATGCACGCTGCATAGAGGGGGGACGCAGTGTTTTCAAGTGATATTCATCTTTGTTGGCGGCTTCAGTTTTCCATCAGAGAGGAGCCATTTCCCGATTTTCCCTAGACGCCGTGCGAGGCTTGTACTCAATCTGCTGCGAATAAAGCCTTGGGGCCGAGTCGCATTAAATGCAGGGATATGTGGCTCTCAAGTCGACAAAAGGTTTGACAGCAGAGCGCTGTGATATATTTCTAAATCCTTCGGCAGTGCCGACTTGTTTTTATACTAACGCATCAAATGACTCATTGAACGAAAACTCCACCATCCGGCGTTTGTACAAGCGAAATGGCACCTAAATTCCCGTAGGCTACGACGACGCTGCACGAGCGCGCCTCGACAGAGCACATCACAGAATAAAGGAACACCCGCAGTAGTGTACCAAGTGTTACGTAAGGGGAGAGGACATCGCCGCTATCGCTTTCAGAAGTCTGTGTTATTCGCACGCTTCTTGTCCGCGCAAATTCTGGCATGTGTTTTAACTGCGGCTTGGTAAGGCTAAATAAAAACGCTCCAAGAGTCTCAGCGCGCTTGCTTGCCTGCCAGGAGTTCATGTCTCGAAAGACCGTTCAGCGGCGTTCAGTTGAACTTTGAAGCCTTCGAATTCACAACTAATAGGAAGTGCATATGTGTCCTCGGATTTCTTATTTCAGTGAATTGACGTAATTGCACTGAGTACTGAAAGGATGTCTGTGCTTGATGCATGAAAGAAGACGAAGAAGTGGGCTAGGGAAAGAAGCGAGGGTGTGCGTAAGTGTTTGGGAAACAACTCAAGACGAATCATTAGAAGCCAACAAACACTGTCACCAAGGACAACATAAGGGAAATTACTTGTGCGAAGATGGTGGGATCGTTGCCCACCTGCGGCAATGTATTGTTTCATCCGCTTTCTTTTCTAATAATTTGTCGTTTCTTTATTTCATTTATTAATCACAAGTCATTTCCCTTATGTTGTCGCTGGTGTCAGCGTTTGTTGGATTCTTATCATTTGACTAATAAAAATCAGGCCTCTTGGTTAGCCCCCTTTCTCCTCGTTTATTACATAATGATGGTCTCGAATCTGGCAACAGTGATGCCTTCAGGTAGCATGTGTGGGTTTATTGACCGGTTGTCTTCACCCAAAAAGATCACGTTGTCGTGACGCCTGCGTCAGAAAGGATGTTTGACGTCCAGCGCCAAGGTCTGTGAGTGGTGGCCCTGGCTAACACTCCCAGGGTTCTACAAGGAAACATAAATACCCAAGAATGTGGACGGGGAAACGGCGCCACGGTAGCGCATTCGGTAGAGCATCGCACGCGAAATTCGAAGGTAATGGGATCGTTCCCCATCTGCGGCAAGTTGTTTTTCCACCCGCTTTCATTTCCATTAATTTATCGCTTCTTTATTTCAATTTTTATACACAAGCAATTTCCCCTTTGTTGTTCTTAGTGTTGTGGCGACGAGCGACCACGTAGACCGTTAAAGTCTCGGGCTCTCGCAGGAGAGGAAGAACCGACAGTCCGTCTCTTAGCGTATCATTCTTTTTAATAATCTCCTTCGGAACGCTAGCCCGTGCCGGAGCGCCAGCCGCTCGAGCCTCGTGTAGACGCGAGCGTCTACGTCATCCCTCGTGCGACGCCGATGCTGCTGCCGCTACAGAGGGCTCCCCCCCTAGAGAGGAGGAAAGTTCGACGAACGATGGAAAGTCCACGTGACGCGGCGTGTCTTGGCGTTGGTCTTGGGTGTCACGTGCACTGGCGGCGGCGAAGGATGCAGCAGGGTCGCGTCGCATACTGGTGGAGCTGATGGCGTGGGTGCTTCTATGTAGGCGGGTTTGAGACGTTCCAGGGCAATTGTGTCTGATCGGCCGTTGACATTCACAACAAACGTCGTCGGACGACGCTCTAGAACACAATATGGCCCGGAGTAGTGTGGTTGCAAAGGCTTCCGCACGGCACAGTTACGCACGAAAACGTGGGTAGCAGAGCTGAGTGCGGGAGAAACGTACGGGGACCTTGCTTCTTGTGAACGTGTAGGCACGGGGCGCATCTGGCTGAAGAAAGCTTGCAGTTCGGCAACGTAGTCGGCAGGTGATGGCATAGGCGTTTGGGGGGTGGCGACAAAGAAATCGCACGGAAGGCGTAGGTGGGTGCCGTAGACTAGCTGAGCACAGGAGCAACCTAGGTCACTCTTGAGTGCGGCTCTGATGCCAAGTAAGACAAGGGGCAAATGTAGGACCCACTTCTCCGGCGATTCATGTGCCATAAGGGAGGCCTTGAGATGCCGGTGAAAACGTTCAACTAGTCCATTGGACTGAGGGTGGTAAGCAGTTGTGCGAAAACGTGTCGTTCCGAGTAGTTTGAGTAGCTCGTTGAAAAGTGCTGAGTCAAACTGCCGACCGCGATCTGTGATTATTGTGGATGGGCAGCCGAACCTTGCGATCCACGTAGACATGAAAGCTGCTGCAACAGTGGGCGCTGAGATGTCAGATATAGTAGTAGCTTCTGGCCACCGTGTATAACGGTCGATGCATGTCAGTATGTAGCAGTAGCCTTTCGAGGGTGGGAGAGGGCCGACGAGGTCCGGGTGTATGGTGTCAAAACGAGCATCCGGTGGAAGAAAAGACTTGGCAGGCGGAATGGGGTGACGCTGGATCTTCGAACGTTGACACGACAAACAGCAGCGAACCCAGTCGCGAACTTGGGCGTTTAGCCGAGGCCAAACGAAACGACTGGAAAGGAGCTTCTGTGTCGCGCGTATGCCAGGGTGCGACAGGTTGTGCACGGTTTCGAATAGACGTCTGCGAAGGGATGCCGGAATGTATGGTCTAGGTGTGTCGTTAGAAGTGTCGCAGACGACGGATGTACCATCTGGGGTCACAACGACGTCTTCCAATTTCAGGGACGTTGAAGAATTCCGGAGTGTACGAAGTTCAGTGTCGTCACGCTGTTGACTGGCGAGTAAGTCGGCCTCGATGATGAAAGGTTCCGATGTCAACGTGGAAACGACATTGACACGACTGAGGACGTCGGCTGGAACGTTGTCGGTGCCCTTGATGTGGCGGAACGTTGTTGCAAACTCGGAAATGTAGGAAAGGTGTCGAACCTCGCGGGGCGAGTAACAGGACGCCGAACGATTCATTGCGTGCACAAGGGGCTTGTGGTCCGTCAAGACAGTGAATGCACGGCCTTCGAGGAAATGGCGAAAATGCTTGATAGCCAGGTAAACAGCGAGTAATTCACGGCCGAACACGCTGTAGCGGGACTGCGCAGGCTTCAGTTTCTTGGAGAAAAAAGCAAGTGGATGCCACGCATTGTCGATGAATTGCTGCAGAACGGCACCAACGGCGTTGTTGGAAGCGTCGGTCATGATGGCAGTGGGTGCGTCTGGCTTTGGGTGTCTAAGCAGCGTGGCGTCGGCGAGGGCAGACTTGACTCTTGTGAAAGCGTCGGTGGCCTCTTCAGTCCACTGAAGCACTTGTTGGCGTTTGTTTACCAGGAGGGCGTCTAGCGGAGCCGTAAGTCGTGCGCACTCGGGAATGGATCGGCGGTAGAAATTGACGAAACCGAGAAATTGGCGAAGCTTGGTGAGTGTGGTCGGTCGGGGAAGGTTTTCGATGACGCGAATCTTGGAAGGCAGTGGTCGAATGCCGTTAGCGTCGACGATATGACCGAGGAACTCGAGTTCAGGTTGACCGAATTCACTCTTGGCGGCGTTGATGACAATTCCTTTACTGGCAAGGCGTGAAAACAACAACCGCAAGTGGTGAAGATGTTCTTCTGCCGAAGAGCTTGCGACGAGAAGGTCGTCAATGTATGCAAAAACGAAAGGCAAACCTCGGGTGACGGAATCGATGAAACGCTGAAAAGATTGGCCCGCGTTTCGTAAACCGAAAGGCATGCGGAGAAATTCGAAAAGACCGAAGGGTGTGGTGATGGCGGTCTTGGGAATGTCTTCTTCAGCGACCGGTAGTTGATGGTAGGCGCGAACGAGATCGATCTTAGAAAAGATCGTCGCACCGTGCAACGCTACCGTGAAGTCCTGAATGTTCGGTACAGGGTAGCGATCAGGAACGGTGACGTTGTTTAGTGCCCGGTAGTCACCGCATGGGCGCCAGTCTCCCGTCTTCTTAGGCACCATGTGAAGTGGTGATGCCCAGTTACTGGAGGAAGGGCGGATGATGCCAAGTTGCAGCATGTGTTCGAACTCCGCGCGAGCGATCTTGAGTTTCTCCGGGGACAATCGCCGGGGTCGGAAGTAGACCGGTGGGCCGGAGGTGACGATGTGATGGCACACGTCATGTTGTACCGGTTGCGTCCAGTCCGGCAGGCGCGTCAAAGTGGGAAACTCGCGTAGGAGCGCGGCGAAAGGTTCGTCCAACATGGCAGAAATAGGCGCTATGGGCGATGTGCCTGGTGATGGGACGCCGGGAACGGATAGCTGGGTCACGGAGTCGATGAGACGGCGTCGTTGGATGTCCACAAGGAGTCCGTAGTTATGCAAGAAGTCTGCTCCAATCACTGCATGACGGACGTCTGCAACCAGGAAGATCCAGCGGAATGCTCGTCGAAGGCCAAGGTTTAGCATGACGGAGCGTGACGAGAAAACTGGAATCCTGGTGCCGTTGACGGCTTGCAAAAACGACACAGGAGTCGCTTTTCGGTCGGAGCGCTGGGCGGGGAGAATGCTGACGTCAGCACCTGTGTCGACTAAGAATCGTTGTCCCGTAACTCTGTCCGTCACGTAGAAAAGGCGACTTGTGTGTTGGGCCGGACCACTCGTCGCCGTTAGAGGTCGGCCGGCCTGTTTCCCTGCCAAGCGCAGGGACGCCGACAGTGACGAGCGTCGTTTCCAAAACGGCGGTGGTAGTAGCAAACGCCAGGCGCTGTAGTTGAGGTTTCATTTTGAGTGCCCGTGCGTCTTGATCTGCTGGAACTACGGCTGCGTGGGCGATGAGACGCGCGGTGATGTTCCGCTCCACAGATGATGCGTTCCAGGCGCTCACACAAGGAGTCGAGCGGAGATTGCACTGCGGAAGAGCAGGGAAGAGTTTGCAGAGCGGTTGTATTGTCACCCGGAGACGGTGACGTGGCTGCGATGGTTGGGGTGGCTACTTCCATGACTTTGTCGGCCAAAGCGGCAAGTCCGGTAAGGTCCATGGTAGAGGCTGTCACCAGGACCATCTGCACGTTAGCCGGGAGTCGTTGCAAAAACAGTTCGCGCAACAGCGTGTCGTCGATGGATCTCGCGTTGTTTCCGAGCAGCTGGCTCATTCGGCGAAGAAGTTGACTAGGGCGTCGGTCGCCGAGTTCTTCAGCGGACAGAAGCTGCTGGATGCGAGAACGTTGTGAAGCTGCTGTGCGCTGTAGCAGTGCTGCCTTGAGACCGTCATAGGCGGCGGCAGACAATGGGGAGTTCAGCAAATCTGCCACCTCGTCAATGGCGGCGGGCGAGAGCGCTGCGACGGCGTAATGGAACTTCGAGGCTTGAGAGCGGATACCAGAGACTTGAAATTGCGCTTCGGCCTGAAGAAACCACGCCGAAGGATGCTGGTCCCAGTACTGCGGGAGGCGGACAGCGATGGCGGAACAGGAGGGCTCACCGCGTTCTTCGGAAGGGTTCTGGCCTTGAGCTCTCGTAGCGTCGGTCTGGTCCATGGTCGTCTCTACCACAGGAGCGTATGGCAGTATCACGTCCGGAGTCACCAAACTGTGGCGACGAGCGACCACGTAGACCGTTAAAGTCTCGGGCTCTCGCAGGAGAGGAAGAACCGACAGTCCGTCTCTTAGCGTAGCATTCTTTTTAATAATCTCCTTCGGAACGCTAGCCCGTGCCGGAGCGCCAGCCGCTCGAGCCTCGTGTAGACGCGAGCGTCTACGTCATCCCTCGTGCGACGCCGATGCTGCTGCCGCTACAGTGTCAGTGCTTGTTGGCTTCTTATGATATGACTAATAAAAATGGGGCCTCTCGGTTAACCCCCTTTATTCTCGTTTAAGGCAAGAAGAAGGAAGATGAAATGGTGGACGACACGCGTCTCACTGAGATTGTCTGTTCTACAGCCGCTCTAGATAAGAACGCTAGATTGTGGCGAAGCCGAAAGCTCGTGTAGAACAGACATGTGGGTGACATTTTTCGTGGACCAGGCGTCATCAAAGTCTGTTGCTTTCACCCGATACCAAGTGCACAGTGAGCCAGTGACGGACCTTCCTCGCGAAGTCAATTCTACCGGTCTAATTAACGTGGTGCTACAAGAAGCTGCAATCAGCCGCCTAGCGCTGGCGCAAACGGGATCGGTGACAGTGAATCTACAGCTCCAGTCACTGAGCAAACGCGTCCTGAAACCCACACACCGTGGTACCCTCAAACAGGAAACATCTGCCGAAGGAGTCAGCCTGGTCTTGACTATTATAGAACAAGCGCGAGGGCACATGATTTGAGAGAGTGAATTATTGATTGGCTTTGTCTAACCGCTTAATCAAGAGAAATCTGCCGGATGCATTGTTGAGCCGGATGTTTTTGAAGGAATCTCGCATAGTGCGCACTGCTGGCTGTGGTTTTTCGAGTACGCCTGTGGCAAGAATATGTGGAAACCAGCAGACACAAATATTTTGAATATGCACCGCTATTTGGGTAATGTCGACAGAAAATCTTATGATGGGTGCAACTCATTGATCATGGACCAACATGTTGGGAACTGTGGAAAAGCAACTTTATTGCCGATTTCCAGGGCAATGCAGTAGAAAAATGGGATACTGCCCTAGGGTTCAGATATAGACGTGGTCCTCTGCTTGAGTACTGTCTTGAAACGAGTCGCCTGTTGTATTTTGCAGAACCGAAGCTGCCGTCTCCTGCTGCTGAAGCTTTAGTAACGCAGGGGTTGTGGATCAACATCCGTAGTCAAGTCAAGCTCCAAGGTCCAAGAACATTTGATAATCTTCTGGGATTTCTACAGACCTCAGTGCCAACAATTACATTTGCAAGACAGCTAAGTGGCAGAATAGAACTTGATTCTCATAAGCTGAGCGAACACCCAGAGTCGTTGCCATCATCTGATTGTTAAGATAGCTTCATAAATAAACCCATGGGGAGCGTCGATTATGACTGTAATGATGATGAAGGACCAGTTACCGTAGTTCACGACACTCTACTTCCATATAAATTGACCACCGCTGATGACAAGCCCGAGAAAAGAGATATAGTGAGACCGTGTTATTGGTGTCTTCAAGCTTACTGTATGCCCCCATTAAGGTAGATGGCGTTGCAGTGAAAGCCCTCGTTGACAGTGCGGCTTCTGTATCAGTTATCGACAAGAGTCGAGTGGATGCCAGTCCTCTGCTGCTGGTGGAACATTGCGTGTCCAAACCAACGGTGGGTCAGTGACTATATGCATAGCGAATGGGTAAACCTGGCTATTGAATTCCAAGGACGTTCTATTATCTATGACGCATTGGCAATTCTCAATGTCGCCTATAATTTTTTGTCCCGCCCACACATGAAAAAAAGACGTAAGATAAAGCTCTATTGGGATTGCAAAGTAATGACCGAAGACAACATAAGAACACAAGACCCTAGCGTATCAAGGCTGATTTTCAACCACAAAGATATCAAGACAAAATACCCAGAGCTTAGACGCATGGGGAGCTATCCTGCAGCGATGAAATCAAATACCGTTCCTTTAGTGCTCGCAGATAAAGCAGTGGTCCGTAGAGCCCCTTGTAATATGTCAAAGATAAGAAGGTGTGGCTGAAGAAATAGTTCCAAGAAATATTGGACGTAGGTATCACGCAGCCTTCTGTATCTCCATTTACTTCTCCCATAACTATTTCACCAAAAGAAGACGGAACACTCCGCATCTGTACTCACACTGGGCTTTCAGTCGTTAGACTGAATTGAACGCTAATAGCTGACATCATTGAAGAAACTGGTGGTTGGTATTGTTTTTCAAGAATAGCTCTCTGCAAGGGCTTTTACCAGATTACACCAAGTGAAGAAGTGAAAATTATACCACGTTCATAACCCAATTTAACTCGTTTGAGTATAACGGGCTACCATTTGGTTGGAAAAGCTATCTGCGTGGTTTCAGAAGATTATGATGACATTATGAAACTTTACTTGGGCAGATTTTGAAACGCGTACATCGAAGACATCATCATCTATTTAAACACAAAGGTAGAGCACACTAGTCGTCATTGAAAAGGTCTACATAATCTCAGCTTCGCCCAACTCAATGCTAACTTCAAGGAAAACGCGTTCTTTCAAGATAAAGTAGTATTTATTGCTAGGGTTCTTGATGGACACAATAAAAGCAATAAGCAAAAATCGGTAGAGAGAATCTCCGTGCTGATAAAGCCTTATGACGTGCACTCCCTACATGTTTTTATTGCATACCATGACACTTCAGGGCGTTTAGCAAAGATTATGCACTTAAAACAAGTTGCCTCAAAAGTTTACCCCAGAAAGACGTACTTTTCAATGGGACGATGAGTGCGAAGGTGCCTGTTGTGAGCTGGTAAACCTAATATTCTCGTGCCTGTCTGGTGAATACCGGATTTCTCTCTGCGTTTCGAGCTGAAAACGGACGCATCACACTATGCTACCAGTGCAGTTCTGTACGAGAAACTCTCAAACCAAACTGTTCAAATGAAACACCACGTTTTCGGGTACTATAGCTATACGTTGGAACCCGCTGAAATCAGTTACTACACCACTAAAGAGGAAGCTCTGGTAGCCTTAATTCTGTACAGTACTTTCGTACTTAGCTGCAAGTGGCCAAATTCATGCTTTCCACGGACCCTCAAACACTAACTCAGCTTCTGAGTATGACCCAAGGGAGAGGCCGCTTTGCCAGATGCGTGAACTATCTGCAATAGTTTGATATTTCGTAATTTCGCACCATCCTGGCCTGGTCCTTAGTGATGCTGACGCACTATCAAGGTTACTTCCACACGAACCAAGTGAGAATCCAGAAGTAATGCATTATATTAAGCTGCGGGAACGTACAGAAAATTTCCAGTTTATCAATGGAAAGTATCATGTACCACCAACTATAAAGGATTCTTCATCTATACTACAATACACTTGAATAACGCGGACATAATGATTTCTGACGCACGTGTATGAAATTGCTCATTAGAGTCACATGGCTGGGTATGAAAAACCACATGAGCATTTACATCCGCACATGCCACCTCTGCCAGGTGAGAAAAGATATATTCAAGGAATCGGCAGACGTTATGACAAGCCCTGAATACTCAGGTGTCCCGTTCGAAGTAATTGATTTCGAGTTCTCCGTGCTCAAAAGAAAGGAAGAAGGAGTCAAACCAACGCAACTTTTACTGCGTTCTGTTGACGAGTGCTCAAGGACAACTGCAGCGAAAGGTGGTAAAGACGACGCAAACAGCTTTACTGATCTCTGCTCGGCTGAATGTTCTGAACACGAAGATGCTAGTCTGCCACAACGGGCCAGCTTTCCGGAATGAGAAGTTATCAAAGTGGGCACAGGGCATCATGTGCTGCCACGAGGCCCATGTGAAACATCACAATAGATTGTACACAACTGATTTAGGCTGCAGTCCCCATTTTGCCACTTTGGGCACAGCGCCCAGACTTCCTGCAGATCGTGAGCTCGGCCTTCTAGAAAACCTCGACCTCGCTGAAATCGCAAAAAATGTAAAAGAACAGCAGGTTTACAAGCGCCGCATGAAGGGAAACATTGATAAGAGGGTACTGACATACTACCTGAAGACTATGTCCTTGCAAGGAAAGGAGTTGTACCTTCAATTTCAAAATTTTATGGGCCATTTCAAGTGGTTAAGACTGCGTCCCTGCTTAGAATATTGAAGAACGTCTGGTTCACAGGAGTCTCGTGTCAAACGGAGTGTACCTCTATTGGGAATACATTAAAGTATTACACCAGGAGGTGTAATCAAAAGAAGCCCGAAGAGTAAAGTCGTATGTGCTGGATGCACGAAAGAATATGAAGAGCTGGTAGGGAAGAAGGGAGGGCTAAGAGGTTAGCTTAAATGACACATGACTCCCTTCTCACTAAAATTATGTCTTTTCTACAGCCGTCTAGTTACGGGTGCTACATTGGCGGCCTCAGATTTTTTTTCAATAAATTGACGTGATGGCACTGAGTTCCGAAAAGAGACAGAATACGCTGAATGCAACCACTATAAGCTTAAGCGCCGCTCGCAAGCATCTGTAATTCGGTGTGAATATAGGAATACGTGCGTTCTTGTTATTTCTACATCTCTGAATTTGCAACATTGTGTCGTAGCGACGTTTTTCGGGACGCCGTCTTCCTTTAACGGTCTGACAGCATTTTTGTTTTAGTTATGGGGCGTTTTCTTTCATCGTGATTTGATTGCAATGACAGGTTCTTCAAACTCGTAATTCGTAGTTATATACTACACTGAATTTTTGAATAAGAGCCGCATTGGCAAGCGCAATAACATAGCCGCATGATAGGCTGGACCATAACGAGGATGCCTTCGGATGCGTGTGGAATGTGCGAAGTACCCTTAGTCCTTTGGCGCCCTAGATCACGTAGTCGAGACCGTAAAACATCAAATCCGAAACCAGAAGCATGCCGTGAGGGTTAAGAAAAAACACAGGGTAGTGAATGTACCGTGAGCGACCACATGAGGAAATACCGAACTGAACAACATGGGCATGCAGGGTACTTGGAGAGCACCCGAACGTACAGCCTGTGCAAAGTGGCAGTACCCTACGAAATTCTCTTCATGACGCATTCTTGCTCGCTGAAACTTAGCAAATTCCTTGCATGCAACAGCTGCAGCACTTCACTTCATACTGGGAGCCACTATCAGCGGCCACAGTGTCGGTGTACATCCGATACTGCGGCCGCTGATAGTGGCTGCCACGAATTACATAACGGCTCTATTGAACCAGATCGCACCAGGCGTTCCAGTCGAATTCCGGCAGCAATAACCAAGAACGATAGCAAAAACAAAATAAAAATCGTGTTTGTCTCTAACAAAACACCTAGAAAAGGCAGCAGTAGGGAGTCATGGTTAGGAAATTTAGCCAAGTTTCCATAGAACTGTTAGGAGCCAAAAACTAATAATTCGTGTATAATTGGTAAATTAAATCGTAAGATTGAAATTTACAGAAAAAAACGCGGAATATATTTGAGGGAGTTTCTGTCAGACGTTGAAAATAGTTACGCCGCTTTAAATGAAGGTTCACGTAATCGACAGTGATATTGTTGTCTGACGCAGAAAGCATGTTGAAGAGAAATAAAAAAGTATTCTAAAAAAGAAAGATAACGATGATCCCTAATGATAACTGTCATGAACAGTGGTGAAATTGAATTCGTCATCGCCTTTATTCCGTCCCCTTTGCACGAAACGTATTTCGGCCACAATCAAGTATACTTAGGAAATCTAAGCACCAAGCTGTCTAAGAAGAAGTCCTTTTCGGAATAGCAAAGCAAGGTTTGTCACCCGTTATGGTACAGACTTACACGAAATGACAGGTCAAGGTTACTTAAAATGCAGTCAGCGGGAACAAATTTTTTTGAGAGTAGTACGGTTTTAGGCAGCTTATTAAGAATAGTCCAGTATTTTTTATAATGAACGAGATACTTGAAGGTGAAGACAAGCCTGTGAACACGCCACAACAAATATCAAAAATCAAATGAGCTTCTATGAAAGTAAATAAATCAAACTTGCTGCTTACGATATCCGAAATAGTGAGTTTCCATGACGCCACAGGAAGCGTAGTCGGTGTACTGGAATCGGGCGAGGTCAGGATGACTGGTGTCTACGAAGTAAAATCGCTCAGTTAAAGACGCCATTCATTCAGTCTACTCAAACACCGCTAGTGCACTTGCCACAGCTATACATAGTGATTCGCTCCCGGTCTAGTTTTGAGGAATACTTCGACACAATGTAGACTTGTCGAAGCGCATGTAAACATATATATAGAGCGGCCACATAGTCGTTAATGCCCTGTATTTTAACCCGTATACGCTGCGTAATATACCACAAATCATTCAATTGGAACACTTTGTTTAGGGCTTTCGACAACGTATTTAAGGACATTCAACAAGATTCAACAGCTTGGGAAGGTGAACTTGCGAAGCGTCAACAAGAATGCGTGCATAGCAGCCAGCCGACATTCTTTGCAGAATAATTGCTTAAATTACTCAAATATTATTACTGATGTGCGCAAACATAAGGAAGGAACCTGTGCAGTTGTTGCAGTTTTTTTTTCACTCACCAGAGTCCACTACGAGATTTAGTATATCGGGACGATCGGTGGCAGTGAAGTGAAATGGAATGTACTCCCTGTAAAAGAATATAGAAAAGAAATAATTTCCTGCGCTTACTTCACCCGAGGAGTGCATTTCGCAGCGACAAAAATAGAATAGCAATGAATCAAATTGTGCGCTTCTAGGGGTGATGGACGGAATCACCAACTTCTCTCAGTTGGTGATTTATAGTTTCGCAAAAGATATACGTTGAAGTCTAATATTACTGGACATATTGACGCGCTTAAGAAAATTGTGATAAGACGCGCAGAAGTCTTAATGCTTAATGAGTACTCTATACACGCATGATATATTGACGCGCGTAACTAAAACGTAATTAGACACACGACAGTAGCATAATCCTCATGTTGTGTGTTTCTTTTGACATCTTGCTGTTATTTCTTTTTCGCGTGGCCATTTCCCTTATGATAGATAAGTTAGCCCGTCTTCATTGGCACTGTCACATACCGTTTACAAAATGAAGAAGCAACAGACGTAATGCCATCGGAATACATTTTCGCCTCTTCCCGATTGCGTACCTATGGCGAAGTACCCGTCAGTGAAAAAAGAGAAATGGAAGATAATGTCGTCATTAAACTAGTAAATTAAACTAGTGGGTCTAACGTGCCAAAACCACGATCTCATTATGAGCCACGCCGTAGTGTGGGATTCTGGAAAATTTCGACCGCCAGGAGTTCTTTAACGTGCACCTAAAACGAATTGCACGGGTGCTTTCGGATTTCGTGCCCATCGACATGCGACCACCATGTCATTAAACTGCAAAAGAGACGAGAAAAGGAAAGGCCAAGGCCGTGTTACCCCGACTAGCGTCTCGTGGACTACATTACCCTGGGAGAGAGAAACTGAAGAATAGACAGATGAGAGAGATACAGAAGGGAAGGAAAGCCATGGCGATTGCGTGTGTGCGCACAGACAACACCTCGCAGTGAAGGTCGTTCACAGAAGGAACTTGCCGTAAAAGGCAAACCAGTGCCTTCAATGTCTTATGGACCGACGTGCAATGGGGAAGGTACTAAATTAGCGGCTTCAATGACAGCAGCTGATGGGTAAGTGAGTGAAATGTGTCAGAATTGTAGAAAAGTTGAAGAAAAGTAAGCAAACTGGACGAATTTCTCCGTCCCCGCAATAATTTACAGCGACAGCACCTGGAACTCAGAGGAAACAGCGCCATCTTGCTTGATCGCTTGTTCGTCAGCTATTGGCGCCATCTTCTGAAAAATTACGGCCAACGCACTCCGTACATGTTGTTGTTGTTAAAAACTTTAATAAAACAAAGGTGTTCGGTGCACGCAGGCCCCTGGGCCTCCGCACGACCGCGCTCCACTCAAGTGTTTATATTCCGTAGGTCCATAACACTGGAAGCCCGGCCGGTCGCGATGGTCTGCGTTGCCGGGTCCTCATAGCGGAGCACCGTCTCCCAGTCCTCCCACGACGTCAGGTGCTCCAGGCCCCGCGGGGCAGGGGCCGCCGGGCAAAGCGAGAGGATGTGGATGGCGGATGCGAACGGTTCGGGACAGAGGGCGCAGGCAGGGGTGGGGAAAGAGGGATGGTAATGGGATAGGATGACAGGGGAGGGGAGTGTGTGGGTCTGGAGTCGCCTCCAATGTGTTGCATGTCTGTTGTCTAGGGATGGGTGAGGTGGGGGGTAGATCTGACGTGCGGCTCTATAAGCCTGCGTCAGATCGCTGAAAGAATGCATGCGCTCCTTCGTGAATCCCGGATCGTAGGCCACCTCAGCCCGGTTAATAGAACCTCGGGCTAAAAGGTTGGCAGCCTCGTTTCCGGGATTCCCGGAGTGCGCAAGCACGCATATCAGATCCAAATGGCGGGGTGGAGGTGCAACGGACGAGTCCTGTATGCAAAAAGCAGGAACATGGACTCGGCCTCGTGCAAAATTTAGTATAGCTGTTTTTGAATCTGTTATTATGTACCGCGCTTCCGTATGCGGGATGGCAAAGGCAATCGCAGCTCCCTCTGCAGCTTCTGGGGAAGTCTGGGGGGGCAGGGGTAGTGTGATGAGTGGGGAGAGGGAGGAGTCTACCACGGAGGCAACCGCTTGCCCTTCCATGCATGCGGCGTCCACCCATACGGCGTCCGGTTCGGGGCCGTAATAGCGATGGAGCACCTTAGCTCGAGCTCGGCGGCACTCCTCGTGATGTTGTGGGTGCATGTTCCTCGGGAGCGGCTTAATAAGCAGCTCCCGGTGGATGTGGCGTGGGGTGGCGAGTAGTGTAGGGTCGTTGGCCGGTGTCCGGATCCCGAGGAATTCCAGGATGTGCCGCCCAGTAGATGTCTGTGTCAGGCGAATGTATTGCGCCTGTCGGTGAGCTTCTACAAGTTCCCCGATACTGTTGTGGAGGCCCAGGCCGGGTAGTCGGTTTGTGGGTGTGTTAAGGGGTAGTTTTAGTGCTACTTTGTACGCCTTGCGTATTAAGGCATCTAGGGCATTAGTATCGTGTCGGGATAAGTGTAAATATGAGGTTTTGAAAAGCACACGGCTGAGGGAAGGCATGGATGAGGCGACATAGGTCGCGCTCCTTCATGCCTCTGTGGTGGGCTGAAACCCGGCGAACGAGGTGTGAAATAACACCTGCAATCTGCTTGAGTTTTTTCAGGGTGGTGGTGTTTTTACCATCACTCTGGATATGGAGTCCCACTATGCGGAGGGTTTCAACCTCCGGCACTGGGCGTCCGTCCAGCTCGATCGTGATGGGGGAGCATGGGAAGCAGCGATTACGAGGTCTGATGAGTAGTAGTTCGGATTTTTCTGGGGAGCAAGGAAGACCGATACTGGCAGCATAATTTTGGGTCAGGGTGGCTGCAGACTGGAGAGTGTTCTCTATGCCGCCGTCAATGTCGTGGGTAGACCACAGCGTGATGTCGTCGGCATAGAGGGTGTGTTTGAGATGGGGTATGATTGCCAGTTGTCGAGCCAGTGCGATTAAGGTGGTAATAAATAGAAAGGGGGCTAGGATAGACCCTTGGGGGGTGCCAACACTCCGTAAATTAAAGGAAAGGGAGGTGAGTGGACCAAAATGTATCTGAGCCATGCGGTCGGTCAGGAATGCTTGAATGTAGGTGTACGTACGTGCACCTACATTCAGTGGCGAAGGGGAGTCATGCTCGCTTGGTGTTCTACGCGGTCAAAGGCTTTGGAGAGGTCCAAAGCCAAGACTACCTTTGTGTGACCCGGGATAAGGGGATCGAAAATGTCGTGCGTTAGTTGTAGCATGGCATCCTGCGCGGATAAATGGGGGCGGAAGCCCACCATGCTATGTGGGTAAAGGTCGTTTTCCGCAATGTGTTGTGTGAGTCTCGATAATACTACATGCTTGAAAACCTTTCTTAGGCATGAGGTAAGCGAGATCGGGCGAAGGTTTTGGAGTGTAGGTGGCTTGTTGGGTTTTGGGTATGAAAATGACCTTCGCATGACGCCAGGACTGGGGGAGGGTGCCCTCCCTCCAACACTGGTTGAAGTAGTCCGTAATCTGTGTGATGGATTGATCATACAGATTGCGAAGCATGGATTTGGTTACCTGGTCGGTGCCAGGTGCGGAGCTGGTACGGAGAGTCAGGAGGGCCGCTCTGACTTCCGTCTCCGTTATGTCCGTGTCGAGTGTGGGGTTGGGCTGCCCTGTATAGGGAGGCAAGCGAGTCGGTGTGCCTGGGGACGTGTAGGTTTTCTGAAGTGTGTCTATAAGCCTGTCAGCGTTGTCTATGTGTGCGTAGATGAGTCTTGTTACATGGTGTTGTGTTGCTGTTTTTGTCTGCGTCGGATCTATAAGGTGGCGGAGGAGTTGCCAGGCCCGCTTGGTGGACAGGTTGCCAGCAATACCGTCGCATATCTGGCCCCAGTTGGACTGGCAGAGCTCCTCCGAATGTTGTTGGATTTGGGTTTGCAGCGCGGCCAGCCGCTTTTTAAGTGTCCTGTTTAGCTTATTCTTCTTCCACCGTCCTAGGAGGCTGTGATAGGCCTCCCAGAGGTGAGCCAGTTGGGTGTCTAATGTAAGGGTTTCTGTAGGGGATTCAATGATTTTTGTGTTGCGTTGGACGTCATCCTGAAGTGATTTCACCCAGGTGTCAATATCGGAAATAGGGGTATCAGCGGCCCGAGTGTTGCGGAGAGAGTCCCAGCTTATGAGTTTGTGTGTAATGTAAGTGTGACGGGGTTGTTTGTATGAGACAGTGAACTGTATAATGTAATGATAACTGCCTAGTGTGTATTGTGTTCTGGTCCAGGTGACGCCTCCTGGAGAGTGGGTCAGCACCAGGTTCGGGATGGTGTCCATACTGACGCTATTGCCGATCCGAGTGGGCGTCAGGAAGTTGTGTATGGTGAGGTGGAGGTTCTGGAGGAGCAGCGAGAGCCTGCGACCTCAGTGGGTTGTTTTGTATCCCCAGTCTGTATGTTGACTGTTGAAGTCTCCTCCGACTAACAGGGGGTGCTTTCCTGCCAGCCGGTGGACCGATCGAAGTAGGGTCTGTGGAGACGCCATGGGGTGTGAAGGGAGGTGATAAATGTGGACAATAAATATGGATGGTAACGTGTGTTTATGGTGTGTGATTTCAGTGATCACGCAGGGCGTATCTGAAGCGATATGCTGTACCCTGTGAGTGATGCTACGGTGTATGAGTGTGGACGCCCTGGGTTTGTCTGTGGCGTCCGAACGTACCGAGGTATAGCTGGGAAGTGTTGCGCAATGTGCAGCGTCTTGGAGTAAAAGTATTTGGGGCTGAGCTGTGAGTGTGGGAAGTAAAAGCTGCAGAGGTGCACGCTTACCGCGCAAGCCACGACAATTCCAAGTTAGAATTTGTAGGTTATTATTTTCGCGCGCCGCCACACTGGAGCGTGGGGGGGGGTGGAGAGGGGGGTTAGTTGCGTGTCCATTGGAATGTGTTGGTTAGGAGGGGCGAATTGTGTAGACTGTAGGGTGGGTTCCGAGGGTATGAAAGGGCGCACTTGTGTGAAGCGGTGTTCTTTGTTTTCGAGCATCTTGTTAAGCATAACATCCATGCGTTGCTATAATTTCTCCGTGAGGGTTTCTACGAGGTGAGTGAGTTTAGTCTCGAGGCGTGTTTCGAGTTCTTGTAATTTACGATTGAATTTAGCCTCAAGCGTTGCGAGTTTGGCATCTATGTCTGTCAACTGAGCGGGGGGTATTTCCTGTTTGGTTCGCTGTTTTCTCGTGGGAGGTGAGCTGGGCGATTCCATTTCGGGGGGTGGAGTGGAGTTAGGGAGGCCTGATTGTGTCGGGGTTTGGGTATGGACGAGGGAAGCAAGGCGACTTAATTCTAACCTGAGGGCCCGGAGCTCCTTTTCCTGCTGTAGCGCTTCGGTAGGCTGGGTGAGCGGGGGGGGGGGGGTATGTCTTCCGGCGGCAAGGTCGGCCCATGTGAGATATCGAGCGTCCGAAGGGCGAGAAGCTGTGCTGACGGAGCGTCAACGCGGGCTGGGACTGGATCGATGGTGTTGACTATGTTCTGTCTTCTTTTGAGTGGACCGCGGCTGGCGTGTAGTAGGACTTATTCGATTTGCTTTGCATCCACTTGTTCCGGTCAGGTGTCCTCCACTGCAGAGAATGCATTGTGGAGCGCAGGTTGGGGGTCTACTCTTTCATGAGTTTCGCCACAGCTTGGGCATCGGTGGGAGCGGGACAGGGTACATACTTCTGCCCGATGTCCTGGTTTTCAGCAGTTCGCACAGGCGTCGATGTGTCCCCGGTAGACCGTGCATAGGTGAACACCGCCGCCGTAGATGATTTTCCTCGGAACTGGTCCGTAGGCGAAGGTGATAAGGATTGAGCGTGTTTTCCCCATACGTCGGGTATCAATGATGGGGACTTCGGAATTTCAGGCCTGAAGGTCTGCAATGACCTCGCTGGGGGTTTCTTCCCAAAATGCGTTTGTGATCACTCCGCGCACCGCCCCGGCTGGTGGGGCGATGTAGGCTGTTATAGCATATTTTCGGTCGCGAAGTGTAATTTTCTTGAGATTGGCGAGTTCGAGGGCGGTCTCTTGACACGTGGCGGCGATGGTGCACCTGTTCTTTGTGGGATGTAGTCGGATCTGGATGTCTTGTTGGCCTTGTAGCTGCGCTGCTTGCATGATTGTGGCGAGTAGCGAGCGCGGTGGGATGTCGAGAAGCGCGAGCCCTCCTTGTGATCTGCAGACAATTTTGTAAGTGTCGGCAGGCAACGGCGCGAGTTGGCGACCTTTGAACGCTGCTGCTTTCGCAGCGCTCAGCTGTTCTTGGCAATGCTGGAATGCGGGCGGCGATGGTGCTTGCGTTCTGTGGCGTCCCTATACCGGATCCTGGGCATGCGGGAGACGATTTGGAGGCTCCGGTCGTGTTCCGACGGGACGCGTGCATGGATAGGACATGCTTCCAGTCTCGGGGGTTGTATTCGGACGGGTTCAAGTCGTCTGCGGACATTGTGACCTGCATGCTGGAGTCTGGGAAGTGGCCGCGCGAGGCCGAGTGCGGT
Source organism: Dermacentor variabilis (assembly GCF_050947875.1). Classification (NCBI taxonomy): domain Eukaryota; kingdom Metazoa; phylum Arthropoda; class Arachnida; order Ixodida; family Ixodidae; genus Dermacentor; species Dermacentor variabilis. The sequence goes on along the minus strand of NC_134573.1, from coordinate 73,805,201 downwards.
GGCTGCGCTGCTGCCAGTAAGGAAGGCTGTCGGCTCAGCCGGAGAGCGTCGGATCTCCAAAATGTGGGGTCCTCGGCAAGCTGTCACCTTGCTGCGTTGATTGAGGTAGGCAGTGGAGTTCCACGGTGGGTTCGCTGACCGCTGAACAGGTGTGTGTGCGGAGCCAATGCGGAGCCCTTCCGCCCTCCGACCTCGTCGTCGTCTTCCTCTCTACTCCGTTCACATGGTCAACCAGAGAGGCCGAAACGTGCGGCCCCGGTGTTTATCACTTGGTTAATCCCGATGGTTCATTAAACGATGGCTTGGTAGGCTGCTGGGTCCTCGGTACGCAAATGTTGCTTGAGCTCGGCTGCGCGAGCCCGCTCTTGGGCGCGCGCTGCAGCATCGGCACGGCGTAGGCGAGCTCGTTCCCGGTTCTGCTTGCTGCGTTTCTGGTCGAAGGCTGCCTGATCCTAAAGAGTGCGCATGACGCGTGGTCTACCCATTTCGGAGCCGGAGAGAAACTGCCGCGCGCGCGCTCGGCTACGACGGAGAGCAACGACGTCACTACTGGTGTAGCTAATCTAACACCACCTAGATAACACAAGGCCTTTTCACATTGATCCAAGACGTCACGTTACCTGGGCTGACTGCCATAAAGTCTCATGGGGATGCTCCCGAATAGGCAGCAGTGATTGTGAAGTCAGACCTTTCATCACGCCAGCTTTGTCAATGGAAATTTAGAACGAAGTAGCGTGACGACATGGATGGGAGTAAACAGGCCTTGTGCTATCTAGGTGGCGCGGGCTAATCGCGCACCTCTCTGTCTTCATTTTTTTCGCGCATGCGCATGGGGTTGCGCCCGAATAGTTTTCGGGGTACAGGCGACCGACACACGGACGGTCGGACAGAGGAATCGGCTAGCCACATACAGCTTCGCTATATAAAAAAAAACTGTTTTGGTATGCTGCCTGAATCCGCTACACTAAGTGCTTGCGCAAGCGCCGGCACTCTCAGTATATCGTGGCACACAAAATCCCATGAAAACTGTCATGCGCAAATCCTCCGCGATTGCTCCGTGATTAGCGTGCCTGGCTTCCGAATGCAGATTTGCCAGAGGTGCGTGAGCTCGATCTGCAGTTGGACCAGATGGCCATAACAAAATAAAGCCTACCTGTGGCTTCTCACTGGCAATAAATAAAGAAAGAGCGATGAGCAAATGATACTATCTCTTAACTTATACAGTGACTGAAAGTACCACGGGCTTCAAGTTAAAGCTGGCCTTTTCGAACACAGTTCTTCATGGCCGTTCCGGCGGTGAGCGTCAGCGACTGCGGCGGCGGCGTTGGCGGCGGCGGCGGCGTTGGCGGCGGCGGCGGCGGCGGCGTAACCGAGTGAACGAAAGAGCCTAGGTTAGGCCGTGTTCGTATTCCATAAGTGAGGTTTTTCAGCGCACGAAAAGGGAAGAGAGAAAGTGGCGTCTTGCCACTGTCTCTCGTCCCTTTTCGTGCGCTAAAAACCTCGAGGGAGCGAGCACAGCAGCGAACGATGAAAGAGTGAACGGGGAGCGCCAGATGAAGGACGCGAGCAGCCAATAGCGGAGACGAATGAGAGTGGCCCCTTCAGTGACGCGATCGCGGCAAAGTTGTTTTACGCGGACCCACCCTACGGCTCCATACGTACACGTATGTGGTCTCAGCAAAAGCGCACGCTTTGTACTGTCGTCTGCTCGCGCCAGCACTCGCTCGCGCTTGTTTGGTTCGCTTCGTGTGGTCTCGTTCGCGCTTGATTTGATTGTCATGGTTTGCAGTTGTGTTGTAATCTGATTGTATGCGCGACGCGAATTGTGTAGTACTGTCTTGAAGCCAATCCGCAATAGCGATTACACTAAAACCTTCGACGAGTCATGTATAAAGTGCGACATGAATGTCCCGCAGGTCAGATTTTCTACAATTGCCGACTCGGCTGCATGTATCTCTCAAATTCTTTGCCTCACTATATCGTAAAATGAAAACATCTACAGAGCTGCACTCAAATTTTACAATAGGGAGTATCATAATCGTCCGTGAATATTTTGTGTTTCAGGAACACGAAACCTCTTTAGATGATTGGAAGTGATTCCATTGATCTAGGCATTCTGCCTTGAAACTTGCGCGCTTATCGCAGTCTTTCAACCGCGCATGAGTGTCAGCAGCATAAGAAGTCTCCTCCGGTCGCAGCCATAAGCGGACAGCCTGTTCGGCCTCATCGTTACCGTTGAACCCTCAGCCTCCTAGAAGCTCGTTAGGTGGTCCAAGCAAATCATAGTCACTCGACATAAGGCTGGTACTCAACGACGAGGTATACTTATCAACAGGGATCGCGCAAAGAGCGCATAATGTGGTGCGTTGTATCACTGGCGCGCATTATCCTCGTTGAATTGCGGTTCAAAAGCGAGCACCGCACAGCAGTGCTCGCTTTTCGTGGTCTCATCACCAGGAAGGCAATGATCATAAATGATTCCGCTTTTGTCTACAAAAGTCGTCGCCATTAGTTTCGCTGCCGAGGAGTCACCCCATACGCAATCGTATTCCAGTGACGTACAGCCGTTTCGCAATCGCTTGCACCCCTCAAATATTATGAGGTGGCTTAGCATATCGCCACGGTGCTGAGCTTGAAGTCTTACTTTAAACTCCAGTCAATTTCAGGTGATTGGTGGCGTTGGTGAGAAACTTCACTACCATGCATTGCTCCACAACTGCATTCACGGGCTATTCTGGCCTTTTGTTTAATATGTCACTTCCGGTACTAGGCGACATAAGTGTACCACAGCCGATTGGCATCAAATGTCTCCTGAATTCATGACAAACAGATGGCGCTAGTATGTATATCTATGTGCACACTATGCGCATGTGCTTGTATGTGTATGTTTTTGGACAGGATGGCAGGAGCTCGGAATAATGGATATGCGACATTTGTATGTCCCCAGAATTTTCGGCAAAAGTATTGTGTCCTTGACACACTCGTTCTGCACGACAGTCACTAAAACGCTGTCTTGCTGCTCCAGGCCGGCGTCATGTGCTGCTGCCGTCGTAAACAGAGGCCAAGGAGGCTAACTGATGGAAGCAGCGAACGTATAACCACGTGATAAAATAACGTGGCGTCCAAGTTGGCGGAGTACATAGCCTCTACTGCAGCCCGGTTCGAAGACCTCAACGCACTTTCATGTGGCCATTTGCACGCCGTCATTTGCCAATAGACGGTCTGCAAAATGACGTAGCGAAGCTTTCCTACATACCTGGCGTCCTATAACCATGGTGGACGCGCTCCCTTTAGTAGCACTGTTAAAGCTGAGACACACGTTGATGGTGCGGGAATGGCAGGGTGGCAGGAATGATGTCACGAGTATGCATGTGGACACTTTAATACTATACGATTCCGACGTCAGCCATGTTAGATCAAATAAGGTTTGTGGAGAAATGCTGGGGTGGGTTTTGCATATCGTGTGTTGCAGTACAAACATTCAATGTACAGATAGCTCCGTCGAAGATGGGATTATAGGTATTTTTGGCTCTTACAAAACTGCAGCAAGGTGGCGCCTGTATTCTTGTTGTATTTTGCACATCATACCGCCAAATATTTTCGAAGTTGTCTGTTTCCAAGTTGCATATGAACTCGTAGAACGATAGAGGAAGCTCGAGTGACTTCATTACCTGTTGTTCTGTCCTGCAAAGCCATTAAAGTGCCCTTGTGCCTGCTCTTGCAGTGTTTGTGGGTAACCTATGCGATACGCCTGTCGATATTTCCAGACACGCTAACGAGCGCCACCTAAAACAACATTTCTGTCCCCTTATTGCAGCAGACTACGCACCCGCTGCACTTCCTGCCGCGTCGCTGACTCTGGCTTACTATGAGTAGAATTAAAAAAAAAAATTGCAGATAACAATGCCATTGGCCTCAAACAATTCACACCTGAACAAATATCCGAATATTACGGCTAATGTATTCATGCTCATATATAAAACACTTTAGAGACAGCTTCCTGTTATTACCTGCAATCAGATCCGGTTCTTGTGAGGCACATTGTATGATTTGACAATTTTACCTTCAACAAAGACGACTTAAAGTGAATTTCTGACAATCAGAGGTTCCGTTCTCGACACTGTGTAACAGCTTTCTCAAGCGTGGACAGAATTCAGTGCTGCAATATGAGCAGTGTACGTGCTTGCATATGTGAGGAAAGGAGGCTGCTGTTGTTGCCAGTTCCATACCGCCCAATTGCATTCACAAACGGAAAAATAAATTGTCGCGATAGTACAAATTGGTAGTGGTCAAAATATAAAGGATTTCGATTACACCGAGCCGAACCCGCCTTTGTTACTCAGCGGCTATGGTGTTGGGCTGCTAAGGACGATGTCGCGGGATCGAATCCCGGCCACGACGGCCGCATTTCGATGGGCGCGTAATGCGAAAATACCCGTGTACTTAGGTTAGATGCACGTTAAGGAACCCCACGTGGTCTAAATTTCCGGAGTCCTCCACTACGGCGTGCCTCATAATGAAAAAGTGGTTTTGGCACGTAAAACCCCCAAATTTAACACCAAGCTCAAAAAGGATGTCGACGATTCGCGGCCTGAGCACATATTTCCCTTTGCAAGACTGGACGCCAGTTTTCTTCTCCCAGAGGTTACACGAAAAGCAGGAGAAAATCTTTGTGATCAACCAAGTAATTGTTATAGCAGGTGTTTCTGCCATGAGCCTCCGCCACGAGCTGTCATTATTATACTTCTAGCCTAGCCTAGGCTTAGCCTAGCCTAGGCTTGGAGTGGTGTGTGCACGTCGTTACGCACACTTAATACGACGAAACGAGTCTGCATACTGAAACTGCCAAGAGACCCAAAACTATGGACCACATAGGACTACTGTGGGCGGTTCGCACTCACTTGAAAAAAAAATATGTACAATGACATCTTATCTTGTACATCTCAACAATCATACATTTTAAGGTACGTTGTACTTTGGCTTTGAAGGGACATTAAAAGTCTAGTTTGATGGTCGCATAGGCCATCCATTAAGTAGTACAGGTCTGGAATCTACAGTTTTATAGAAGACTTGCTCCTTACGTGCTTCACCTTATTTCTTTGTCCTTATTGTCACCGATGATGCACAGCATTTTGATTTGCCCACCGACACTAGGGCCGAATATCTGACTAAACCAATGCTCTTCAAACCGACTTCTATATCATTCTAGTCATTCCTTTTCTCTCGTTTTTGAGCTGCATCCTTTTCCGGCAGCCTAGAACGCGTCCAGACATAGTCGAGCTTTGTTATCCACCCATATCGCATCTTGATGCAGCATAGCGAGAGTGCACATGCTGTAGGTCTGAATTCCTCGCCTACCTCGAGGCTGCGGCCGCCGCATTCCGATGGGGGTAGGCTACAAGAATGCTCGTATATTGTGCATTGGATTCTCGGTGAACAATTGCAGGTAGTCGACACTATCCTGGAGCCTCCCAATATGAAGTTACTCATAATCACATTGCAGTTTTGGCACGATAAACTACAGAATGTAAGTTTTCTTTCTTTCTAAAAAAATCAAATAATGGGGTTTTACGTCCCAAAACCACTTTTTGATTGTGAGGCACGCCGTATTGGCGGACTCCGGTAATTTGGATCCCCTGGGGTTCTTTAGAGTGGACCTAAACCCCCATGGAAATGCGGCCGCCATGTTTTTTTGTTCCTGTTGACCGCGGTTAAGATCTACCTTGATCTATTGTTCACAGTACTGAAACAGCAGTGTCTTAGCGCACACCAATGTCTGCTCCTTTTCTAGCACGACTCCCTCGAATTTCGCGTGCTCCGGAATGTTCCATTAGCCTGCATCGGTGTTTGTTGATACAGCACATTTCGCCAAAGCATCGCTTTGGTTATCTGCTACGCTGGGACGACCACTCACTTTTCGCCACTTTGAGCTGCGTTCAGCGACCATAGGTAGGTGGCCGATGGTTCTTCTGCGTCAAAGTTGGTTCGTGTCGCCGTCAGGCACTTGAAGAATGGGTCTCTGTTCACATCTCTGGCGGCGACTACGTAAGGTAAGCCGGAGAACATCTGAAATTTGAAACCAAGTTTTCGTACAGATTGTACAAGACGTGTTGCTAGGAAGCTTTCATTGCCTACTTGCTTTTCCTTTATTACAGTTCCGGAGTTTAGAATAACGACAAGGCACAAAAAGCGTGGCTTCAGACATACGAAACACACCAGTAACGCGTATGACACTTGCAAACTATCCATATACGCGCTGCCCATTTACGGGGACCGAGGAAGGGTCTACTTGTGGGCGACCGTCAACGAGAGAAATACGTGAGTCTTCGAAATATAATTAGGCCAACAGCGTCAGGCGAATATATAACACACATTAAAATGTTTCACGTATCTGCCAACAGTGTCCATCGCTAAGAATTTAGGATGATGTGGCTACCAGTGAAGGAGGGCAGAAGAGAAAGCTAATCACTTGTCCCCTGATACGCCATTGTAATTACGCTTGCTACAAACGACCAGTTTGCACTTAGCGTTTGCATGTATAATATATCATCATCATCATAATCATCATCAGCAGCAGCATGAGCATCATCGCCGTCGTCATCCTCAAATCCCCTGCAGGACAATGTATGAATCTCAATTACCATTGCCTGGCTCCGGCTAACCGTTAGCATACAGCTTCGAATCCAGTTTTATCATTACCACCTAATTCTCTGCCGTCCTCGACAGCGCTTGCCTTGGCATCCACTCTTTAATTGTCATAGACAACCGGTTGTTCTACCTACGCATTATATAGCCTGCATGGGCTTATTTCTTCCTCTTAATGTTGTCTAGAATTTCGGCTGCCCCCGTTTGGTCTGTAATCCACACCACTATCTTCCTACCTATTAAAGCTACGTTTAACATTTTTTCATCAATCGCTGGCTGCGTATTCCTTAACTTCTTCTAAAGTCTCATCTCGAGTCTCATCGTTAACGGACTACAAGTTCTTGCCCCACGCCTTTGTAGTGCAAGAATGCCGTAATTTTGCATAGCGGTAACCCGCCGGTAATGACTTGATAATGCCTGCCGTCTACGCTCCAACCCATTATTATTCTGCAAAAACCTTCTGATGATCAAAGTGCCCTGTCAGTAATTGACCTGGATAAAGGTGCGGTTCTACTGATTCTGAAGACTTCATACAAATCAATTCTCGTTCAGTTACTAGGCTATTGATCGTTAGCTTTATCTTCTCGACGTTATATCCAAACATACCCTTACAAATTGTCTGCTGAAGTCCTCAGTCCGTGGTAAAAAACAGCCCTGGAAACGCGGACAGACTCGTCTTCGCACCTTTTCAGTCCCGAATCACTTGTTGTCATTATTTCCAGCGTTTTTGAACACCAAAATCTTATCTTCAAGCCACACGTTGCTCAGGTATTCGACATAAACCTTTACTCGTAATAAAAATTTATGTGAGAAGCGCAATATGATTATGAGGCACGCCGTAGTGGGGGACTCAGGATTAGGTTTGACCACTTGGCGTTTTTAAACGTTCACCCAATGCACAGCATACATGCATTATTGCATCTCGCCTCCGGCTTAACAACGGATACAGCAAGTACATTTATTTCCCTTCCTTTCCGATTAGGTTGCTCCTCCTGACATCTCCATATGTTTATCAGTTTCATTAAGCAATTATCAAGCACTGTTTTCGCCGAAGTACACGCTTCTTCCCTTTCTATAAGTCAAAGACTGAGAGAGTAAGTCAAATAGGTTTCGCAGAGTGGCTTACTGCTTTCAAAGAACCTACGTTGGAAAATGGGTAATGAGAGTAACGAGGGCGACATGGAAAGAGCGAGGGAAAGCATGGGACTTGAGACATTCGCGTGTGCATGAATAAAGAAACAGTGCGTAGTCAAAGTTGCTCACTATAGGGACGGATGTTTGGTCCACCACAATAACTTGCGAGTCAACGAGCGAAAGACCTGAGAACCGTTTGGACCGATGGAAGGAGCAGAAATTCTTTTTTATTCTTCTTCTCTTTTTTTTTCTAGCCTCGCAGCTCGCGAAACGAGCCACAAGAAACACTTCGCGCCTTTGGTGACTTCATGATACATGACGTTGTGACGTACTCGCAGGTCAATATTGAAAGGTTTTGTGACGGTTGGGAAGCCTGACATAATTGAGGCGAACACAGATGATGGTATCTGGGGTACTGTTCCAGTGGTTGATGTTATAGCCGTAAGGACGCCTTGTATGTACATCCTAGTCAAACACTAAGGGCACACTAGATAAGAAAATCCGCGCCCAATATGGCCATACTTGCGTGTGCAACAATGAACGCCTGTTCGAAGATGGGTTGGAGTCCCAAGTCATTGGTAAGATTGCGCTGGTCATATGTGTTGATAAAAGAGGTACTGGTTGCTTGAAGGGGCATGATATTTTGGCACCCTGCCGGTCTAGTTCCGAGGAAGTAACGACGCTGACCTCTGCACTTGTGTCCGCGAGAAATCATTGTCCAGCAATCCTGTCAGCGACGTAGTATAAGCGGTTTGTCGTGCCGCAATAGTTTTCATCTTGTCGAAAATTTGTCATAGAGCTAATATTAGTCATCAGTCATTCTCTGGAGGAAGTGAGATTCTAGAATTGGACGTAGTGATACCTGCATGTGCCCCATTTTCGATAATCAATGTTTATATTAGTATATAAATTATGAATACAGGTTCTGTTGATGACCTGGTTTCAGCATGCGGAATGTATATAATCATAGCTGTTGATTTCAGTTCTCACCATGTATCATGGCGCTACAGTTATTTTTGGGGCAAACTATTGCGCGACTGGAGTTCTTCAAATGATCCTAACTGCGTTAGTTCGAGAACCCTAAATTATGTATCCGGAAAATCGTATTCGGTGCTAGAGTAAAATTTTTCCAGTTCGGGTTGTGTCATTTTGCCCTGGTCTGCTATCACCACGGCCACAAACAGCGACCGTCTTCCAATAATTTTCGAAATCGCTTACTAAATTAATTGGGTTAATAAGCATGTCCTTACCTTGTTATTTACAGCAAATTTCAAGATTAATTGCTATTAGTTTTAAATAAACATGTAGGACTGAGTAACGAAGTAAATGCACTAAATTTGTGTGACGCGATAAGTGAGAGTTGTAAAAATTCTGATTCAGTACGCATTCAACTAAGCGTGGCACTTATTCCGACTGGTGGAATCCTGAATGCGAATACGAATATAGAAGAAAAGGAGCGTGGAGAAAGTTACTCTATAACCGATGTCCGCGTATTTGGAATGACGATAAATTTCTTGGAGCAACATTAAGGGACACAGTTGACAAAGCAAAAATATATTATAACGCCAAACATTAAAGTTATCTATCACAGTACAGTAACAAAAATCCATATTCAAGTCTCCAAGGTCTGAAAAGACTGTTTCAGTATCAATAAATATAAAATCTGTTTGTTTAACTTCCACTGAATTTGTACAGTCAATGGAGGAGATTGCAAAAGGCTTAAAGAGGCGACTTACGACATTTTTACCCTGTTTATACGCCAGAACCTGAGCAAGCTGATGAATTCATAGCAGTCACATTAGAAGAAGTAATGAAAGTGGTAAAATCACTGCCAGTTTCAGCTCCAGGTCCTGATGACATAACTACAACAATGATAAAAATAATATTTGGGTTGTGTCCCCAGGTTTTGCAGAAATTTATCTATACTTTAAGGAATGCGTGGATTCGTCGGGATTGGAAAGTTGCCAAAGTAATTGCGCGACTTAAAAAGCAAAGTGATGGATATACAGTAGATAAGATTAGACCTATTTCTCTGGCTTCAATTGTTGAAAAGTTAATTGAGAGGGTATTGCATAGTCATGTCTAAAGGTGGATAGGAGACAACCAAAGGTTAAGTGGCTTTCATATAGGATTCAGGACTGGGTGCTCATCTTGGTGTGTTTATGTTAAGTTAGAGTCGAATTTAACTCGCTCGCCGCAACAACCAGTACGCGGCCTTAGTCGAATTAGATATTGCGAAGGCGCATGACAGTGTCGAGCACAGCATCTTGATCAACAGATTTTAAAGAGTAAATCTCCCACAGCATATAATGGCATGGTTTCATAGTTTTTTAAAAGGACGTACATTTTATTGCTATCAGAACGTTGTTTCTTCTCAGTATTACAAACCGACAAGGGGTGTTCCTCAAGGCGCAGTACTCTCCCCTGTTTTATTTATTATTTTAGTAATAATATTAAAAATTTAATTATGGGCTTTTACGTGCCAAAACCACTTTCTGATTATGAGGCACGCCGTAGTGGAGGACTCCGGAAATTTCGGCCCTCTGGGGTTCGTTAATGTGCACAAAAATCTAAGTACATGGGTGTTTTCACATTTCACCCCCATCGAAATGCAGAATCTGCAGAAATATGCAGAAAACTAAAGTAATGTTTATCAGTCTCGGAAGAGAACAGCAGTCTACGATAGGTAACGAGGCACTGGAAATGGTAAGGGAATACATCTACTTAGGGCAGGTAGTGACGGCAGATCCGGGTCATGAGACGGAAATAATCAGAAGAATAAGAAGGGGCTGGGGTGCGTTTGGTAAGCATTCTCAGATCATGAACAGCAGGTTGCCATTATCCCCCACGAGAAAAGTGTATAATTTGCTGCGTCTTACCAGTACTTACCTACGGAGCAGCAACCTGGAGGCTTACGAAAAGGGTTCTACTTAAATTAAGGACGACGCAACGAGCTATGGAAAGAAGAATGATGGGTGCAACATTAAGGGATAAGAAAAGAGCAGATTGGGTGGGGGAACAAACGCGAGTTAATGACATCTTAGTTGAAATCAAAAAGATGAAATTTGCATGGGCAGGACATGTAATGAGGAGGGAAGATAACCGATGGTCATTAAGGGTTACGGACTGGATTCCAAGGGAAGGGAAGCGTAGCAGGGGGCGGCAGAAAGTTAGGTGGGCGGATGAGATTAAGATGTTTGCAGGGACGACATGGCCACAATTAGTACATGACCGGGGTTGGAGAAGTATGGGAGAAGCCTTTGCCCTGCAGTGGGCGTAACTAGGCTGATGATGATGATGATGATGATGAAATGCAGCCGCCGTAGACGGGTTTTGATCCCTTTCGTGCTCAGCAGCGCAACACCAACGCGACTGAGCAACCACGGCGGGTTTACTAAGCAATACTCTGACACACCATGATCTGCAGGTATACGTTATTCGCTTGATGATATCGCATTTTTTTTTCATGTCAAATGATATACATATCCTTTATAAAGCATTGCAGTCGTTTCTGAACCAGATTGGAATGAGAACTACAGGAATACAGATGTCAGTAAATGTCAGTCAACAAAAGTGCAATGATTGTTTCCCCCTTAACTTTTCCTATACGGATAACACTGACGTATGATGATATATTTTCACTGGTACAATATTGAAAATATCTGGGAATTATTCACACCGAAAAGCTTAATTTATGGACACACATGCAACAGATCACATCTAAAGGACCGCGTGCTGTTGGTTTATTTCAAAGAATTAGCCGAAGTGGTTTGGGAATGCGCAGGGCGACTGCTGATGATTTGTTGCATGTATGTCCACCCCATCTTAAGGTTTGGTTTTGAGTGGGTGAGTGAGTGAAACAACTTCATTTGGTCCACAATAGACGCCATTAAACTCAACGTCACCTATCTAGGCCCACTCGGGGACCATCAGGTGAAACCTGACAGCCCTGTCGCGAGCCCTCTGGACTGCCAGGATTTGAGAGGTCTGGTCCTGGGCCCTAATGAGCTTCATCATTTCCACTCGGGTGAAAGGGCAACCGGCAGAGGCGCAGCCTCACAGGACATGCTCGAAGTCCGCATAACCGCCACACAGAGGGCAGTCCGGGCTTGGGAACTGTTCAGGCTACATTGTGTGCAGCGCTGCGGGGCTCGGGTAAGGGCTTGTTCACAGAAGTCAGAGTGACTGCCTGCGCCCTGCACAGGGAGGAATGAGGGCAAATGCAGGAGTCTTCTTGATACGAGCAGAGAGGATCAGGTCGTCCAGGAAAGGACGCGTTACCTGGCGCACGGTCAGTCAAATCTCGTGCAACCTAGCGCGCTCCTCGTTGGGGTTCAGCGAGGCACCGTCAATGGTTCCGAGGTGCACAGGGAACCAGGCCAATGACTGATGTTTGATGCCTTTAGCATTTCGAATGATACGTAGGGCATGGGGAGCCACCATTCCTATCTGACAAGCCCTGACATCGGCCTTGGAATCTGAATAAATCGTCTCATGTACACGGTCCGTCAATGCAAGAGCAATATCAACCTGCTCTGCAACGCTGGAACTAGAAGTGCGGGTGGTAGCGCGGCGGAGGACTTTAGAATAACAGTCGATGATCACTGAGGAGAAGGCTTTTTCTCGAGCGTATGAAGCAGCGTCTACGAAGCATGTTCTATCCTTGTTCAAGCGTGCACTGGCGAACAGAGCTTTACCCCTGGCTCGGCTTCGTCCTTCGTTGTAGGTGGGATGAATATTACGTGGCATCCGGTGTTTGGAAATTTTGGCTCTTACGTCGTTGGGCAGCTTCATATTGTCGGGACCGACGACCGCGGGATTACGTCCCAGCTTGCCAAGTATGGCTCGGCCCGCCGGGGTACTGGAGAGTCTGACAAACTGAGAGAACTCTTCGGCTTCAACCATTTCTTCGAACGTGTTGTGAATTCCCAAACTGAGGAGCGCTTTTGTGTGCGTTCGGACGGGAAGGCCGAGGGCAAGCTTGAAGACTTTTCTGATTAGAGCATTGATCTTGTGCTCCGACACGAGCCAGATTTTCATAGCCCTTGAATAAGTGAGGTGGCATAGCACGAAGGCGTGGATAATCCGGATCAGATGGCCCTCCCCGATTCCGCGGTGCTCGTTGGCGATTCTTCGGATCAGGCCCAGGGCGCTTTCGGTCTTGGAACAAATGCGTTTGAGGGCGGCCCCATTGACCCCACTCGACTCGATAAACATTTCTAGGACCCTGATAGTGTCTACCCGCGTTACTGGGGAGCCCTTAACGGTGCATAACGTAATGTGTCTCTCCGTTGCTGGCTTCCAGGACATTAAAAAATAATACAGGTTTGTTTTACATTTTTGAAGGTCCTGCTTATACAGTACGCCTTTTACAGCGCGGAATGTTACGTCTATGCCCTGGCCTTCCAAAATTTTAGCCAATAATATTCTTTATCATGAAACTCACCTGCCTTCTCTTCAAAGTCGATTTCGTATACTGACAGCCCAAACATTAATGAATGTCTGTTTCTCCATAGAGATGCTTCTCCTATGTATTCATTCAATAGCCGACTTAATTCTTTGCGAATAAATGGTTTCGACTGCATCACCCCAATGTAATTTTTATGCAGAAGCTGCTGGAACCGTTACACGCATCAATTGGTAATGTGGTTTTCCCAAGTTTAGCTACTGCGGCAGTAAGCGCTGAATTCGATTATATATTTCCTAATCACACTAAGCTTCTGCCTATTATATACCCAAAAGGTTTGTTAGATGAACACCTTGAGAACGTCTATATAGATACAATAGCCACAGATACTTCTTTCAGTGAACGCATAAGTTGTCATTTTTTCGACATAATCAAATTCGTCTTTCTCTCTTCGACTAAGCGACTTTACACCAATTGTCTATCATCTAGCTCTACGAAGACTTCCCTCACCTATTTCTTAAGCCATGATCATAAGCGACTCCTTATAAATTTCTTCTGCTCTATCAGTGCCAAATTCATCTACCGTTCTTCGAGAATTTTATTCACCTATCCAGCGACATTTACGCCTCATCCGTTTGGTATGGGTACCAGGACACATGGAATTCACTTTTAACGAGTGAACAGAAGCGCTAGCGGTTGTACATCTTATAAGCCCGGTACTAAGGATCCTAAAATCTTTGGCGTACATGGCGGCTCAAAAATTCTTAAAATAAGCGTTCAAGAACGACATGCCAAATCAGATGTATTAAATAACGCAGGTTTTCTGCACCTTAGGTTCCCGTGGCAAAGTAGATGGTAATCAACAAGGAAATTTGATGTTTTTCTCCACAATGCGTTGCCGAATAGCAATGCATAATTTTTATTCCCACAGGTCAGGCTTGGTACCTTCCCTGCAATGTTCCTATTGCAACGAACCTGAAACTATGGAACATTTCTTTATAGCATGTGGTTTGTTTGATGCGCCCAGAAAACGGCTTCTAGAAGGTCCCCTCGCCAACTTGGATTGGACATTACGCTCCCTGTGATGCTGTCTCTTGGGGTGTCGGCACTGGGACACTGCAATAGGAACGTATTCGATGCGATATTTAACTTTTTAAGTGAAACAAGCTGCTGAGTCAATTTTCTTGTTGCACTTTCTTCACCACAAACACAAAAATATTGCCTTAATATTTTAAAGTTATATAGCCTGAAAATTGACAATAACGATTTGTATTCATTTATGATTATTCTTAAATTACAAATACAATTCAGGTATTCTTTTTTTTTACCCACTAGCGCCTGATTCATGCCTGATCCCCCGTAGTGGGTTGAGCGATATCCGTAAGCACCAAACCAAACCAAACCTACACAGGGGCCGTCTTCCTACAGCGTCATGCAAATAAAGCACTCGACTTAACCCTTAACGTCCTCCGTGTGCCTAAAAATTGTAGAAGGCTGAAAAACAATTTTCCTAAACATCTGTTTTGTAATGTCCGCCATGATTTCTATTATTTCTGATGCACTCAGTTCTTCTTCTTTGTACATAGTGTCCGCGGCCATTTTATAACTTTTAATTAGCACAATATCGGCGTCTTCACCGATGCGCCAATACCCATTCCAGTTTCTCACCTTTATTGCATCCGGCGTCTCGCGTTCAAGCTGATTCGGTCCTGGCGATGCAATCATTGTTGTATCTATAAGACGTATCAGGTTGGCGACCATTGAAATTATCGGAAGCTGGTTTGTTATACACATCGGGGGCTTCATGAATACTGCCGCGGGGAGTGGCACTCAGAGACAGAATTTTCTTAGTAGTAACTATACAAGGCGTGTTGTTGGGTGAGCTGGGTGGAATGCCGAGGTCGTCTTATATGGAATTTTTGCCGAGCTGAAAATATAATAGCCTGTCACTCTCTTCCAGATTACTCAGCCCACAATTATTTTATAGCAGTTCAGGTCGTGTCACTTTGTTGCGGTCACGCCGATTCTGAAAGCTACCCGTTGCGCACAAAATATAAAGCACGGCGCGTGTATGACACATTACACCTGGGCCGCTATATTGTACGCGTTCGAAAAGCCGACGTTCGATTTCGCCTCGCGCGATTGTCCAGGCTGCGCCGATATCGCGGCCTAGGCCAATCTAGTCCAGTCGCGTGAGGCGAAATCGAACGTCGGCTTTTCGAACGTGTACAAGATAGCGGCCCTGGGGACTGATACTGTAAAAGTATTTCAATCTGTTTTGGAGCGTAGCGCTCAGGCGCCCGTTACCGCGCCGAGCATCTGCGGCAACGGCGCAACCGAGGGAATGAGCACAGCGAAAGGCGATAACACACGCGGAGCGCAGCGGGCGGATAAAAGACGTGAGGAGGAAAGCGAAGAGGTGGGTGCAGCGGAACCATGATGCGGAAAGCGGAGGAGGATACGGCTAAAGCGCGAGAAGAAAAAGGTGGTTCGGCGGCGATGGATACGACATGGCGGCAGAGCAGGGCTCGTCATCTGGGAGGTCAGTCGGCGGCGGGCGCTGTGAATCGCGCTTACGTGTCACCCACGTGCTGGTTTTCTCGATATCCAGATTAAGGAGGCTGTCGTGCCGCACTTCGCTCCATTTGTAACGTGCCGCCCGCAACGGATTGTCAGTGCCAGCCAATATATAGCGAAATGAAAACGCGTGCAGAGCTGTGCTCCAATTTCGTGTTACGGAGTATCGTAGTCATCGATGATTTTTTTATTCCAATCTCCTGACGACAAAGTTAGACAGCCACCTATGCAAGCATCGGGTGGTAACTTGCATCGTTGTTCGAAAAGCCCAATCAAACGCGCTCTTAGTTTATAGGAGGTCAGCCTTTTTACTCTCAAAGCGAATAGCGTTGCCTACACTGAACAGTTTTTATTATTTCACTGGCTGACAAGAGGCGACGAGGCCCCCCAAATGGGACGGGTTGCAACGGGTCCGAGTCAAGGTAGTGAAAGTAGATGACAGGATGATGAGAGTGGTGCCGGTATCTGCGATTGGTCCGCTTCTCCTTACTTAGTTTGCAATGGCTGGTCGGAAATGGTAGCATTGTTCTACGGAAAAGTAAAACGTGTTGAAACCACTGCCCTCCCAGCGGCCACATCTCATGACGCCGCTTCTTTCATCCTCCATCACCTCGTTCTGAGACACGGCACTGTTGGTGAACTCTTGAGTGATCCAGGGCGCGCGTTTCTTCCTGAAGTAGTGAAGTATCTCCTCCATCAGCACGCCATTACACATCACAGCATCACCGCCTATCACCCCGGACAAATGGCCCGACAGTACGGTTGAACAGCACTCTCCGCGACATGCTGTCCATGTGTGTCACCTCAGATTATTCCAACTAGGACATTATCCTACTCTTCGTAACACAGCGTACAACACCGCCAAAAAAGCCACGACCGGATTCTCTCCGTTTTTCCTTGTCTACGGCCGTGAGCTTTCCTGTATCATCGACACAATTTTTTTTACCATCCAGATGCTTCAGAGTGCACTATGGTTTCCATCGCCGCTAAACATGCCCAGAAATGTCTGTAGCTCACCCTCTCGCTCACTACCACCGACCAATACCGCCAGGAACTTCGACGTGATGACGGCTGACCTGCGCCCAGCTCCACGCCTGAATCCCTCGTATAGCTCTGGGTCCCACCTACGAGCCTGGTCTTCCAAACTACTTACGAAATTTGACATTCCTTTTCGTGTGATTGCTCGGGCCTACCACATCAACTACATCGTCGAGCCACTTACGCTCCCAAGTGAACAGTATCGTATAGCTCTGGGTCCCACCTACGAGTCCTGGTCTTCCAAACTACTTACGAAATTTGATGGTCCTTTTCGTGTGATTACTCGGACCTACCACATCAACTACATCGTCCAGCCACTTACGCTCCCAAGTGAACAGCGTCGCCGTGGACGTGAAATAGTTCATATAGACAGGCTCAAGCTTTATTAAGAGCGCATCCTTTTGTCGTCGTGGTAGGACGCCAGAATGGCTGCTTTTTCAGCCGGCGGGCGATGGTAAGGAGAGAGAACGGCACTAGAAAGTTCCATCGCCATCGCGCGTGTCGGAGCCAAAATTCGAAGGAAGAAGATCGGCACGCTAGACAGCGCCGTCGCCATCCCATATTGCGCGGCCAGTTCGCCTGTCCAGCTATCGTCGCTGCCGCTATGTTTCTGGCTGCCGCTTGATGACTCCGGTAATTCTCGTCACATTAGCAATTTTTTCTTTGATATTAGGCAGAGTTGTTTCAGTGGATTTTCTTTCGCGAAAGCCAAATCGTTCCTAAACAACTGATTCGTGTTCATCAAGAAACTTGGTTAGTCTTGTTATATTACGTGTTCTGACAACTTCGAGAATAAGGTTAACACTGAGACGGCTTGATTATCTTTGAGGTAATTGATAAGACCACCTTATGCAAGACCGCAACCCTTGCTGTTTTCATAATAGCTGGAAATAGGCGTGTTGATAATTCTGTGTTACAAATACGTTGCAAAGGTGCTTATAAAATGGTAGCATCGAAAATAATTGAAGTATCTTTAATATAATCATTACAAGTAGGAATATTTTATTTAGCTTCTCGAAAAAATAGAATATTTTAATTTACTGCAACGAGACAGAAATATAGAATTCGTACGCAAAATGGATATACAATTCTACGACACTAGTTGAGTGCTGGAAGACGAGTATGCGTCACAAGATAAAAATACGAATAAAAGATGTCCGTCAAAATCTTTTACCGTATTCGACACCATCACTAATTAGTGCAGCAGGGATGCTATTCGGTTTTTGACCAATAAACAATCGTAATGAGTTTCACTTTTATTTTGATCGTCAGAAACAGTAATGAAACTATGCTTGTTATATTCTGGTCGACCTTTCTTGAGGTCACAGTAACTTTTTTCGAATTTCCTTATATTTGTTTAGAAGAGTTACATCTTCTATATTATTAAATTGATGGCACATGATATCACGGGCATAACGCAAGGCAAAAGCTCCTTCATAGCTACCCTTCACTTTTTGTACAGATATGTCATGTGGAATGCTTGGATTTTCTTCCTTATAAAAGTCTGATCACTCAACACGCTCGTCATCGAGTGAAAAACACGTGGACATATTTGATTAAAACTGCAATAAGGAACTGGGGTAGTGCAAGAGTGGTGCGCTTTGCTTTTTGGAACAGGAAAGATCAATATGGGTAAGTAGTTACTCAAATCGACTGCAAAAATGACGGGAACAGCATCACTTTCCTCATCACTAATTATACACAAATGAATCAGTTTCAAATAATTCGGTCATTCTTGTCGGTGAACGTGTAACATTTGTACAAGAGAATGACTTGAATGTGTCTATAAATTGACCAGATTGGGGTATTCTGGTCGTAAGTCAATGTTTAAATCGCCAACCAGAGCAACAGGGAGCATTGCAAAGGACACATAGTCAAAAACGTACCTAACATATTTAAAGAGTGCCTTAGTTTCACTAGGTGTTGGGTAATAAGTTGAAGCAATAACCGTTTCAGCACTCTACGCAGTGATTGATTCATAATGTGCGGTAATGCGAGAAAATTGAGCTGAGACATCAAAAGTAATGTCGTCCTTTATTTACAATACAGGCCCCTCTAAAACCTAATCTGCAAACATCCGAACTATAGCCGTAAAAGAGTACAACATGTTGAACACTCTCAAACCAAGTTTCTGTAAATGGTATGAAATTGTAATCAAGCGATTCTTAAATTGCCTCTAATTTACGTTGCTTCATTCTCAAGCTTTTTATATTTGCGTGGAAAACTGACAAGCAATACCGTCCTTTTGCCAATCTATGCATTAGAGACATAAAAGAGAAAACATCGTGATAAATCACTTTAGCGAAGTCAGCCCACGAAAGCAGGAATCTCAACAAGGAAAGTTAGAGATGTATAAGCGGTGCTAGCTTGTGGCCACTTAACGAATCTTATCCAGATGAGCTTGGCAATTGATGCGTATTGCTCGTTGGCCAGATGTGTTACGTATGAAAAGCTTGCCATCTTTTTACGACACAAACTAGTATAGTGCATTTCCCGAGTCTTTGCCTTCATCAACCATAGAAGTTTCTTATTATGTGGCATCAAATTGTCTCTTAAATGTATCGCCAATTTAACAAATGTAATCTCGTTTTTATTTGCCATCCATTCATCGCGAATGACACGTGATGTGAAAGGAACTAATATTACGAAGGCTTTCCCAGGCTTGGCTGGAAGTTTACGTAAGGGTTCAAAATCGGTACGGGTCAACTCAATGAGGTAGATGAGGTTTATTTGCCACTTCATGCACCCTACCAAGCAGATCCTCATTTTAAACAACTCGCAGTCCCTCAATTTACAGATTATGTGTTCTACTTTATTGTTCGAGCGCAGCGCCCTCTTTACACCTCTTACAACTTTTCATTCTGCTAAGTACTGGGCCATCGTGGGATGCCCGCAACAACGTTTAATGATGAATGTGTTCGCACAGCACCAAAAAAAAAAGCTCATTGTGTTTCAATTTCTTTGTCCAGAGTGGGTTAAATATGGTGTCTGAGAAGCTTGCCCGTGGTAAGATTCAGCGGAAATGGCCGTTCACTTGATTTCACTCTTTATCACATGGGCCCAACGGTTCCTCGATGCAACATCACCTGTTACCGGTTCTTCCCCGACATATAGTCATTTACACTCTCACTTGCACCTCGACCCTGCATCACAAACGCTTACTCATTCTTGGCTAGAATGACCGACCTCCCTTACTGTAATGCATATGTTCACGGAAAATGAATAAAGAACATCCTATGTGACTGCGCTCTAGCACTTGCCCTAAGAACAACCCTAAGGCAGCTAGACAGACTAGCTTATATTGATGGCAAGAAAGGGATCATAGCCCTTGTAAACGGTAGCTGAAGGAAGCACAAGAGCCTGCTGTAGTTTTGTTTGAGGATAGACTGTCTACCCGTGCGAGGGTAGACAGTCTGAGTAGACACACATCGTTACGGTATATTATGGTATAAACACACAACACACAATAACACTAACACATGCACTTAATCTAGATCAATGATGAATACAAAAGAAATAAAACGAACAGTTAACAGTAACAGTAGAAATTAACACTACACAAGACACCCTTAATGGTGGTCATCAAAGCAGAGTTCAAAAGAAAACAAATGATGGTATACGCATGGCCGGGCAGCTGCAGCAAGTCCATAAAGCGTGGAGTCAACGGCAGAGCTTTCCCGAAGAACGGTGGCAAGCGGTTCTCGTTGCGGTGGATGCGATTACTGGGCTGGGCTTCACGGGAGTCTAGGTCTGACGTCTTCCCTCGAGCAGGTTGAGCTAACTTGAGAGAACTACCGTAAGCTTCGTTGCAGACGTTGGTTTGTCGTCGCTTACGCCAACTAGTAACTGGCAGTTCTGACGTGGCTAGGCGCCCCAGGCCATACTGGATGGCACTAGCTCGTTGATGCTTCTCAGCAGATTGTAGGCTCAGTTTCTATTCTCTAGACTGCTTAGTTTGGTCTAAAACTTGCGCCTAAATAACTTAACGTTTCCCTAGTGCCCTGGGTAGGGGGAGGGCCGATACTGGTGACGATTCAATCAAGTTGACCCAATTGTATACTGGCTTCCCGAAAAGTTTCGGCCGCGGCCATATTAACTAGGGGCGAGGGAACGGGTGCTTCCCCCCTACTGATAGAGTTGGCGTACTCGTATTGCACCACACACGCACACTCTTCAGTCCTTGCTGGGCCTCATTTGTCCGTTCATAAGCATACGAGAAACGACGGCAGCCGGTCATACGGTGCTGTCGGTACACACACACACCGACAGCCATTTGTGTGCACGGGATTGCACAGACACCACACACTTCGGCCTATTCGCACCCGCGCATTCTTAGTGAGCTTCTCTATGCACGCGCGGGCCAGATAATGCACAGGGGTTTCTACAAAAAAAAAAGATAATGCACAGGGCTTCCTACAAAAAGCTGTTGGGGCGTCACGGACGCGCCGACGAAAAATAGACAATAATCTCTAAACCTGCCTTCGACGTCTTTATGCCGCTTGCAGACTGGCTGGAAATACCCGTCTGGCTCGCCGATTCCTATTACTACGACCCTTTTGGCGCCCGTTGATAGGTGATTCGCTGAATCGAATAATGCCGCACCATGACACTGCCACCGCTGCACCGGTGCAGCGGTGGCAACGGTGCAGCGGTGAAGGTGCAGCGGTGAAGGTGCAGCGGTGGAGTAGAGGTAGGGCATCCGCCTCGCGTGGAAGAGGATCATGGTTCGGTTAGAATCCCGGTGTCGCGAAGTTTTCCAACGGATTAAAAAAAAATCCGTGTGTTGATAAAATTGCACAAACAGGCATGGAGTGCGGCCTGCTTCGGTGACCAGAACCGGTAACGCACTCCTACACCAGAGCAGGAATGGCCACCCTGGTGCAGTACTTGGCCACAACCTCCCATATAAACACAACAATCAAACCTCGGCCCTCAGTCCCCAGCAGCTGCGAAGCAACTGACCACGGCGGCGGTCAGAACTGCGACGCAGCAGAAGGTGTTAAGAATCCCTGGATCCGGACAGGCCGCCATTGGAGTTTGAACCTGGAAACGTTTACCGCTAGAATGTTATCTAGTGAGGCGAGTCTAGAAGTGCTATTGGAGGAATTAGAGGGCAATAAATGGGGTATAATAGGGCTCAGTGAAGTGAAGTGAAGGACCAATGAAGCACATACAATGCTAAAAAGCGGGCATGTCCTGTGCTACCGGGGCTTAGCGGGGAGGCGGGAACTAGGAGTCAGATTCCTGATTAATAAGAATATAGCTGGTAACGCAGAGTAATTCTATAGCATTAACGAGAGGGTGGCAGGTCTTGTTGTGAACCTTAATAAGAGGTACAAATTGAAGGTCGTACAGGTGTACGCCCCTACATCCAGTCATGATGACCAGGAAGTCGAAAGCTTCTATGAAGACGTGGAATCGGCGATCGGTAAGGTCAAAATAAAATACACTGTACTGATGGGCGACTTCAATGCTAAGGTGGGCAAGAAGCAGGCTGGAGACAATGCAGTGGAGGAATATGGCAAAGGCACTAGGAATGGCAGGAGAGAGTTATTAGTAGACTTTGCAGAACAGAATAAGATGCGGGTAATGAATACCTTCTTCCGCAAGCAGGATAGCCGAAAGTGGACGTGGAGGAGCCCGAATGACGAGACTAGAAATGAAATGGACTTTATACTCTGCGCTAACCCTGGCACATACAAGATGTGGACGTGCTCGGCAAGGTGCGCTGCAGTGACCATAGGATGGTAAAAACTCGAATTAGCCTAGACTTGAGGAGCGAACGGAAGAAACTGGTACATAAGAAGCCAATGAATGAGTTAGCGTTAAGAAGGAAAATAGAGGAATTCCGGATCAAGCTACAGAACAGGTATTCGGCTTTAACACAGGAAGAGGACTTTAGTGTTGAAGTAATTAACGACAATCTAATGGGCATCATTAAGGATCCTGCAATAGAAGTCGGTGGCAACTCCGTTAGACAGGATACCAGTAAAATATCGCAGGAGACGAAAGATCTGATCAAGAAACGCCAACGCCTGAAAGCCTCTAACCCTACAGCTAGAATAGAACTGGCAGAACTTTCGAAGTTAATCAACATGCGTAAGACAGCTGACATAAGGAAGTATAATATGGATAGAATTGAACATGCTCTCAGGAACGGAGGAAGCCTAACAGCAGTGAAGAAGAAATTAGAAATAGGCAAGAATCAGATGTATGCGTTAAGAGACAAAGCCGGCAATATCATTAGTAACATGGATGAGATCGTTCAAGTGGCTGAGGAGTTCTATAGAGATTTATACAGTACCAGTCGCACCCACGACGATAATGGAAGAGAGAATAGTCTAGAGGAATTTGAAATCCCAGAAGTAACGTCGGAAGACGTAAAGAAAGCCTTGGGAGCGATGCGAAGGCTGAAGGCCACTGGGGAGGATCAGGTAACGGCAGATTTGAAGGATGGTGGGCAGATTGTTCTAGAAAAGCAGGCCACCCTGTACACGCAATGCCTCATAGCTTCCAGCGTACCGGAATCCTGGAAAAACGCTAACATAATCCTAATGCTAAGAAAGGGGACGCCAAAGACTTGAAAAATTATAGACCGATCAGCTTACTGTCCGTTGCCTACAAAGTATTTACTAAGATAATTGCAAAGAGAATGAAGAACCCCTTAGACTTCCGTCAACCAAAGGACTAGGCAGGATTCCGTAAAGGCAACTCAAGAATAGACCATATTCACACTATCAATCAGGTGATAGAGAAATGTGCGGAATATAACCAACGCTTATATATAGCTTTCATTGATTACCAGAAAGCGTTTGATTCATTCGAAACCTCAGCAGTCATGGAGGCAATGCGGAATGAGGGTGTAGACGAGCCGTCTGTAAAATACTGAAAGATATATATAGCGGCGCCACAGCCACCGTAGTCCTCCATAAACAAAGCAACAAAATCCAAATAAAGAAAGGCGTCAGGCAGGGAGATACGATCTCTCCAAAGCTATTCACAGCGTGTTTACAGGAGGTATTCAGAGACCTGGATTGGGAAGAATTGGGGATAAGAGTTAATGGAGAATACCTTAGTAACTTGCGATTCGCTGATGATATTGCCTTGCTTAGTAACACGGGGGACCAACTGTAATGCATTCTCACTGACGTGGAGAGACAAAGCCGAAGGGTGGGTCTAAAAATTAATCTGCAGAAAACTAAAGTAATGTTTAACAGTCTACGAAGAGAACAGCAGTTTGCGATAGGTAGTGAGGCACTGGAAGTGGTAAGGGAATACATTTACTTAGGAAAGGTAGTGACTGCGGATCCGGGTCATGAGACTGAAATAATCAGAAGAAGAAGAATGGGCTGGTGCGAGTTTGGCAGGCATTTTCAAATCATGAACAGCAGATTGCCATTATCCCTCAAAAGAAAAGCGTATAACAGCTGTGTCTTACCAGTGCTCATTTACGGGGCAGAAACCTGGAGGCTTATGAAAAGGGTTCTACTTAAATTGAGGGTGAGGCAACGAGCTATGGAAAGAAGAATGATGGGTGTGACGTTAAGGGATAAGAAGAGAGCTGATTGGGTGAGGGAACAAACTTGAGTTAATGACATCTTAGTTGAAATCAAGAAAAAGAAATGAGCATGGGCAGGTCATGTAATGATGCCGGAAGATAAGCGATGGTCATTAAGGGTTACGGACTGGATTCCAAGGGAAGGGAAGCGTAGCAGAGGCCGGCAGAAAGTTAGGCGGGCGGACGAGATTAAGAAATTTGCAGGGACAACTTGGCCACAATTAGTACATGACAGGGGTTGTTGGAGAAGTACGGGAGAGGCCTTTGCCCTGCAGTGAGCTTAACCAGGCTGATGATGATGATTACGCTGCCATAACGGTATCGTTGTTGGCATTGACTCCGCCGATAATTTTAACGCTGTATTCAACTAACAGCCGCATTCTTCAATCTGGGTATAGGGTATATTTGCGGCTCGTCGTGGCCTGATGTTCAGAACTCTTTGGTTGAAGCGTTTCGCCATTTTTTGTTCACAGCAGCCCTACATCTTACAGTGAGGTCCCAATTTCTTTTATTTGACAGCGACATTCTGTCATGTCTAATACTCTTTCTTTCGTGGATAATCATGGTAACATCGCGTTGTCGGGACTGTAGCAAGTTTATTGAGCGTACAAAACTACCATATTTGCTGTTTCAGTCATTCAGTAGTACAAGGTCCAAGCATGTGCTGGCCCAATGTGTCAGCAGCATGACATTTCAGATGATCTTTAAACATAACGTTTTCGGGTTGCTGACGCTCGAATGTAGGAATAAATATTCCCCTTAGCAATTAGCTAACACACAGAAGACATTGTTGCGGCGCAGCGAATCGTCGTATGGTGAAAGTTCGATTTTGTTACCACTTTTGCGAAAATTAATGGGCCACGGGACTCTTCAGTCGCTGGATACTCATATTATATTATTGTGATAGCAATTATATACATACTCAAGGCGCATATCTGACGTCGCCGTCATGTTCCGTATGAAGTCCAAGGGTGACACAATTTTGTCAGCCCACGCCGCATGCTGTATGTGCGGGTGATAGCGCACATACAGCCGACGATGGTGGGTCAGTCGTGTGGGCGCAACAGAGAAAAGCGGAGAGAAAGCGCGCCGCCTTCCGTCGCGCGCGATGCATCCGGGTAGTAAAGGGAGGGTGGGCGGGCCTCAGGATTGTGTGAAATAAAATTATGGTGTTTTAGTGCCAAAACCACTTTCTGATTATGAGGCACGCCGTAACGGTGGATTCCGGAAATTTCGACCACCTGGGGTTCTTTACGTCTGTCTAAATCTAAGTACACGGATGTTTTCGCATTTCGCCCCCTTCGAAATGCGGCCACCGTGGCCGGGATTCAATCCCGTGACGTGCTCAGCAGCCCAACAGCATAGCCACTGAGCAACCACGCCGGGTGCATTGTGATCTGTGAATTTGTGATTGCGCAAAACGTTTATTTGCCTCCTTTGATGCATCATACAGGGTGTTTTAGCTAACTTTAGCCAGAGTTTAAACATATGCCGATGCACTCTAAGACGACACGACCAAATGCATGGTACTCATTTTGGTATGCAGCGTGTCACGTTATTTTTTATTTTCTTTAATTAGGTAATTAGTCAATATTAATTAACTAACTTCTGCAGCAACGAAGCTAGGAAAGAAATCCTATTATAAAGTTGCAGAGCGGTTGGCAAAACGTCCGAATATACAGTTTCTATCTTTCTATCTATAAAGTATTAGTGTTTTTCAGCTCACTGCGGATGGCCCCCGAAATAAAAAAAAACACAAAATGAGATGCCCGCTTGCGAGTCGTGATTGCACTTCTCCCAAGCGTTCCGCGAACAAACAGCCATAGGTGCGCTGCCGCTTCAAAAGTGACAGGGCAGCGGCGCAAGCGTTGGCTGTTCGATTTAAGCTAGCAACCGTTATCTCCTGCGCTGCGTAAAGCGACTGACGGACGGGGTGGCAGTGATAGGTGGTATTTCCAGGCAGTGATAAACAGACTATCGTGCATCGGCTATTACAGCGCGATCAATTTCGTGATGCCTTTTTCCAACGAGGAAAAAGCAGACATGATCCTTGCCCTAGAAGCTGCAGGCGGACAGAGACGGCAGGCTGCAAAAATATTTAGAAGCTGGCACCCGGGAAGGCGACCGAGCCTAATGACAATATTCAACACCTACGAGTCGCTGAAGCAAGCCGGCAGGCTCACAACGAAAAGACAGAGAGATTCACTCATAAGTAATGAGATTCGTTCCAACGTTTTGTCTTTCATGCCAGATAATCTACACGCTAAAGCGCACAGCGTGAGCGCACAGCTCCGTGTGTTCACCTCAACTGCCTGGATAATGTTGAAAACAGCTGTACAGCACCCTTATCAGCTGCGGTTGCATCAATGCCTGGAGTCAAGGGATCTCAAAGAGAGACTCGACTATGCGCACAGGATTATGATTCAGGAGGAGCAGGATTCTGACTTTCTCACCAAGGTTTGCGGACTGACGAGGCGAACTTTTCCCGAAATCGCCAAGTAAATATTCACAACGCACGCTATTGTAGTGAGCAAAATCCCCACAGGCTAGGAATATCCCGACATCAATATCAGTGGTCCTTTAATGTATGGTGTGGAATATATGTCAGCACATTCATTTGCCCACTGTTTTTTAACAACACTCTGACTGGCAAGAGGTATGTAAGTTCCTCTAACGCCCGGCTGAAGACTTCTGCTGCAACATGCCACTAGCCCGACTTGACGCAATGTGGTGTCAGCGAGACGGGGCCCCAGCCCACAGCTGCAGTCAAGTACAAGCCTGGCTTGATTTTACCTTCTCAGGGCAATGGATAGGAAGAAACGGGCCTGTGATGTGGGCGTCAAGGTCACCCGACCTCAACCCTCTTGACTTTTTCTTGTGGGGCTATATTAAGGATCACGTATGTATACACGACGGAAACAACGACTCCAGAAACCTTACAGGAGAATATAACTGAAGTCTGCCACAGCATTTCGCTGATGGTGCTCAAGGCAGCGACAGCAAGCTTTCTCAGAAGATCCCAGTGTTGCATCGCTGCAGAAGGTGACCTCTTCGAGCGCTTGCTGCGAACGCGCATGAAATAGAAAAGCAAATTCATTGAAAGACAACGTCTGGTCCGTTAGGATACCCTTATTCTACCAGTTTCAGCCTTCTGAAAACTAATTTTTTTTTATTTAGAGATGTTCAATTTGCTTACAGCTATCGCGAAATGACGTACCTGTTAATTCGGTCAGCAGAAGCAGCGATAACCGCTGTGTCTAGTTATCGCTATAACGAACTGTCGCGAGGGAAGCACATCGCTAGCGCAAATGGCACAGCGAATGCCTACATCGCTGCCCTGTCGCCTTTTAAACGTCAGCGCGCCTATGACTGTTTGTTAGCGGAATGTTTGGGAGAAGTGCAATCACGAAGCGCATGCGGGCATGTCACTTGGTGTTTTGTAATTGGCCGGCATCATCAGTAAGTTGAAATATACTAATACTTAACAGATATACGGAAACACAGAAACTGTTCATTCGGACCTTTTGCAAACCGCTCTGCAATATTATCATTAGATTTCTTTCCTAGCTTCGTCACTTCATAAGTTGGTTTATTAATCTTGACTTAAAATCTAATTAAGCAAAATACAAAAAAAATAGCGGGGCACACTGCGTACAAAGGTAAGCAACATGCACTTGGTCGCGTGGTCTTAGAGCGCATCGGCATATTTTTTACCTCTGGCTAAAGTTAGCTGAAACGGCCTGACTTTTGCTTAGACTTTTGCTTAGATACGTAGATTTATTGGATACTTATACGTATATGCAGGGGCACGTTTTTGCTTTTTATCAAGCTTTATCTTAGGATTTGTGTTTTCCATTGTACTTCGCATTTCTAATGTTTATTTTGCATAACTGCTCCTTTTTATATGTGATCTATGTTGCGACTACAATTTCGGTGCAATTACAATACACGACCGTTGACAGCAGCTCTTGCGCAGTACATTGGAACGAAGTACAGCGTCATTGAGATTTCTTCCCGGCCGTTGCATATGTACAAAAATGTAAACATGGTTCACGAATGACAAAGTTTCATTAAGATATTTGTCCACAACTTGCTCATTTCACTGCCTTTACATTTATCACAACCACGGTATTCAATACTTTCGCACTGACATAGTTTTAAAGTTGGTGTGCTATTTTCTTTCTTATTAAACAGCCAAAAAACGTGGAAGCATTGATATCCGTTATTTCTGGCACAATTCTTGGGACATAAGAATATATTCTTTTATGAAAGAATACATATTTCACTTGTCTTGACAGTATGTAGCGTCCAAGAATTCGTTTGCAGCATCTTTGGCAATGGGAATGCAGTTATTATTCATGTATTTGATCCTAGGCAAATTCTGTGAAGAGGCCGAGCTCCAACGTTAGCCTCCCCCGAATGAAATTTCTGGCTACGCCACTGGTGTTGATATACCGCGAGCTCAGCGGTTGCGAGTAGTGTGATGTGCTATTGAAACTCGTGGCGTTGTCGTTATGCCGTCGTTGTTGGCAGTGACTCCTTCAATACTTTCGACATTCCGTACCACGAAGCGTAGCATCCTCGATGCGTGAGGTTCATCATCATTATTATCGTGCAGGTTTGCTTTGCGCCGTCGTTGCCGTTTTCGTGAGCATGATGACGTTCACACACCGTTCACACACCGCCATTTTGCCAAGAACAATTCCTCTGCGATGCACATATTGCCACTTCCATCCGCTAAAGTATTACTGCATTATTAAGCTCAGTGGTGAGCTTGCCAGCCTCTCAAATGCAATGAATTAAAAAATACCGCATGAGTTAGGTAAGAAAAGTCAGCCTGAAATGACCGCGCACGTGTCACAGCGAGGTTGAATGATCCCATAAAGGTGGATTGCATTTGTACTTAACGTCTGCTGGTGCACTAATTCGGAACGTCTGCTGGCACGCTGACCTGGGCGATGGCTGCAATGGAATGTAATCTTCAATTAACTCTGGACAATGCGTTAGGTGGCCTGGTCACGGACCAAAAGGAAATGAACGCCGGCATTGTGACAATTTAATTAAGCCTCTTGTCTAGAAAAATCCGCCTATCCAGAAGAAAAAAACACGGGCACTATGACAGGTATTATCAATGGTATCAGCAGCAGTGGCCGAATTTTCTACATTGAAAGCCTTCAAATTATCTCCAATGTCCCTTCGTACATTAAATACAATCTGGGCCTGCTAATTTCCTTTTGGCTGTGTGTTTCATTTATCAGATCGCCAAATCCCTGCTATCCTCGAGCATGTCTTCCTTCCCCTGCCAAATTTGTTTTCGTTCCTTCGTGCACGTTATCATAGTAACTCCATAATGAGTATGACACTATGGAAGGCTACGTTTTTGCCACGACATCGTTTAACAAAGAAGTGAAGAACAATTCATGTAGCAGCTTCAATTGTGACGCTCAATTTGTGCCCGTATAAAAGTACACCATGCTTCCCAAAGCACGAAACGTATGCCATGGAACCGCATTTCCACTTACGTCGGTTGTTCTCAAACACATTGAAGCTGGTTGCAGCTTCAGCCAACTAGGAAGTTTTGTTCGTTTGTTTGTTGTTCGTTATAGCTTCATTGTTCATTGATAAGATAAACTGAACGTACGGAATAAAAAAAAACATGCCTAATTGTTACACCTACCATTATTTATTCCCAAGAATTCGAAAACACTATACGTGTAGGTTCCGTCAGTAGATTGTTTTTGGTTTGGTCATCTACCGTCCTTGCGCATAATCAAGTCTGGTGTGCTGTTGCGAAGCTGGACAAATTCTATTCTGCACTTTTACGTAAAATTATGCCAGTTTGTGACGGACTATGACTATTATATATAAGGCGTCATTGTTTTTGCAGCCGGTAATGTGTGCGGAAACAATCATTTATTTAATTATTTATTTAAGCGTGTATCTGTCGCACTACAGTGCAGCCACACATTTGGCACATACACTTTCTTTTTTGCCCTTTCGCACTGCTAATACGAACAGAATAAAACAGGCGAAAGTGCAACGCCCTTAGGAAAGCATTTTTTTAATGCAAAGTTTTTTTTTTGCCTCTCATCCTCCACTTTTCTGTTGCCGGCTGCTGTTGTCTTGCTTACTATGCAACTTGGATGGATGGTTATATGCCACTGGGCTGCTGTCTTGAGCAATTGCCGTCCAGGGTTTTGTGCAGACCAGTGCTGGGTAGAGTTCATCGAGAGGTCACCCGGGGCCGCAGGTAGCCTAGACAATTGCATTCGTGATCTGCAAAAGAAACGCACGTTCGCCCTCGGGCCGTTACCATCATTCTTCCATTGTCAATTCCTTGCGCTCATTCTCACCAGCATTATTTGGTTCTCTTTGACATTTGTTTTGTGCAATGCCGCCATCACGGTTGCGTCGTCGACATTCTATCACGGTCACTCTATCGGTGTCATCTTTCTCTGGGTTTTTGTCTCGAGTGGTATGCAGTAGTGGCACCAGCCCACGGGGCGCAATCGCGTGTGCGGTTTTAGAATTCCGCACTGCCTTTGCCGCGGACGCTGTTTTGACAAAATATTGTTACAAAGGGTCACTGGAAGGAAAAATACGCGGGAAGCGTGAGGGGAGAAAGAGGAGAACGTCGTTGCTCCTACGATTTCGTTGGTTATTTGTGCTTTGGTGATCATTAAAGCAGCCCCTTAGCACTCTTTTGAGACCGTAACAATTTGGTGGAAAGTGCGTGGTAAGACGAAGACTAACCCAACGACAGAAACTCTACTCCCTGGACTTCGCCGCAGCCACCGCCTTGACAGACTTCCGCCTTCGCCGGTCGAAATGATGTTCCAAGTCCAGACCACGGATGTGGTGGAGGGGGCGGGGGTGAGGCAACTCCTACGGGTTCCTCGCCATACTATTGAGTGCCGCCAAAATTCGGCGGGACCTCAGGAGAAGACGTCGATGAGTGGCTCAAGAACTACAAGCGGGCGAGCAGAAGCAACGGTTGGGACTCGGCAGCGCAGCTCACTCATGTTGTGTTTTCGCTAAGACCGCTCTCATGTGGTATGAAAACCACGAGGCCATGGTCACAACTTGGGATCGTTTTGTTGAGGAAGTGCAGAAGTGCTTCGACGATTCTAACGCGCAGAAAAAACAAGCGGAGCAGACGTCGCCTCAGAGTGAACAGCTTTCAGGGGAGACGTGTATCACTTATATAGAAGAAATTTTGAAGCTGGGCAAGATAGTAAATCCCACGATGCCTGACGAGGAGAAGGTTGGACACGTGCTTAAAGGCATAGCCAAAGACGTGTACAATTTCCTGATTGGCAAAGAGAAGCTGAATTCCGTGTCCGAAGTAATGCAGTACTGTCGTACATTTGAAATGCTGGAGATGCGACGGATAGCTCCGAAGTTTCGCCGTCTGTCGAACGTCCCAATAGTGGCCAGTGGCCTCCCTATCGCCGGATTCCATATAAAGTTATCACACACACACACACACACACACACAAACACACACACACACACACACACACACACACACACACACACACACACACACACACACACACACACACACACACACACACACACACACACACACACACACACACACACACACACACACACACACACACACACACACACACACACACACACACACACACACACCTCACTACCTACGTTTAAGTGCTGTATATAAACAATCACGTTTGTTTATCAACGAGGTGACGCTCGCGTTAATTCATTGCTGTGCTTTATTACACGGGATAAGCCCCCAATAATTATCTGTAGTGACGAATTAGTGTAGGGACAGTAGTCACTACTGTCACTGCATGAATGTTCTTTTTCCGTTTTACAAGTTTCATTCTTAGCATATAACAAGCATGGAGGCATCTGAAAATGAGTGAGAGATGCACCTGAGATGCACCTGCGAGACCTGGTGCTCCTTCAGGAGGCGGCGTGTGTTGGTTGGTTCATCAGTGTTCAAATAGTTCAAATGAGGAAACTAAGGTTTGCGCTTCGTTTCGAGTCGCCGGAACGATGCATGAATAACACGCAGAAGCCAGCGCTCCGTGTAGCCACAGTGATGCAACGAGACTGAGCGGTCGCGCTGGTTAACGCGCGAACGGCCGGCGAAGAGAAGATGAGGCGATAGACGGAGAGCCGTCAGGGAAAAGGAGCACGTATCCAGTAGGGAGAAATAAGCGTGGAAGAGAAAAAAAGAGAGAGAGCTTGACGACACCGCCACTTTTATTGTGTGTTTGATACACTTTTAGAGCGCATTTCTTAGGCGCCCATCCCTGTGTTGAGCGCTGGGGTGCCTCGGCGTCGTCCATGGCGTAACCGAGCGAAGGCGTACAGCGAAAGATGAAAGAGCGAACGCGGGGCATAGCAGTGGGTGGAAGACGGCGAGACCGAAGAGAGCGGGAGGAGGAAAGCGGAGGAAGGCGCAGTAGAAGCACGAACAGGACAGTGGAAGAAGCCACATTGAAGCACCACCAGATGACGCTCACGTCCGTGCGTCCGCACGGACGTGAGCGTCATCTGGTGGTGACAATCTGCATACGGCAATCTGCATACGTTTCTGTGTAGCACCTGCACCATGTGACCAAATTTGACCCAAAACTCTGGCTAGGTATCAGCCAGCTAGCCACCCTGACGGCCTTTAGACACATGGACGATTTCCTGGTTGTGGTGGGTGTAGCAAAGGAATGAGTCACGACCTACGTAGCGGACAGTGTAGTAGTGTTTCAAGGAGGGTTCCCAGTCCTTGACATTCTGCATGGAATTACCTGTTAACGGCCGCCTCGGGTTCCTCAATTTAGCTATGTATTTTAACCAAGACCAATAGATATGTTGAGAGTATATGCCATTGTCTCACAGGCATTTTATCAATTGACTAATCCCACTCCAGACTTCTGCGACAAGGTATTGCTTCCCTGTTTGTAAAGGCTGATATCTTCAAGTCGTGTGCACACAGGGTTACCACTAGCTTCGACATCAGATAACACGTTTGATTGGCTTAGAATACGCTCACAGCTTGACAGTCGCTCTGAGCGCTTTGCTCCTCGACATGTTTGACAGCACTGCTAGTCAACTGCGGCCACAAAGAGCCAAGAGATGCATTACCATGCCGTACCTGCATGTGTCTCGTAACCTCAGGAGGGTTGAAGAATAAACACCATGTGCATCGCGTGTTCACAGCCCCCTACAAGCTTTCTCGGCTGTGCACACTTGCCGCTGGGCAATCCAAGATGCCGCCCTGCACAATGAGGCATGCAAACCCCTTTGCCCCTCGCGCCACCGAAGTCGTGCACAGGGTCCCGCTCAGCTGCGGGAAAGCGTACACAGGGCAAGCCGGGCATTGTTTCAAAGCCAGAGTGAGAGACTGTAAAGCAGTGATTTGGGGTTGTTGGTAAGACATCGTGAGGCTTATAGCGCGATAGTGCTCTGCAGGGAGTGCAGCTGCTCTGTCCTCTTCGACGATCTCATGGCTATTAGCTGAATCAGGGGCAGGCTGGAGAAGGAGATAGTTGAGGCAGGACGGCTAAGCGCCGCAGCAGATTTGTGTATTAGTGTACCGTCAGGGCTTCTCACAGGGAAGAAATTAATCTATTTGATGAGTTGATGGATTAAGGTGTACAACTTTCTACTTCACCGCTACGTCATATGTTTCTCAGAGTCTTACCGTTAAACATTTGATTCCACGCGCCAAGCTTTAAACTACGCTTGAATAACTCTGTTTCAAACGAGATACCTTTAGACGTTTGCATGTCTTTTGTCTTCTTCTCGGCATACTATCTTTCTCATGGTCAACTGTCTTGCATTCTTAATTAAATTGCACGTTTTGGCCACAGGCGAAGGATTCCCCAAGCAGACACAGTAGACAGTTAAGGCGCTCTTTAAGCTTCAATAAACTCAGTCGTGCATGAGTGCCTTTCCAGTCAGTGTCTGTGTTCTTTCCGTCGGAGTTCTTTTGCTAGGTAGGTCAGCACCTTCTACCGTCAAATGTTGTACCAATTTCTCCTGTGGTTCGCGCTTCCACTGGAGGGACCCAGGGACTGCGCGAATGCTGTCTCGGATGACGTTGCAGCATGTCTACTGCGTGCTCGTCGATGACGTTGCGCTCCGTTGCGAACACAAGGTATTAATGCTGGCGCAGTGGCGCATGGCTGCGGATGTCAATCTGGCGAATGGCTGCGGATGTACGTCGTAAGCATTGTTGCAGGCCGAAAGAAGTACGAAATTAGAAAAAATTAGCTGAGGAGGTCGACGATCTGCGCGTGCTGACCCGGATTCTGGTTGGTATTATTAGAACCCGCTCTGGTTGCTTAGTGGCTGTTGGGTTGGGCTGCTAAACACGAGGTGGCGGGATGGAATTCCGGCCATGGCGGCCGCATTTTGAGGGGCGCGAAATGCGAAAACACCACTGTAATAAGCTTTTGGGGCCCCGCTAAAGAACCCCAGGTAGTACATATTTCCAGAGTCCCCGACTGCGACGTGCCTCACGATGAGATCGTGATTTTAACGCGGAAAAAGCCAAATGCTTTTTTTTCATTATTAAACCGAGCAAACATTTTGTCACATGACGGCTGAGACGCAGGAGCAGGGACAGACATGGCATCAACCTGAAGTGGAGCCGGGCCATTGGGCACATCGTAGAGAAAGTTCCAGCCAAATTCGTTAGCAGAACCAAGGTAGTCCCAATGCTGTAAGCTTGATGAACACGAAACCAGATGACAAACTCAATGTGCACTGAAAATCTGACGAATGGGAAGAGGGGAAAAGAGAAGCAGCTCAAGTTCTGCAACAGGCACAGTCGATAACTGCGTGATCAGATTAGAAGTACCAGCATAGGATGATGGCACGCGAGCAGCGGTGCAGAAGAACGGATTCAGTGCGGTACAAACTGTCTTGTGTAGCGAAAGGGACGTTTTGTGTTCCCAAGGGCTCTATTGGAGCAGCGCTTGCTGTTGTACGTAGCGAAATGGCAGAACACGATTTTGCCGCTTTTCGCAGTGTACGGCGAAGCGGGTGAGCAATTCCTGACACAGAAATCATCGTGTCTACAAGCGCCATACATTTGGCGTAAGCTTCAATGACGTTCGGAGGGAAGGAACGACGCCTTAAGCAGTTGGATGAGATCGCAGTTCTGTCCTCCGGAACTGTGCTATTAATTTACATCCAGTATGGCTGGAGGGTTAGGATACTGGGCGACAGTACACGTCGGCGGGGAGCAGGAGACCGACGAGTGTTGAATGTTCAGGGAACGCGAGATACGGAATAAAAGCGTGGAACTGGTGGAGAAAAGTGGCATATCAATTTGTTCATTTCAATAGTGTCTTACAATAAATGTACACGGAGAAGATGGTCCCGTACTAATAAACCGAAATCGAACCTCCCGTGCACACTAAACATGTTTAATGATAGCAGCAATGACAGTGCATGAAGATATGGACTCTTGTGAAATATCATGATACAATATATGCACATGCAACTTATGGCTGTGACCAACATAGTAAAAATGAGAAAATTACAATTGTATAATTGTACAACTTGACAAGAAAAACAGTAAAAATAAAAAGTCACAGTTCCGCCCGAAAGGCGAAGATTCGATTGCTATAGCAAATTAGTGGACATCTTTAAGAAGTAAGGATAGTAATCTTATCGGCCGTAAAAAATTGGAAACATTCGCTTACTAACTCAATTAACAAGCATGGTGTCAACGGCCAGAAGAAAACCTGAACAAATGACACTCGATGAGCGCGGACTCGCCGTCAAAACGACGGTGCGAGCAAGCGCGGTAGCAGCAGTGACTGAAGTCACCTTCGTGCGGCCCATCGCTTCAACGCGAGAGCGGTGAAAACACAGCGCGCACTAAGGTATGAGCTGTCTGCAGATGCCTTTCAAAATACGGCATGCGTGAGCGCGCGCGGACATGCAAGGTACGTACTTGTAGGCGGAATCAAAGCGGCCCCTGCTCCCTCCCACGCTGTCTCCCCGTTTTCTTGCTTATATGGTGTATGAGATTGAGCCGTGATCATCAGTTTCCCTTGAGGCCGGTAGCAAAACGCAGAGTTGCTGCCGGAGCACAATGCTGGACGCCTTGTGTCCTTCCCTGCCGTTCCCCGAGGGCCTGCGCGACGGAAGACAGCTCGTTTGCTCTCCGCTTTCTTCCTTGGCGCGCGTCCTGTGCTTTCGCTCGAACATACAGCGTACGACGCGTGACGACGGTGTTATCACCCTTGGACTTTATGCGCAACATCACGGCGGCAGCGACGGCGACAGCAAAAATGCCCCTGCAGTGTCCATAGAATTGCTACAGGAATAAAACGAAATGAAAGGAACTATGTAAGTATAGTCCGGGATAGCTAAATTAAAGCATTGTAATTCAATTTGAAATTGGCGAGCTTCTGTAATTTAAGCCTGTAAGATAAACATTACACATAAATGAGGAGAAAAAATGTGATTACTGTGAGCCTTTGCTCGTCGAGACGGTAGGTAAAATAAAATTCATGTTTTCTGCAAATCTTACGTTGTTAGCATTAAGAAGACATGCAACTGGCCTAACAGTTACTGGATTATTGTCGTATCAAATACTGGAAATAAAAAATGTCAAAGTCATATTTAAGATTTCCTATGAAGTTATTAACGTGTTCTACGAAAGACGTGTTCTACGTTAGCGTGCGTGGAGCGGAGTATGGGACACGAGTGGTCGGAGTGGTAAAGCTTAAAGTACGTGAACGTTGGGGTGATCAAAGTGCTGAGCTGGACAACCAT
Source organism: Dermacentor variabilis (assembly GCF_050947875.1). Taxonomy (NCBI): domain Eukaryota; kingdom Metazoa; phylum Arthropoda; class Arachnida; order Ixodida; family Ixodidae; genus Dermacentor; species Dermacentor variabilis. Next base: position 73,768,071 of record NC_134573.1, on the reverse strand, counting down.
GAGGGTGCATACTGGGACAAGGAAGAGGAAAGTGTGTGGTGGAGGAAGAGTCTTTATTAGAATGCCGGAGGTGTTTGTAGTGCGGCTTTAGATTGATATAACAGTGTGCCTCGTCCGCTATGGGGGGGGGGGGGGTGCGGCCAGAGGACTTATTTATTTTAATAAATTATTTCAAAATACTGCCTTCTCCATACGATACATAGCAAGGGGATGGTAAATACAAAACTTAGAAGGTACAAGAGCACGTTTGTAGTATATAAGAGGTTAAATGGTCACATGAAACAGGAAAAACGGGCTCCTGCGATTATACTTGCGGGCAACCTCCTTCTTAGCTGACATTAGCGGTAGTCTCACATTACCGGTAATCCAGGCAACTGTTTATCCAGAATGGGGGTACCTGGGACCAACACCACAGTGACCAAAGTAGGAGAGAGGAGAGAGAGGGCGTTGGAAAGGTCATGAAGATTTTCGACGAGTGCTGCCGCGAAGAGCCAGGGTTGCTGCCATGGAGCTCGAGCGAATGCGATACCGAAGAGAGGGAGGGAGAAAGGTTAGTTCTTGGCTTGCGTGAACAATGACGGCTAATTAAAATCATAGGGGAGAGGTAGGAAGAGAAAAGGTGCCAGCAGTGGAATGATGGGAATGTCAAGGGAGGGGGTCAATGGGGAGCCATGAGTTTGGAAATATGCTGCGTGAACGTAGCAAGTGACAGTGTCGGGTGAGAAAGGATAGTGGGCTCGTGGACATGACCGTGCTATCGTGGTCGTCCGTCATGATGATGTTGGGTCATGTTAGAGGGAAAGTGGAGACAGCGGGTATTGCTGGGAAGGCGTCGCTTACGGGTGTGTGAGGACAGTCAACATGCCGGATACCAGCCGCTGCAGTAGCCACTGGCTCTATGCAGAGCTGGATAGGCGGCCCAGTCGTCGTTCCTTGCGGAGGCTCATGAGCTCTGCTACGTGTAGTTAGACTGCGGATGCTTGTATCTAGAGTTGTAGGGCAGCTTTACCGAGAGCGTTGAAAGTTGATTAAATGCGGTGTGTTTGTGCCTACGTAAGTGTGCAGTACGCCAGGAATTAAATGGTTTTATTGAAGGCAAATACTTTTGCAAGTGGAGTGCAAGTCTTGAAGTAAGGAATCGAAGGCATGCGCATGTGCACAGAGTGAAGTGCGTGAACTTGACACCTCGAAAGCTGTAAGTTCCACGAGAAAGAGAAAGATGCCTTGCGTAAGATATCTTGGGGGGGAAGCGGATCTAATTTTTCCGAAGGATGTGACTATTTCCGAGAAGATCCGCGAAGCGTGCGAGTACTATGAGTTGCATGGTCTTCCCGTCAAGGGAAGGTGAGTGGAATGGGATGCAGGTTGCGGAGGTTGGCGGGCTTGCCGGGGTTCGATATGAGAGTGATGATCGGGAAGAGTGCCAGTGATCCAGTTTTTGTTTATTTGGATAAAAGAACTTGATTGTCCGAATCAGGCTCGCTCTTCAACAGGGATTAGGCGATGGGGTCCAGCCCCGGAGTGGTTCTAGCCTTGTTTTTAGCCAAGGCTTGTTTCAGCTAGGGCAGAATGAAAGGGCTGTACAAAACGGTTTTGCGTGGCCATGTGTATTCAGAGTAGAGGGCAGGTAGTGGGGGAGTGGTGTATATATCGGTGACCTGTGGAAGGAGGGAAGTGGTAGCTCGGAGAGATACTTTAGGATTGTAGGGAGAGGAGCAAGTCGAGGGTCAAAGAGGACTTCAGAAACACCCAGGCTGATTTAGTGTGGAGGGAAGAGTTGAGAAAATCGCATATGTGGCTCCAATTTGTTGTGTCAAGGCGGAAGCAATGATTTAGTACGTCAGTCTAGATCATGTCGAAGGTGTGCATGAGGTGGATGTTGTACGGTAGGGTACGGATGCAACTAAGCAGCTATCTACGGCCTCTCCAAAGACGCATGAAGAGCCGGTCAGAGCGGTCGGATGGGGTGTTAGCCTCGGTAATGGTGGTGGCCTTGGGACCGCGTTCGCCGCAGCTAGTCCACCCAGACATCATAATTGAGAATTGACTCCTGGATTCGCAGGAAGCAAAAGATGTCCCACTTGGCCTGTGTCGTAGATTTGTGTTTGGTTGGTGAGTGATGGACAGTTTAATTTCAAATATGTATTGGTCGGATAAGAGGGTGCCCAGAAAGTTTTGCCAAGTCTCTGTAAGATTCTGGCAATTGTGTAAGGCCCGGTTAGGCGTTGTATGGCATTGTGTCGCGTGCCCACATCGTGTGCCTCTGACTGCTGTATTGATCAGGGTATATGAATGCTGCAGATTGTGTGCGTGAAGAAGGCGACAGGGTCTAGATTGTGTGGGTATCCCCAGATAGCATTCGGAGTACTGAAATCTGCAACGAAGATAATGTTACAGTATTTGGAAAGGGTGGTACAAAAATGAAAGCACAGGGGATGGAAGAATTTAGGAGATTGTAGACATTCAGAAGTGCGAGAGGTGGGCACGAAGGGTCTGAATAATAGGAAAGGTTTGTTACACATGGAACTAACGTGGATAGAACGTCTTCGTCTTCATAAGCAATGGCACGGTGAATATGAATGGAAGACGGAGGCGTGGCGTGGTCGCCGTGCATAGCTCGACAGCCTGAGATGCCCTGGTGTTTTATCCTCTTGTAGTAGGATAAAGTGCGGTAGTGTGGTCGGTGTAAGGAACTGTTGGGAGCTCGGCTTAGCGGAGTCAAGTGCTACACGTTTTGACAGGTTCAGAACGCAGTGTCAAATGACCTTACTGAAAAGCAAAAGCAGGTTTACCGAGTGGCAGTGGTGGCGCCCCAGTAGGATAGCCACTTCGGTTCGAGTAAGGGGCAACGACCAGAATGAGGTCGACAAGAAAGTGATGGACAGTCACTACAATGGCTCACACTGTCTCTTCATTGCCGCGAACGTCAATCTTCAAGGTTTTGTCTGAACGCGAAACAATACGAAAGGAGCCTTCATAGGAACGAGCCAATTGTAGTCTCATAGAGTCGCGCTAAAGAAAGGCGTGTGTTGCTGTATCCATTGTTAGGAAACTGAACACAGGCTGCCCGTGGACGATACGCGGGGGTGAAGGTCGAAGCTGGTCGAGCCAAGAATGTAGCCCCTCTAGGTGCAGCGTGGCCCTTGGCGAAGTGTTTTGCTGAGTGCCGAAAAGCTGGCCTGGAATGCGTATGGCTAACCCGTAGAGTCTCTCGGCTGCGCTGACTCCGAGGTCATCCTTGATTGTTGTTTGCAGCCCCTGTAGTACTAGGGTAGCCTATCCACCTAGTGCTGTCTGTCGAACGTGGCGGTCATTGACGTATTGAGTTGTCGGTGGAGACGCCCGACTACGCCGTTGCTCGGTCGGTGGTAAATCGTGGTGTTATGAAGGCGAGTGCCGAGAAGTCTTTCCAAAGCAGAAAAAAGGGAGCTTTGGAATTGTAGGCCTCAATAACTGCTTATACGGAGTGGGCTACCATACCGCGACATGCACGTAGCAACAAATCCTTCCGCCATTGCTTCGACCGTGATAAGTTGTAGAGACGTCACGTCAGGCCACCTTGACTACCGGTCGATACACGTGAGGTAGTACCTGAAACCTTTACAGGCCGGAAGAGGCTCCACCAAGCCTAAATGCATGTGGTCGAAACGGATTTGTGGTGGTCGAAACGGCTGCACCACTGAATGCGTGTGCCGGGTCACTTTCACGGCTTGACAGGCTCTGCAGCTTCTTCTTCTTGACAGGCTCTGCAGCTTCGAACATATTTGTTGATGCCTGACCGGATTAAATGGTCTGTGATAAGCTGCTTTGTTGATCTGATTCCGGGATGACTTAGTCCGTGCAGTGAATTAAATATTGGCCGCAGAAACTGATGGGGCGCGAATGGGCAAGGAGCTTCCTGCGACGTGCCACACGTGACAAATGTTGTGTAGGGAATCAGCGCCTCCGCAAGCTAGAGCGATAAGCGTCTTCCTCGCAATTGGCGATGCTCGGGCTTGGTTTCCTGGGTGGAGTCCAGAGCTTGAAAATTCACACAGCCAGCAGGCACAGCACCGATCCGCGACACTGCGTCAGCTGCCTGATTTTCGGTCACAGAAATATGGCGGATATCAATAGAATATTCTGAGATCCAGGAAAGCTGCCGAAGCTCACGTTCTGAGTACGAGGAACTGTTCTTGAAAACGAACATTAACAGCTTGTGGTCGGTCAGATGTAAAGGCTTTGAAGAAAAAAACGGAAATGCTTGACAGTGCAATAGATGGCCATCTCCCTTCTGAAGGTGCTGTAGCAAGCTCCTGTAGGTTTGAGGTGCTTTGGGAAGAAGTCCAGCAGCCACCAGCCTGTGCCATCGTGCTGCTGCAATACTGCACCCAGTGCCGCGGTCGACGCGTACCATAAGACAAGTTAGCACGTCGGGTGACGGATGAATCATCTAAATTGCAGTCGCCAAGCGCGTTTCGGCCTTCTGGAAGGAGTGTTCGTGTTCCCAGGACCAGTGAGAGGTGGGCATTTTATGGAGTCACGATGCACCATGCCGGTAACCAGCTGAAAAAATTGCGCACAGGTGGATTGAAGCGCCTGTGAAAATTTGTGAGCCCGATAAACTCGCGCAACTTTGGGAGGGAGGTTAGTGAGGGGAAGTCGAACTCAGCCCGCACCGGTGATTCCAGTGCCTTGATGCCTTGGGGTGAAATGCGATGTCTGAGAAAATCCACTTATGCAACTCCGAAAAGGCATTCCTTGTGCTTTAGGACCAAGCCGTGCTCATCCAGAGGCTCAAATACATGGTGAAGGTGCTCTTTGTGCTCTCCTTCTGTGCTACGTGCAGCGTGAATGACGTCGAGGTAAACGAATATGAACGGGAGTCCGCGCGTAAGCACATTCATGAACCTTTGAAAAGTTTTCGCGGCATTCTGCAAACCGTAAGGTAACGCACAAACTCAAATGGGCCAAATGGAGTGGCAATTGCTGTCTTCGGAGTGTCGCTGGGTTCCACAGGAATTTGGCGGTGCGCGCTCATTAAATGAGTTTTGCTGTATATTTCGTTCCTGGCGAGGTGGGCGCCGAAGTAATGTATGTGGGGCAGGGGATATTGATTCGGAGTAGTGAGACATTCAAAGCTCGGCAATCACCACACGGCAGCCAGTCGCCACTGTACTGCTTTGGAACCAGATGCAAAGGTGAAGAGCCACTGAAGGACGAATGATAAATAACGCCAAGCTGAATCATGTGTCCGAACTAACGGCGGGCCACTTCCAGCCTCCGTCCAGGGAGCGCCCGTGGCCAGGTGGCGACAGGTGGGCCGATGGTGGTTATATGATGCGTCAGCTTGTGTTTCACGGGCAATGCATCGTTTCGGGGCTTCGTAATTGGCAGGTACTCAGAAATTACGTTGTCGTATGTGAAGACGGGGCGAAACGTATGGATGCCAGATGAAGTGAGGTTGGACTGCTGCCGAAGTACTTCGAGGGATATGACGTTATTTATTGGGCGCCGATCGCGAACACTTACATCTAGGTTGAATTGGCTGAGGGAAACCGCTGCCAATATGGTAAAGCAGACGTCGGCGATCACAAACACCTATCTGTGCATGCACCGGACTCCCATGTCTAGCGTTATTGACCGCAGCCCATTTGACGCGATTGCGGTACTGTTCACTGCGTGGAGCGTGGGTGCGGACTTGCCGTGCTTTTGATCTGCTGCCGTGGTTGGAACCCTAGACAGCTCAGCTTCGGTGGTGACGAGAATGCGGTTGCAGGTGATGCGATGGAGGGTGAAGAATAAGCGGCTTGCTCGAGGGCTGATGTCGCGTTCATCGTTAGTGACTGGTCAATCCGTTTCCCGTCCGCGAACAGCGGACTGAGTGCAATGACTTGCTTGTTCGCGAAAGAGACAGTGGTACCAGCACAACTGCCGGGACGAGTCTCTGGGTGCACTGCGAGACAGTGAAGTCGAATAGTTGCACTGAAGTTGGTCGTCGATATTGCCACCAGTCTTCAGTTTCTCCAGACCACTGGTAAGCCTGTGGACCGTTTCCTCCAGGCGTGAGAGTCGGTCTTCTGGCTCTGAGAGTCGCGCTACGACAATAGGTAGCTGCGCCGAAGACGAGCATTCGCATATGCGGTCAGCGAGTGTAGCTAGGCGATCGAGACTCACCTCATCGGCAATTGCCACTACCATGCGTGCGGAATGCAGCAGCCGTTGTAAAACAGCTTGCGCGAAATCGTAAGCTGGTTGTCTTTTGCGAAGTACTCAGCCAGTAACTGACGCACCCTGTGCAGCAGTTGGGATGGTCGTTGGTCACCCAGTTCCTCGGAGAGACGCTGTTGGCGCTTGGTTTATTTTTCAGGTCGTCTTATGGTGTTGCCGAAGGCATGCCCTTAGCAAGTCGTCTATGGCATCGGTGATGTGGGAGGGTATGGGCGCGACAACGTGCAGCTTTTTTGCTGTCTGTGAACTGATACGCAGGAGTTGAAAACGGGCGTCTACTTGCATAAACCAAACTACGTTAAACCACAAGCTACGTTTAATTCACTCGTCACGCGGGCACTCGATTGCGAGCATGTACGATCATAATCTGGTCATTCATGATTGTATACACTCTCGTTCACCCTCAAGCTTTGTAATCTACACAAACTCGACCCTGATTGCTGAACGTGTTGGAGTGATACTAAAGGTACTAAAATAGCAAGGTGAAGAATTTTCATAAAAGAAAAATTCTTCATTGAGTTTGAAGTATCAGGCGCTTCCGCATTGAGTAAAATATGATAACTCATTAAACTAGTGTCCTGTGCGATAACTGTAGGTTACTTAAGGGGGCGCCGATATTCTGTTAAATGCAAAGAAGCTTCATATGGTATTTCTTCCATTCAGTAGGGATATACTATGTTGTCATAAAAGTAAGTTGTAACTATAGTCCGCAAGATCAACCGTATTGTTACCTATTTGAAGTGTACTGTAGCGAAACTTCATTTCTGGAAGTTCAGTCTAATGCAATGCCAATCGTCGTGTTTATTTTCATACTATAGAAAATTCTTTCTCAAGGAATGTTTATGGACAAGTAATACAGAGTTCACAAGCTATTACGAAATGTAAACACGAAATCAGGTGAACACCCACTGTAAGATGAGGCAGCTTTGTAACCAGGACGAAGGAGTTGAATGAAGCATGTGGAAAAAAATGCGACTGGAATGTGTATACATGAGATCAGTATTGCGCACAAACTCGAAACTCATTTTGCAGGAATGGCACTGAATGTTTGCATTCCCAGTGGCGAAATCGATGAAAATCAAATCACGTGCACCACTGAAGTCTGTGTGGTTTAGGGATGCTCTTGAGCTGACATGGTATGACAGGCTTTACGTCAGGCGCTACTGAAACTGCTTGGTCGGTCAGCACACAGAGCTAATATAGGGCCGCTTCCTGGAGCTTCCATCCGGCGCACCTATAGCGTTTGCGTATATTCAGACTAGTTGGAATACCGAAAAGCGGTGGGGGCGGCAGCAGCAGCAGCAGCAGCCATGCGAAAAAGCGCTGGTGGGCAAAGAAAACTTCGCATTATTATCCTTAGGCCTGGTCGATGTGCTGCCGATTCGACAAGGGCAAGCTGACTCTTAGCCTATGATGATTTGCTCTGCCACATTTACATTTACACTACAACGTCGACAGCAGCGCAATCTCTGCCCTAAATCCTTAAGCAATAGAGCAGAGATCGCAACTTCAGGCACGCATTGAAGAAGCCCTTGTCGTGCTCATAAGGTGCGAAATACATGAAATTTGTCACCCGCAATACAAAACGGGATTCCACCCGTGCCTCGATTGCGTGGAGAGGTGGAAACTTCAAGTTTGTCGCCAACAATACAGATATACTCAGAAGCATTTCATGCAAATACCGTGCTTTGTTTAATCAAAAGTTATCTGCAATTCCTGCTTCTTTGACTGCGCATGCCCAAAGATTTCAGTTTCAGTGCAATGCGTGACACTGTACTTATAGTGGTCTGGTAACGAAAGATGTGTGGCATCTTTCAGTCACGAAGCCGCATTGGAATCTCCGACATACGAATGACGCGACGATCGCCAAGGCAGTAAACATAAAAATATTTGCTGTTGAAGTTTTGAATAATGTCTTGAGAAGATACATTGCATTTGCTAAGCAGCAGTCAGTCAGTTCTTAAAACAAGAACCTGTGGGTAAAAACTTTGTGTCCAACTTTAGTTTCGAGATATGCAGAGTGAATGTTTGCAGCGGGAGGCATTGCTGTACATGTGTTTCTTGTATTGTTCTTTCGCTGTTATGTAAAAGCTACCTAGAAAAGCAATACATTTTGGTAAAAACATTGGGTACGTATTTCAGAAACGGTACAAGGTACATAGTTTCTACAAAAAAAGGGTTAGGTTTTATATATTGGCTGACTTCGATTTTAAATTTGCTGCATGCCTGCTCAAGCTATGAAACAAAGATGTTAAGCAAAGTTTTACTAGTGATATGGGTGGTTTATCACGCAAATACTGGGGTCCACCATTGAAATGATGAGGCCGTTTAATATTGGCATTTTTTTCGCCATATAATGATTTGAATATTCTGAAAGAATTGTAGCTAAATGTGGTATAATATACCATTCCTTGGGTCACCATCGCTAATTAGTGAGCAGCTTCACAGAAACCGCGTCGTCATCCTGACTTCTTTACGTACAATTACCGTTAAAACTCTTCAGAATTCTTAGCCACCAGTTTGAAATCCCCGATTGAAAATTGCGGGCATTGAAAAAGAATTCGTGCATCTCCTGTCCCTTTCTGGCTGAGGGCGATGCATCGTCTCTTTTCATGAGACAAGCCACTGTCAGGGGAGAATAAATTCATTCAGGGAAACTTGCGCGTTTTTACTCGCATAGGCCTGTGGCTGGAAACACATTATCTTCAAACTGCCCAGCTTCGGTTCTCTTTCCCCAGTTCCCAGTGGGGGCTTCTGAGGGCTTTAGGTATTTCCATCAACAAAGAATCGTCTTATTAAGTGGAAAAAACATTGGGCTGCATACACGTGGACAATAAAGTATCAAAGAAAAGCGTGACCTGACATAGGAGTGATGTCGCTCTTTCTGCAGAAATGTCGAGGTGCTGTGACACGCATGGCAGCACGACGAGGTCATACATACCACGCGTTGCACAGCTAGTGTTCTTGCCGAACGTGGCACCAGTTTAAGTAAACATAATTTCACTTTGCACACCTTGTTCGCTTCAAAGTGGTCAAATGAACAATAAGCTGTGCTATTCCAGGAGACAGACGAGCGAAACAAGCCCAGCGGACACAAGATCAGTGAACTAGCAAGATGAAGAAAAATAAAATGAGGCGGTCAACGTGAAGCGAGAGAGACAGGAGAATTAATTACAAACGGTCAACTCATCAGTGAACAATGTAACAATTCACATTCTCGCGCAGAACCACTAGAAAGTTATTGACCGCCATCAAATAAACCGGCTAGAGTATAAAAGATCGAGAGGAAAGCCTTTTCGGACATATTGAGCTAACAGAATGAACAATTCTCTGATTGTGGTTTTGGCTGCTGTGGCCATCGTGCTGCTATCCAAATCAGATGCTGGCAAAGGACCTAATGTTCTGCAGCGCGACGTACCTGACGCTTTCAAGGTAAGGACCAACGGTTCATAGAAAATACGAGGACGCTCTCCTGTAGGATGTATTGAAATAATACATAAGGTCTTCATATAATCGCCTGCTCTTTCGTCGACGCCTGCTGCTGAGTTTGGTGTAATAGCAAGAAAACCACGAAAGAATTTTGAAACAGAGAATCGCGGTTGCAACACCGAAATATCAGCATGAGACGAGGATAAAGATGAGAGTGATAGCAATGTTTACTCATGTTATACATATATTCCAGAGAATGTGGACGTGGCATGAAATAACGAGGGAGATTTTGTAAATGAACCAAATATCTGGAAGATCAATCTATTATGTACATTTTGTCTTCTGTGATGATTATTGTTGCGTTTCTACTTTATCTTTAAATTGGATGATGCATTTGAATGATGTCGCTGCTTCTTGGCAGATGAGCACTGGCCGATGCGCGCTGCACTACGTGACGTAATTGATCAGTCGCACGAGAAAAGTGTATAATAGCTGTGTCTTACCAGTACTCACCTACGGGGCAGAAACCTGGAGGCTTACGAAAAGGGTTCTACTTAACTTGAGGACGACGCAACGAGCTATGGAAAGAAGAATGGTAGGTGTAACGTTAAGGGATAAGAAAAGAGCAGATTGGGTGAGTGAACAAACGCGAGTTAATGATATCTTAGTTGAAATCAAGAAAAAGAAATGGGGCATGAGCAGTACATGTAATGAGGAGGGAAGATGACCGATGGTCATTAAGGGTTACGGACTGGATTCCAAGGGAAAGTAAGCGTAGCAGGGGGCGGCAGAAAGTTAGGTGGGTGGTTGAAATTAAGAAGTTTGCAGGGACGACATGGCCAAAATTAGTACATGACCGGGGTTGTTGGAGAAGTATGGGAGAGGCCTTTGCCCTGCAGTGGGAATAACCAGGCTGATGATGATGATGATGATGTTTTGCAGACCTAGCACGTTGATATGGCCTATGACCCTGCATCCGCTCGATATGAACCATAATCAACAGGGATCAACCGTAATGCGGCGGCGGCTGCGCATGGCGCGGTCACGCGTGCCCTATCTTGAACGGGATCTGCGATAGGGACACAGTGCGGCGAGTGCTGATAGCGTGTTGCGCTCAGTGTTCTCACCGCTTAGTCCGCCTTGAAGCGAGAGGCAGCACGATGGTCAATTCTCTGGCTGATGTGAGCCCTATCTTGAAAGTGATCCTCCTCCTTTACGGACGGACGGACGGGTTTCCTCATTGTGTAGGCATAGAAATGCTTACGCATTTCGAAAGGGCAATTTGCACTTCTGAACGGAGGTTTACGATTGCTTACAGTTTTTAACAGCTCTGGCACACTATAATTTAACCGAAAATTTGTTATCACTCTTTGCTGTTGGAGTAGTCTAAGAGTTACTCAACACAAAAATATTTTCGACGGTGTTGCTTAGCTGAGTTGAGTTCAATTCTATTTCTTGCAAATAAGTACATCCACACGCATGATGATAGTAGTGAAGCCTGGAAAACGGCTGTTGAGACGGTGGAATAATCCAATTGTTAAAACCTGCGAGCAGTTCATAAGCCGCCTCACTGAATGCTGATCTCCAGAGGAATATTCTCAGTATAGACAGAATAAATTTTATTGTTGCTTGTTTAAATAAATTCCGCCACGCGTTTCGCTAGAGACCTGCCGTAGTGGCGAGCGGTTACGGTGTTTGGCTGCTAGCACGACGTGGCGAGATAAAATACTGGCCGCGGTGGCCTCATTTCAATGGGGGCGAAGTGAAATAACGCTCGCGTCCCGCGCATTGGCGGCACGTCAAATAGCTCACGGTGTTCAAAATTAATCCCCACTACGACGGACCTCATAATAAGATCGTATCTTTCGCATGCAACACCCCAGAAATAATTTCTTTAATAGTATGGCGTCGAGGGGCACCGAATAGAATGCGTGTTTCGTGCTGTGAAAGCGCACATCAACGCTGTATAGAAGCAGATGCTGCTTTTGTTGCAGTTATGACGAGCACGCTGATCAGTGCTGGCTAGGCAGCGACAGGCACACTGCACCACAACACACACCAAATAAGCAGTGACATGAGGTGAACATCGATTTGCGGTTCAGCGTGCTTATGCAGGACGTATCCAAGCGTGAACCATTGCAAAATCAACGAGAAGCGTCGCACGACTTCCATAAAGACTGCCGGATCCCTCTAAAGTACATACACTCGCCCAGAGAATATTACGGGGAGAGCGAGCGCGTGGAGAAACGGCCCTCCTCGCATTCCAACGGCGCACTACTGGCGTGGAAACCGATCCCTGCGCGCATGCGCGTCCCTCCAAGAGTGCAAGCGTGCTTGTTTCCGCGCTTCCTCCTTAGTCATTGGCGATATCCGTGTGCAGACGCGAGGTGCCCCTCCTGCGATTAACGCTGTGGCGGCTCTGACGGGCGAAACTTCGTTTATACAACGGAAATCAAAACTTCCCCATTGTTCTCTTGCCTGTCTCCTTCTATAGAGCGCGTTTTCTGCCACGCTCTTCTGCAGGAGAACGCCCCGTTCGTAAAAAGAAACAAACACCGAAGACTGGCCACGAAAAGGTGTAGCGCAGAAAAAAAAATGACATCTTGCGTTCGCCACCGTGTCCTATGCGTCAGCGCCCGTGACCCGAGAAAACGCAGCCGTAGCGTGGCGCGCAAGCTCGCGCTTGACATAGTTTTGCCTGTCGAAGCCGCTACAGTGCCAATCGCAAGAGGGGCACCTCGCGGCCACATTCGGTTATCGCCGGCGCGCAAGGATGAAGCGCGGAAATACCCACGCTTGCAGACTCGGAGGGACGCGCATGCGCGCAGGCGTCGGTCTCGACAACAGGGGTGCGCCGCTAGAGCGGAGGAAGGCGTTTCGCCACGTACTTACGCGTCCCGCAATATATTGTGGGCGAGTGTACCTGCAGAGAAACTTGTAGGGAGGTGTTAATTTTTCAAAATTTTTATTCTACCTTTTATTCCCGTCACCCCTTTCCCGAGCACAGGGTAGCTGGCCGGTACTTACACTGGCTAACCTACCTGTATCTCCTCCTCTTTTGTCTCTCTCCCTCTGTAGGGAGTTGTCAGACGTACTTTTAGTCATAGCAAATGTTGTAACCTGTCTTTGTTACATGTAGTTTAGGAAGTTAATCTGATGCTGCCTGAATTGAAGAACGCTTCACTAAACGGAAAAACAATATATTTTATACTTATTCAAGTAGTTCAGACGCCCTTGCGATGTATTTCTTTTTCTCCTTGTCGGCGCCTGTTGTTAAGGAGCACAGGCAGGCGTTTTCGCAAAAGAAGAACGTTCCACCTGAAGAATGTTTGTGCTGGGGTCGTAGTGGCCGTAGAATATATACGTGCATGAGGATATGATTTGCTGACTGCCTTAAGACAAGTCCATCGCTTGTTCTATGAGCTCAACCTGACAATATCTATTTCTCTAAACGAATTACTCAGAATAATAGTAAATCTTCGATCACTTATCGGGGCACCAGCAATCGGTGTTACCATCCGTGTGACATAAATCTAGCATTTCATAAGTTAAAGAAAATAATACATCCGGACACAAACGATCTGAGGTTCATTGTTGGCATTAATGCGATTAGCATTTAGACAACTAAGCGACCCATCGTTTTGACACCTGCTAAACGCCTTATGAATGAGGCGTGCACTGCAGGCCTTCTGTTGTAGCTCGCTTCTCATGGATAGATGGATGGATGGATGTTATGAGCGTCCGCTTTGGCACGGGGCGGTGGGCTGCGCCACCAAGCCCTTGCTATTATACTGTTTGATGTCCTATCTAGCTTAAACAATCAAAAAAAAAGAACACTATGAACTCCCACAACCAAATTTTCAGATCCCCTTGGACATGCTGCGCCATCTGGTGGCGTCACCGCATAGCCGACGCGTGTCTGAGTATACATTTTGCGAAGACTGAACACATAGGGTGTCCCAGCAAGCTTTAGCCAAGGTTTAAAAGCTCGACGATTTAGATTGACGCAACCAAATGGATGCTGCACATACGAAACAAAAAACTATATTTTTGTATTTAGCTTAATAGCCCAATCACTTAACATTATTTAACCAACTTCACGATTATTAACCTTTGGACAAAAATTTATATGGGACGTTTCCAGAGCATTCTAGCAAACCCCTTTTTTGACATCTTATCTATTCCTACTTCTTGCGCCATGGTAGTTTCTTCACTTGTTTCATAGAATACCTTCAAAACATTCAGAAAAGGAAGAATGAAAAAATTGTCTTGGCAAAATCGAACAACACATCGAATATAAAGAAAGGAAATATTGCTTAATACGGCTGACCGCGGTGGCAACATATCCTTGTACCACTCAGGTTGTACACACATGACAAGCAATTGAGCTCGGTCGTTTCTGTGATGAGCCGGTGGACGCGAATATCATGTATTATCGACGCCTCTCGCGGGATACGGAGGCGTATGGTTTTCGGAGGATATCAATAAAAAAAAATCTATTTCACGCTTGCGGCTGTTTTCTACACACTCAAGTTTCACATGAAGGTTGCATTTTATTGTGAATATTGTATTATATAGAACTTGGTACTGCAACCAGCCCGTTTTTGAGGAAAATATATTGTTATCTAGTTTTGCCCAGGTCCTTTGCGATTAAGCGATGTTCAAAATATGGCGGCTGTGACGCCACTTCGTCGCTTCTGTCATTTGCTGAACTTCGCAGAATACCAACGGATATAAGTTTTCACTAGCCACTGGGACGTACATTATATGCGACATCGTGAGGGGCGGATTCGGAGCATATTTGCATTTTCTTTTTTTTTTTGAGAAACTGAGCAATTAATCAAGCGAAGTGCTCATACCGAACAATCCGGACCATAAAAGGCAATCTTGCTGCGAAATTCGAGCGTGAGCAGGGGGCGTATTCTTGGATGATTACTTTCCACTATATTACATTCACTGCGCACTTGTTGGTTGGTTGAGCGAAACCAGATAAGGTGATTAGCTTGTTCAGCACTACTTTACGCGAATGTTAGTGTCGCTGAAAGTGACAATCCCATAATACGTCCCCACAGTAGACGTAAGTGCTATATCTCCTCTCTATATGTTATTTGGTGACGTACGACGAAAAACGCGCACAACTGTACGTTTAAGCGCAGATGTATAGACATCAGGTGCAGTGGGGTGTCGTGGGCGCAACTTGCAAAGAATTCTTAGGTTGTTCACTGCGGAGATATTTTTCAAGCACATAAAAAGTTCTGAAGGAAATGAGGGTGAATCTGAGAGTGAGACAATTCCTGAAGGTAGTTATCTCAGTTATCTTTGCTTTTTTATTTTATGAGTGAGTTCTTTACTGCACAGTCCTTCACTGGGAATAGGTATTATTGTAGTACTTGCAGATGTCCCGGTGCAACAAACCTGGCGTATATACTCTACGAAGCTGTCATCAATAATATTAGAACTTGAGCGTAGAGTATACATTGTCACATTTTTAGATCTTCTGAGGAAGGCGTCTCTTCGTAAATGCACAGCCTACCACCAAAATTTTTGGAAGGCAACACACCTGAAATGTCGTTTCTTCCCTCCTAGGTATTCGCGGCGTTCCCTTACGCTGTCGCCATTTCCGACGCTGACAATGATACCATCTTTGAATGCATGACGACGACGCGCAAGGATTTTGACCCTGAGGCAAAGACAGTAACCTATGTGTGGTCAATAAATAATGGTCCTGGCCAGAGGTAAGTCTTTCGTAAATCTCGTTTTCCCAAAAAATAAACCAAAGCAAACACCATAGCGATATTCAAGGCTACAAAAGCGTCATAACTGGGCACAATAATGCCTGTGAAAAATTGGTGCTACATTTCAACAATATCCTGGCCCAACCAAGATATCCTGAAAACTTTAGGGCTCCGCAGTGTCCGGACAAAAGGCTCTGCTTCCTATATTTTTGAATAATTAGTAGCTATCACGTATAAAAAAGAAGAGACTAGCAATCTCAGTTTCGCCATCTGGGGTAAGTTAAGCTCTTACGTTAAACTAAAATTGGAGATTCCACGCTTTCTTTCAGGGCAGGGGGAAGAGATCTCACGCGAAGCATTTTGTAGAAATCTAGCTAGCCTGTTTAAGGGTTGCACGAGGCGGCAGATATGCGAGAAAGGCGAGCAATTATGCGGTTGATGCGAGCTTGTGTGTGACGATTCCTGCACTACGACGCCAGCAACGCGGTTGCAATGTCGGTGGCACGATGAGGACAACGACAATGACTGAACCTCCTTTTAAGCAGCACTAACCTCTTGCTTCGGAGATGTGCTTAAATGCTGGCGCGAATTGTGAATGCATGACGAGGCACGCTCGCCTATCTTTTCCAGGAAGTAACTGGAACGAGGATCTCAGTTTACTCACGCCTTCTATGACTGCCTCTGTGACCTTATGGGTGGACCGTCGGGCCATGGCGATGGCGGCTCCGGTTAAAATTCCAACACCAGCCAACTTTTATCTTCATTGAAAAGATTGCGGCTGATGAGGCAGGACAGAAACATTACTACCACAATGTGCCTGTTAGTATGGATACAGAACGGTGCACAGTAATGCAAGCGGGGTTAACACAAGCATTTGTTTCTCAAAACCTTGCCTTTCATATATCGTAGCTTGTACATTGTTGCCTACGTATTGTTTATCTCTATCGTCTCTAGAAGCACTGTTTATTGCCTCGCACCGAAGGATATAAAAGACAAAGAATAGTGTAACGCAGAGTCACACTGAAAGGAAACGCTAACACTGGAAAACTAACCAGAAATCGAAATTATTTTGCCACGTTTTCTATTTTTGCCAAACTGCTCCTTTACGCACGCTAACGTTCCGCTCCAGAGGAGCCTTAAGGCCCGCCTACGCCAACATTGCGAAATATTTATTTCAAGATATTGCGTTGAAGAAGCATTCTTCTTTATTTCTTTTTGTTGGTATTTTATTGCAGCATGACAGTAAACAAAGCAAGAGTTTTACGTGCATAGACAAAAATACAGTGGTGTGCGACGCAGTTCCGCAGTGCAATATTCCGGTGATACGAATTGGCGCTGCTTCCACACACATTCAATTTTATGTCCCAACGAATGGAAGTAAAAAAAATCTAAACGATATAATATCCCTTAAAATTGACATAAAGTTGATTGAAAATGCGATGTAATTACAAAGCTTTTCTCGAGAGGCTTCTTTCTAAGCACATGTAATCCGAGAAATTGTTTTCCCTGCTGTCAGTGCCCCACATTATATGAACATTACTGCAATTTAGAGGAAAATATCAAGGATGCCTAGGGGAAAGGAGCAGTGTTGAAATTAACGCTATCAATATTTTACAGAAATATTTGAATATGGCGAAAAAAGTCTCTGGCATCATATTTACAACATTCCAACACAACATGACATATTATATCACAATTACGCGACCTCTATTATTGCAATATGTGCTCTCAACAGGAAGTACTCAATTACTAATCGCCTATCTAAAATTTTAAGCTTTTAAATGTAAGTCCATTACTGTAAAACAAGAATTGGAGCCTATTGTAATGCTTTCTGCTGTCCCATGAAATTGTCTAGTTCAATGAAATGTAAGAAACCTCAATAAAATCAGACAAGGGGCTGGTCAATGAGACAATTTCTGTGTTTTACGCGTACTTAAATGGACAAATTAGAACTGACCACGAGGTTGAGCTTAAGGTAATTTTTAGATAATATTTATTGATTGACGAAATACTTATCAGTTGACGTCAGAGGGAAAATATAGTAAAAGGACAGGTTGTCGGTAGAGTCTGATTATAGTGCGCTGCATGGCAGATAAAAAGCATGACAGAAAGGCAGTTCCAGAACACCAACTTACGGGAGAAATGAAAACAATATTCGAGAACAAACGCACATTTTAGAATACGTGTGAAAGTAATGTTTCGTTAAGTCAGTAAGTGCAACACACTTAATTGCGAATAGTAATATCTGTTTATTTTGATTCTATGCAAATGAAGTCTTATGTGATGTTAACTTTAAATTTACATGGCGCAAGTCACAACTATGACTTCTTGCACCGTCTTATATTATGGACTCCAGTGTTGACAACCTTTGGCCATATGAGACGCGAGAGCAGTGATGATACAAGGACGAATGCGGTCCCTAATAATTTTTGGGGGGTTTTACGTGCCAAAACTACGACCTGATTATGAGGCACGCCGCAGTGGGGCACTCTGGAAATTTGGACCACCTGAAGTCCTTTAAAGTGCACCCAAATCGAAGTGGACGGGTGTTGTCGCATTTCGATCCCATCAAAATATGGCCGCCGCGGCTGGGATTCCGTCCCGCCACTTCGCACTTGGCAGCCCAACACCATAGCCACTAAGCAGGTGGCCTATAGTAATTGTCTATGCCATTACACATTCTTAAATGCTCCTCTGATACAAATACCGATGAGTCCTCCTAACCTCACTGAGCCCTATTATATCCCATTTACTACCCTCTAATTCCTGCAATAACACTGCTAGACTCGCCTCACTAGATAACGTTCTAACGTTAAACGTTGCCAGGTTCAGATTCCAATGGCGGCCTGTCCATTACACATTGTTAAATGCTCCTCTGATACAGATACCGATGAGTTCACAACATAGCTGCAGGCTTTATGACGCGAGGCATTCTATTTATCCGGTGAGAGAGGGATGGAACCTGATGCACTAGCAGCAGGGCCAATGATGGGAAAGGGTGAAGCGAAAAAATTGTGGTGGCTATCTATCATTGTGACAATGTGTATTAAGTTGTCATACGATCATCACCTCACGCCAAAGGGTATAGAAGGGAAATATGGTAAGGAAAGTGAACCGATGAGGGCTGTAGCGCCCATGCTTGACCCACGTTTAGAACCCTTCTCTTTTTGTGCATTGTGAAAAAAAAATATACCTATGCATCTGAATAAGGCAAAGCATGATTGATGGTAGCACGCTTAGCAGAATGTAGTGGTAGGTTTTAGCATTTGAAACGGTGACACATAGAGTTCACGGTAATGCTCATGCGTATGAACTTTATTGAAAGATGAACTGTATTAGGCGTTGCACAAAGTGGGTGCTCATTGCGGAATGTTGCCTTTCAGGAAGCATGTTGGTTTCCACCACACCGCTGGGGCAACGCCGGATGCCACAAACTTTACAGTTGGCAAAGGTACATAAACTTAATTTCCTCGCTTCATGATCGTACTTGTCAAACTCAACTCTTGCTCGGCTGTGTCATAACGAGGCCACAGTGCCTGCATTTCTCATTCAATGCTCACTGAAAAAAGTCTTGAAGATTTCTGGAAATTTCTCTTTGGTTCCATAACATAAAGACGTGAACTGCCATCGCCGAAAGAAATGCTCCGTATATTACAGCAAAATGTGTTGATTGATCCTGTGTGAAAATAGAAGTGTAAGAATAACACTTTAATACAGTTGAAAATCATCAGTCGGCTCGCTCCATTCAAGGTTTCCTTGTACATTATAGCTCCCGTACATGCTGTGTCCACAATGCATATGCGCAACGCTCTCCGTATGCTCAATATGGCCGTAGCTGCACTTGTAAATGTTTGACGTCTTATGGCACGAAATCTTTCAAGTGCAGCTAGTCCATTGTGGTTGTCTAACCAGCTGAAGACGATTGTGTTGGTTCATGGCACGTAGACCACGAAAGTTGCCCGCGTTGACTCCAGTGACCCAAAGTTTTGTGATAATTATGTATAATGGCATTGCCTTTGAAACGGGGCGACAACACCAAGCCTACTTGAGCTAATGATATTCTACTGCACTAATTTCTGTCAAGAATTGTGTAAATCTCTAGACGATGTTTATCTTCATTAAAACGTATACCTTCATATTGCAAACTCATCTCCGACTATAAACGACTATGGTATGTTTTTATGTTATTTAATGCTTCTTTTGTTTTTGTCCAAAATCTTTCTCTTCATAATTCCATGGTTTTCATTGAAAACTATACCGATATGGATCGGCAACACCTGCCTACATGAGAAGATTCTTTTGCATTTATCTTGCACCTTCTTCTTCAACAAACTTCAGCCACTTTTCTCGCCGCTCTCTTTCCGATCATTTTCTTTGCTGTAACAAAATAAGCATATACTTTCTTTGTTATTTCGACTTCTATGACCCTACTCAGGGTTCGCTGTTATTCTCCTACCAATAGGAATTAGGACAGTGTTGGTTACACACACGGGCGAGACTAAATCTGTTGTTGCTCTTCCAATAACCGATACCTTTATCGAAACGTTGCCTCTATAGTAGAACGTTCCCGTATTCGATCATTGCAGACCACTTGCTACTTCTGTGTATAGGCGTGCATTGTAAACTTTTACCAATTAGCAATTTCCTTGTGCTTCAATTTTCGCGTATATTTACTTTGAATTCCTGCCTTTTTGCAGATTCCAGCAAGGTGGAAGTGGCGTACATAATTTGGAGCGACTACAAAGACTGTGCCATTACGGAAGTTCCGCACTTCGGAGACCGTAAGGATTAACTCAAATGACACTCAGTCGATCGCTATATCAAATTATTTCTTGCCTTTGAAGCTAAACTTACGTGACTAACGAACTATTAACAGTCAGGACAACAATTAAAAAAAATTGAACAGTTCCTCATATGGAGCTCACGCCCCTAAAATTAAGGGCCGAATGTTCCTGCTTTCCGATAAGGCAAGCAATGATCGCTTCTCCAGTACGGCGAAGCATAAATATTGGAAGAAGTAGCTACGTTTTGGACATGCCAAAGTGGTCATCTTTGTGTTCCCAACGATAACGAAATTCTTGGCTGGTCAGTAAATCTGAGTTAGCAGGCCCGCTGTATGATAACAGAAAAGTAAAAAAATATCAATGAAGCTTACCAAGAAAAAAGTAACGCGAAAGTGACTAGAAGCGTGAATTGTCTGCGAATGGACGTTCTGCACAGTATAATGAAGGAACGAAATTTGAATACAACGGCGTCTAGGTTTATAAAATTTCCGCCATCTGGGATTTTGTAAGCACTGGAATCTTTATTTCCATCAGAATTAAGCATTTCTTGCAGCACGTTGAAGCCTCGAAGCGGCAGAAAGGTGTTACTGGCAATTTAAAAAAGTTTTACACTTGTCTTAGCAAAAAAGCAGGCCGAAAGTCCTCAGTTCTGACACTGTTAGTTAATCTACTCGGCCGCATAGCTGGGACTGTATGCATATAATATAACCCTAGGTTAGTGGAGTCCTTTTTTCTAAATCAACTATTGGCCATTCTTCCTAATACCTAGTGGCATTGTGCTACCAAAAATTGTAACATAAGGAAAAGCGAAGAATTACTAACCAATGTGCTTTAACCAAAAAATGAACATAAAGTCGCACGCATGGGATTGTAGCACAACCAACAGAAAGGCTTTCATATCCTTTCAAAGGTTGAAGCGCCAACAGGGACAGCCCAATAATGAAGAGTGTGCTTCCTCTGTTGAAAGCTATGAACCAACTAGCCTCACAACGTATTCTGCCTGGATATTGTAAATGACAGCGTGGCACTATCTTGTATGGTTATGGCAATCGTGCATAGAAACATTGGTAGATGGACAGAATGCGCTTTCGTTTGCAGCAATTTATGTACCAATCAGGATATCGATGGATGTCGCAGATAGTGTGAAGAAAGATAGTCTACTTTTAGAAATTCATTGAGAGCTCCATTTATTCGTTAGGTGGCGATTGAGACCAAGCCGCTCCCCTTGCAAGGATCGGCGAGAGTTATACAAGCTTAAGAGGGAAGTGAGCAGTAGAGCTCAGTTCATCTAATACACTGTCCTGAAAAGATGCTTGGACTGATCTAGGGAACTAATTGAGATATTTGTAATAAAGCGGGATATTTATATACATGCGAGAACAGAAATTATCCATATAAACTTGTGCGTCTTTATAACTTGAAGCTCTTT
Organism: Dermacentor variabilis; assembly: GCF_050947875.1. Lineage (NCBI taxonomy): Eukaryota > Metazoa > Arthropoda > Arachnida > Ixodida > Ixodidae > Dermacentor > Dermacentor variabilis. Next base: position 73,746,484 of record NC_134573.1, on the reverse strand, counting down.
AAAGGTCCATTGTGGGTCATCAGATTCGGTTTCGCCTGGATCGAGTCTCTAAATCACTTCCAGTTAGTAACAACTGGAAAGGAGTGTCAAGCTTTTAGACGTCTCAGCTTGCGTTTTTTTCTCTATATCCTGCGGTTGTTTAGTGGCCATTGCGTGGCGCGGCTGAGCTCTAAATTGCAGCGTTGGCCGCGGCGGCTACATTTCGAGGCAAAAACCCTCGTGTACTGAGATTTAGGAGCATGTTAAAGAAGCACAGGTGGTCAAAATTTATCCGGGGTCCCCCACTTCAGCGTCCTTCATAACCGCATAGTTTCAGCAAATAGAACACCAGGGCCTTAATTTTTTTGACAGCGTGTAAAATTTTCGGTTATGAATATAGCTTCCAATTTGCTGCTACAACCGGCACTTTTCGAGTGCATTAGCAGTTATCAATATCTCTTGGAAAAAACGGTGCTTTCAAGTTTAGATCGGGAAAGATCGCTCGAACACGCTCGCCCTCTTTGCACTGTTTTCTCAGGATTGAGAGGGATGTACATAGAGCATCCAGCACGCATACTTGGACTGGAATCCTGCAGGCGGTAATTACTTCCTGTAATTTAACGTAGAACAGGCATTTGCAAGAACAAGGACCCAGAAGGCATGCCTGTCAAGTGTTGCAAACTACTGCGAGTTACTCACAGTTAGGAAGTTAACAACAGATGATTCGGTGTTAAGAGACTTAAATATTTCTTGGTCACGTTCGTCGACTAATACATACGAGTTCATTCAGTCAGCAAATTTAAAGCACGTGAGCGTGTTTATGCACTGGCATATAACCAAAGGAAAAGGCGACGCTATAACGTAAGAGCGCGACGTTTCCGATTCCTAGGTTTGCTGAATGAAGAGCCGAAGCAAGGACTTCATATTGGGTGTCTCATTGAAGATATCATATAAATATTAGCTCTCATGAATCAATATTTATGACACAATCGATTGGAAATAACGGCTAGATTGTTCTGACGCACGGTGTGCTAAAGCTACTGGGCCATTCTACAGGGGATGCTAAATACACAAGCTGAAACCATGCTTGCAAGAAATCTACTTCACTTTCTGAAAAATTTTCGGGCACTTTTTTGAGGGGTCGGACGGAAGACAACACTCAAATGTGCCGTCTCCCTTCCCTCTTACCAGGAAGACTGAACCCTTGTGATAATGAGTACGAAAGCTCATCTGAGAACTGTCGCACAAAGGTACTCCACCTTTGTTTTTCGCCCTGGTGCTGACGCCAATTATTGTGCCTGTCAATCAACTTGATACCGGGCTCGCGATGACGAGTGGGTAAAGTGTGGTTCTCATCGTGTGCATGGTTCACGATATTTAAGCTCATAAAATTGAGGTCAGCCTTTGTATTGAAAGTACCTGCAGCATGTTTTCGTAGTATTCCATAGAGAGAAAGAAACAGCATGTATACAGGGTTCAATTATTGTGTTCGGAGCCGCTATTCTAGGGACCGGTCCCCGCCACGTCTTTGGCTCACCGGATGAGCTCCAGCTGGGCTCGAGGTTCGCCGTGGCACAGGACGGCCTCCCACGCCAGTTTTTGGGGTGGGCATGTTTGGAGTATTGATGCCATTCGGTGGGTGCTTTCACTCCACCGTGACGTGAAAAGTTGTTGGTGAGGCGCTGCAGCCTAGACATAAACTGGTTTAGGAGGTAGGGGAAAACGGTCAGTAGGTTGGGAAAGGAATTTCTTTTTTTTGGGCGTCTCAAACGAACAGCTTTCTCAAGGGTAAATGATCTGGGGAGTGGCTTGTATCTGAAACGGCAAAATCTTTAATAATCTAGAGTGTCTCTAATCTTGTGTGAAATGTTCCACGATTTAGCGTATGGGTTGGCCGTATCACTGCGCGGGTCCTGCCGGCAGGTACAGCGCATGATCGGACAGCGCATGATCGCATCATTGCCCTGAAGTGAGGCGTGGCCAGGTATCCAGATCAGTCTGACCCTCTGGGGTGCGGTGGCGATGGAGATTTGCGCTAAGATTTGGTGTGTGGCCGGGTGCAGGGCGTACCCCCTAGGTACGCCCTACAGGCGTGCTGCGAATCCCTAATTATGAGGTTTGCGTTGGGACTATTGTTGGTTAGGATGGGCGAGATGGCGGTTGCTATAGCCACCTCTTCATCCTCACTGGGGTTGGCGTTAAGGACGGTGACTGATGATGTAATGTGGTCTTTATCATCTATAACTACAGCCACCCGCTTTCTCTGCTCTGAGGCAGTGTCCTTGTGGTAGACCGTGCAGGAAGTTTGGGACTCAATGAGCTGGTGAAGGTATTTGACGCGGGCCTATCGTATGCCTTCGTCGTATAAGGCGTGCGCGTTTTGCGGGATCGGAAGGTAGTTCGTGTGCATTTCGGTGGGCATGGTGATGCTGGGAGTACCCTAGCCGTCCTAGGAGGTACCCATCCTGGTGCTTCAGTCTGAGTCGTTGCAGCTGAGTAGGACGTTGCGCCTCGAGTAGCTCACTCAGAGCGTTATGCACTCCCAGTGCCAGGACCTGCTCAAGTGAGACATAGATAGGGATTCCCAGAGCTAGTTTTACTGCCTTCCGTATGATGACGTTGATTTTATTCTCTTGTGATTGAATGACCCGGTGATATCGAAGGTGGTATGCAATTCGGCATGCGACACATGCCTCAGTGATTCTAGGCAGATCGCGTTCCTTGAGGCCTGATCGGCAATTACTAACGCGTCGTATCGTGGCCATTATTTCATCTGCTTGTTCTTCTAGGATGGAAACTGTGTGATTCGTCCTGCCATCCGCTTGTACATAGAGTTCAAGCATTCGGACTATTTGCACTGTAGGTATTTGGGTGCCGTTAATCTTGACGTTTATGTCAGCTGGTGGTGTTAGGGATCTGTGTCTCAGAATCTGAGTGATTACTCAGAGCTCAGATTCTTTTGGGGGAGCAGTCAATGCTACCACCTCCCGCGTACTACCTGCGACCAGAATACACTAGCTTCGGTGACGACAGCAGATAGAATCATTGACTATAATCGAGAAACTTCCGAGAGATGGGGGTGCATCCCGCGCTGAGCGATAACATTTGTTAGACGCTGAAAAACGGTGAAACAATAAAAAGATGAACAGGCACACGCGTCAGTATCTTAATCGTCAGACATTTTTTGTTTTTTTTCTTGCTCTGCAGAATGCACACTGTGGGTGTCGAAAGAAGTGGAGGACCTTGTACCCCTGTACTGTCTCGAGCAGTTTCATGACGTATGTGGTGTCGTCGTACCCCTTCACGAAAGCGACCTCTGCGAGGATGATGAGAATGACGAGGAGGACCAAGATGACTAGGCGCCGAAAGCACACACTGGATAAAAGGCTGTTAATAGCCAGACGGTGGTCAAGATTGTGCGGTGAACGCGGCCAAGCTTTTTATCAAATAAAGTTTTGATTGGAAGTATTGATTATATACTATTACGCCCAAGTATCTATTATTTTTTCTTCCACGTAGTGTCAGTAGATGCTTATATTGCAAAACTCAAGGCAAGTTATCCGATGGATTCTCGAAACAGGCAAAAACTAGGTGAGATGTATTGTGCAGGTGCTGTAGGCAAGCGGAGAGAACTGGCTGAAGACGGAATTCGTAGCGAAGGTGCGCGAAGTGTGATTTTGGTATTGTTGACAGAAAAATGGAGGTTATAATGAAGAGAAATGAGGAAAGTTTGGCCGGGAGAGTTTGTCTCTAGCCTTTGTAAAAGGAAATTCCATGCTTTTAAATAGGACTTTGTTGTTAGAAATACAGTATGCAGACGGATTACAGAGAACGACGGTTGCAATTGCAAGTATTTCTTTCACATTGAATAAGTGTTGGTACAGAAGTATTTCTATAAGAAAAGTTGATACGCTAGGAAACTTCTTTTCTTTGGCAAGTGGAGTTGACTACTGCATCAGACTCTGCACCAGGATTTTATTTACTTGTCAAGAAGAAAGTAAGACTTCATTATTGAAGCCTTGATGTAAATGCTGCTGTAAAGGATATATTGTCAACTCTAAGGGTGGATGAAATTAAAACGGAACAGTGCTGTGAAAATGGTAGGAACCATGTTTATTTAAACATAATCTCAGTGGACACTATGGGCAAGCCAAGAAAAGAAACTATCGGCACCTTTTCATAACGATACTCAACGTCATACACGATGTTATACAGTTATATGTCTACAACTGCAGGTGTTCCGTTCACATTTATCTGCCTTTATGTAAATTACTACAAATACTTATAAGTGTTTCATCAGGAAAATTATAAAAGTATTTCATTCTTACTTTTTATTTTTAGATTTGCAGCACCCTCACATCAATTGCTTACCCCAATATAAGAACACCATTTAGTATTGTAAAGAAGCTGAAATGCATATTAAAGATATTGTGGATCCAACGAATGCGTAGCAGCCAACGTGAATGAAAGCTCTAGTGATGTGTTTTTAAATACTCTAAGTCTGCATGAAATTTGTAAAGTTTTGTTTATTTTCATCAGGTACATCGTGTAATATCATGCTATAGTGCTTTTTGTGCACCAAACAAGTGACAGCTTCGATTTCATTCAGGGTTTATGTTGACACATTGTACCGTTCACAGGCTTTGAAAGCTAAGGATACAGGCTTATAACGAGTAACAAAGGTTCATAAAGAAAGAAGCAAAGCTTGACCGGTATACAATGTGAGGGTTATTTAATTTCTGAACCCAAATAGGTTACCGCAGAGTTAAGCTCCTACCGTTGAGTACTATATTAACAGTGAGGGTATTAGCAAATATGTTTCTGAAGGATATGATATTGAAATGCGTATCAGCCATGGAAGCAGAGAACAAACCTGGTACATATCGATTAGGAATGCGGGGCGGGAGTTGGCGAATGCCTTGACGGCCCGCTTCAGTCTGAATGCCCACTTCTTACGCGCCGCTTTGCTCTCTGACAGCTAGAAATCAACAGTGAAATTGAACATCGCTCACTCTGATCTCACGCTGACGCCAAAAATCAGGTATGTTTTGTGGTTATTATAGGGGTAAAGAGCTTATTGTTACGCTGCTATGCCGAGGCGGCACGGGGTAGTAAAGCTATACACAGGAGAGCAGAAAGGGTTGGGCTGGTCGGTTCAAATGCGATCTGAAATGGTTTGCGCGGAGACACGAGAACGTGGTAGCGCTCGTCCTTGTTTTTTCTCGGCTTGTCCTCGTGTCTCCGCGCAAATGTTTAAGTACGTAGTAAAAATCGTTTCATTCCCTGTTCGTAGATGATGTCAAAGCATTGGCACCCGTTCACGATGCACAACGCTACAACGCCCTAATTGTTTACTCAATCATTGCAGTCACAGCTTGTGGTTGCAACGCCAGAACATGCGTAATATTCACTGCGGTATCGAGCTACAGGTGGCCACAATGCCAACGCGCTGGTGTGGATGGCTGGTGGGCGGCACACTTCGAAATGTACACGGCGGCGTTTCGCTAGGAACGATTTTCTTAAATTTTATGGCGATGAAACTCCCTGGCTGCAATGAATGGGTTATGCCAGGTGATCGTCTTTAAGTATTACGGAATTTTCGAAATTCGCAGATTGCAGATAACGTAATTATAGTCCTTGAGTGCTGTGATTCAAAGACGCGTACACAACTTGCGCAAGAAATTAAAAGACACATACCATTAATTAGCAAAAATGCACTAATTATCATATGAATAAATTATTTTACGGTAGATGTTGCACTATACGAATTAGAGCCGGTCACTTTGCAGGGCCTATCCACTTGGAATGAATTTCCAGAATGACACCAGTTTGGAAGTGCGCGCCATCAAGGCCGCCGTAAGAATGCGTTATTATTCCACTTACTTTTTTTCAGGAAAGACTCTGTTATGCATCGAGGCAGAAAAGTAACTGGAACGCTCATGTATTTACTTGAACGCTATTGAAAATAATATCTAGAAACTGGTGCCATCATGGAAATTCATTTCAAGGGAATACGTCTTGCAAGCTCACCGGCTACAATGAGTAAATTCCAATATCTCCCGTAATGTTAATAATCATTAAAACAATTAGTGCATTTTAATTAGTTTAATATGTGTTTCGATTTCTTGGGCAAGTAATGCACGCCTCTCTGAATATAAGAGCTCAGGGACTAGATTTACGTCATATGCAACAGGCGCACTTTAAAGGTTCACAAAAACCTAAACTAACCAGTATATTGCCCTATCATGTCCATTCGTGCTCGAAATGCGCAGAAATTTTTTCTGTTCAACAAAGCGCAAACTCCTATTCAATGGAAGTCAGGCACTCAATAATAATAATAATATTTGGGGTTTTACGTGCCAAAACCACTTTCTGATTATGAGGCACGCCGTAGTGGGGGACTCCGGAAATTTTGACCACCTGGGGTTCTTTAGCGTGCACCTAAATCTAAGCACACGGGTGTTTTCGCATTTCGCCCCCATCGAAATGCGGCCGCCGTGGCCGGGATTCGATCCCGCGACCTCGTGCTCAGCAGCCCAACACCATAGCCACTGAGCAACCACGGCGGGTGTCAGGCACTCAGGCAAGCAGTGTGTGTTTCATTATTTTCTTGGCCTTAGCGCCTGCTCTGCTAAATTTGTTGTACAATTCAATCATTGCCTCATTACTTACGAATCTTTAACTGGTTATTTAAAACAGCGAGCACAGTTTTGTTACGAAGGTAGATTAAGAAAATAATGTGCATACTACATCAACAATTTTTAGGCGTACATCTCCACTTTTTTTTTTCTCGCTTTCAAACACAAACTGTTAATGACTTAAACCAAACAAGTTAGGCTACTGCGATTTACTGCACTGTTCAAGATCGCCCGGTTGCTTTAAAAGAGAACATTTTTATCGCAGTGACATCAAAACGCGTGATTTAGGCACAAATCTGTTTTTGCATGTTTATGCGCCAATTTGTAATTATTTGAGAAACTAAACTTATTCAGTAATTCTTCAGCTAATAATGGTCGCTGTCTTCCGTCCTGCTAACAACTCTAAACTCTAGAAAAAAAGGAAATTATTGTAACCGCCATTCAAGTCTCTGTTATGACTTCTAGCGTCTTGAGACTGCTGTCACACATGGCCTATGCATGCTACTGCCTAATCTTATTTTTCCACTCAGAAACCCACGATTTACTTCAGAGGCAAAATAAACTCACGGTCTTGGCAACCGAACCACACAATAAAAAAACGCTACAGGACGCCACGTAAGCGCTAACAACAGTTATGCGGTTATCGCAGTTATCATGATACCCTTGTCATACTATGCCAATTTTGGTAGATACCAAGTTAACCAAACGTTCATGAAAGAACCCAGACGTAGGTGGCTGTTTGATGACCTACTTGACATGCGTGTCATGACTTATTATTTATGTTCGTTATACACTCTTGTAATACTATACTAATTTTGGCCTATACCAAGGCCTAGGCGGCTGTTTCATAACCCACATTACACGCATGCCATGACATACATTCATGCCATGACCTATTATTCATTTCGCAATTCGGTCTTCTCACACTATGCCAGATTTTGTACTTACCAAGTCAAGTTAGTTTGTGCCAATTGTGGCACATATCAAGTTAACCATACGTTCATGAGAGAACCAAGACGTAGGTGGCTGTTATATGACCTACATGACGTACATATCACGATATTCATATCACGACCGATTATTGTGTTCGTCATACACTCTTGCCGTACTGTGCCAATTTTGGTGCATACCGAGCTAACGGAGCGACCATGAGAGCACGAACCCGTAGGCAGCTAGATAGATAGATAGATAGATAGATAGATAGATAGATAGATAGATAGATAGATAGATAGATAGATAGATAGATAGATAGATAGATAGATAGATAGATAGATAGATAGATAGATACTCTCCAAGTGGCCAATGTTCGCCAAGAAACGCTTCGCTTTCAAAATACCAACAAGGGCGTATTTCGCTTGCCTTGTAGCGCATTCTCATATGTACATGCTTTTGCTCTCCATTGAATAGACGTGGAATAGAAATCCCATTTAGGCTGGCATTTCTGCCGCAGCACACAATGGGAGTACTGTGCGTGATATGGACACTTTATCCCCATTCGACTAGGAGATATTGTAGGTCTCAATGCGAGTTCTATTATTTCCAAGTGAGAATACTTGAGACGAGGTAGGTCATTTTTTGCGTGAATTAGAGTTTATTGAAGGAATTAAAATGGTTCTAATTATGCGCAGTGAGCACATAGCGAAACACTCTGTGGCGTGGGACACGAGCCTACACAGCACCAGACCAGCGGCGTAGCCAAGGGAACGGGGGGCTGACTGGGCATCAGCCTCGCCCCTCCCCGAAATGTTACTGGCCAGTGCCCTGCTCCATTTTATGCGTCGCGCGTCGCCTATAAACAAAGACGCATATCTTTTGAACGCCCGCCACTGAGAAGTACGGGACGGTATATGCCTTGACGCAGACCAAGGGCCTACTCAAGGTAATAGTTGTATTATTATGCACCAGTCATTGAAAAGACACCAGAAAATACTAGAACATTAGCACCCTCCTCGCCCTCCTTCAAAAAAAAAATCATGGCTACGCGCCTGCACCAAAAGGAACACCACCGAACCAAATGTCGGACGCCGGAGATCAAGGCACGAAGGAACACGGCCGTCCGTGGAGCTGCCTAACGAGCAGGCGTTTTGCCGACACGAATGACGCTTCTCGGAGCTATCGCCGGCACCGGACACTTCTACCTGCTGCATTCTGTACGCCAGTGTGTAAACGCGCCGACACGCCACGAAGCATTTTGCCGCGTGCTCGCCACACGTCGCCCATTCGTGGAACAACGCATTTACACGATGGCACAGGGTCATCGTGGTTTCACGAAGTCGCGCGCACCCTTGGTCTAAGGGCGAATGGACCCGTCGCCGCACTTCTTCAACGTTTATTTTCACTGACCCCAAAGTCACTCCTTCCAAAGGTTGTGCTACCATGCTGTCTTCCCCGCAAAATTGCAAGTAATTGGAAGTGCCTCTGAGCCGTGCAAGCGCGAAATGTTTCGCCATTGGAAAGGTCTGTCTTGTTAAAAAAGAACATTGTAAACGAGGCCAGTCATTAGTATTCATCATCATCATCATCCTGGTCACGGCAGGGCAAAAGCCTCGCCCCTACTTCTCCAACTGCCCCGGTCCTGTGCTAATTGTGGCCATGTTGTCCCTGCAAACTTCTTAATCTCGTCCGCCCACCTAGCTTTCTGCCGGCCCCTGCTACGCTTCCCTCCTCTTGGAATCCAGTCCGTAACCGGTAATGACCATCGCTTATCTTCCCGCCTCATTACATGTCCTGCCCATGCTCATTTCTTTTTCTTGATTTCAACTAAGATGTCATTAACTCGCGTTTGTTCCCTCACCCAATCTACTCTCTTCTTATCCCTTAACGTCACACCCATCATCCTTCTTTCCATAGCTCGTTGCATCGCCTTCAATTTAAGTAGAACCCTTTTCATAAGCCTCCAGGTTTCAGCTCCATAAGTGAGTACTGGTAAGACACAGCTGTTATACGATTTTCTTTTGAGGGATAATGGCAATCTGTGTTCATGATTTGAGAATGCCTGCCAAACTCACCCCAGCCCAATCTTATTCTTCTGATTATTTCAGTCTCATGAATCGGAACCGCGGTCACTACCTGCCCTAAGTATATCTATTCCCTTACCACTACCAGTGCCTGGCTACATATAGTAAACTGTTTTTTTCTTCCTGAGACTGTTAAACATTACTTTAGTTTTCTGCAGAACAATTTTTAGACCTAGCCTTCTGCTTTGCCTCTCCAGGCCAGTGAGCATGCATTGCAGATGGTCCCCTGAGTTACTAAGCAGGGCAAGCAGGGCAATATCATCAGTGAATCGCAAGTTACTAAGGTATTCTACATTAACTCTTATCCCCACTTCTTCACAGTCCAGGTCTCTGAATACCTCCTGTAAACGCGCTGTGAATAGCATTGGAGAGATCGTACCTCCCTGCCTGACGCCCTTTATTCGGATTTTGTTGTGTGCTTTATGGAGAACTAGGGTTGCTGTGGAGCCGCTATAGATATCTTTCAGTATTCTTACATACGGCTCGTCTACACCCTGATTCCGTATTGGGAAGCAGGAGGTTGTTTGCCCCGACGCGCTGGCCTTAACGACGTCTCCAGCCCTGTCTGTGTGGGCCACTGGGGACACTGATGCCTCGTGCAGCGTCTGCTGCTGGAATGTTTTTCTCTCACCTAGCCATTAGTATTCAATATATCCAAACACAATAAAGTTAGTAATAGAAAAGAATTCTGATTTAAGAAATCTTATCTCGTCCTATGTTGAACTGCAAATATAGAATTAGGTGTTTGAACTGGAGGTTTGTGCAGGCTTTCCGCACTTCTGCACAGACTATGTCTTGAGCTTGGAAGATTAAGCCACCCCCATTTAATATTGTATTCTAAGTGGTGAATCAGGGGCAGTTTTCATATACTAGGTGAAAAAATTTGTTTTTAAATGACGAGCACTAAATAAATAAATTGGGACTTATCAGACAAACGTACTAATTCATTTGGTCTAGTGATTGCACTAGATTTAATTCTATCCTTGCCCTTTTGCTCATGGCCACAGTTGTGAAAATTGCAACCAGGGACCCCCATATATATATATATATATATATATATATATCATGCATTTTATACTAATTCATGATTTGTTATCTGCATGGCCCTACACAACAAGTAAATATTAAAGAAATTCCTCTGTAACTAAAGCTCGGAACACTTCCTTGGACTAGATACCACTGAAACCAAAGCTCTCCTTAATTCAGATTCCCTAAAAGGTGACTAACAGCACACCATTAAAATGGTGTTAGCACCTTGCTGATTCTCCATGCGCTTGTGGAATTCCACACAATTAGCAGCAAAACTAATGTCACACAATATCCTGTAAGGCTGGACACCAGGTCTTAGGCAAATGAGTAATACCGTAGAGCCAGAGTTACCGTTTCCAGAAGCGTAACATCACTATTTATTACAAATGAAGCCAACGAGCTCTTTCAGTCGTTTGGCACCTGCAGTAGTTGCTAGTTTCCGCCATTCTTGCCTAGTGTCCGCTAACGCTTTGCGAGGCGTTGTTAGACTGCACCAACCCCGGGATTGGCCCATGTTGCCCAGTCCTTTCCTAGTAGCAGCTAAATCCTCTTAAAAGCTTTGTGGTATTGTTCATGATGAGCCCACGATGAACATATTTTAATGTTTGTTTACTGGAGTACCAATGCCATTTTCGTAAAAAAATAGACCGCAGGCGTAAAGTCAGGAAATACCTAGCGAGTCTTGCCTCATTTGGATTCGCAGAATTTTGTGGAACAATAATCTGGAAATTTATTCGTTCACTACCGCTCTGGCGACATCGCAGTGGGGCTCGAGATGCGCTCAATTTAGGCAGCAGGCGTTGTGGTTCCCAAATTCGCTCGCATAGATCCTGAATAGAGGGCTTCGCAGCGCGGCAGTAGTGCGGAGTTCGTTTCGTAAAAAATAGTGGCCAGAACGCTGTTGGGTTGTGTCCCCTAGCGCCAACATGATGCCTCAAAATATTGTTACAACACTATCGGAGTGGCCCGAACACAGCGCTGATGCTTGCTATCGCTTATTTAATTTAAAACTACCACTTTTTTTTCGCGATTCAATTTCCTATTATTACATGTCCAAGTTAAGTTTAATGTCGCGCAGCTTCAATGTGTCGAATGCTAATCATGAGTTTCCTTACAAGGGTATACAAGGTCACCTTAGTTTTCTTGCGCAATGATCCAGAAACCATTCTGTGAGGCTCTTTTCTTTCTTTCTTCCTTTCTTTTTTCCTTTCTTTCTTTCTTTCTTTCTTTCTTCCTTTTTGTACCGTCGATGTTTTCATAAAAAGAAAATAAATTCTGCGGTTGTGCGTGCCAAAACCACGATATGATTATGAGGCATGGCGCAAAGGCCGAACGCGGATGTTCTTAACCACCTGGAGTAGTTTAACCTGCCCCTGCAGCAAGGCACACGGGCGTTTATTGCATTTCGTCCCCACATTTTACAGCGAAGGTGCCTATGGCTAGTATCCCGGAATTTCTTCGAGGCGTAACGTCAAGAGAACAATGATGGCCGATCCAGGTGGCAGTGCAGGGTAGAGAAATCGCTGATATCCTTTTGAGGCAGGGACAACAAGGAATGACTCAACAGTGGCTCATAGCCCCTTAAGCAAGCAAAAATGCAATGACTCACAGCCCGGCAAGGCAGAGGCTTCAAACACTCAGCAAAGTGAAGGGAAAAGTGCGTACATTCTTTGGAATCACGTCTAAAACATACTTAACAACATACAATGCAGTAAAAGACACGCTCAAAAGAAGCATCTGAACCACATAATTGATGATAAGGCGCTCCTGCTAACAATGCGAAGCGCGTAATGCTCCCTGCACACGTTACTCGGTAAATATTACTGATGTGCAAGTTGCCACGACGACGGCACCTTGCGACGTGGGGACGGTCGTCGCAGGCCTTTTGTATGTAAAATAACTAGCCAAGCAGCTTATTTCAATGTTGCTGTGGCACCACTATGGGCAGCGCAGTGTTGTCAAAATAACTCTTACTCGCATTACTACCATTACACTAAAATAGCACTACTACAATTCCTTTAAAGCAATAAAACTTTGAATACCTCCTCAGCAGTTGTAGCGGTTTTCAATAGCTTCACTGGACATCGACATTCGCAGGGCAGGAATGGCGAGCTAGTTTTCTTAAGAGTTATTTTTAGTGTTAGAGAACAAGGCACTGTCATTTTCAAACCGCAAAGGCGTTCGGATATTTGCCACCGCTCCTCAGCTCTAATACTTTCCAGTCTGAAAGCTTGCACGCTTCGCTCATGTAAACTGTGAATGGCATTGGAGAGATTGTGTGCCCTGCTTAAAATAGGTTATTTGCAAATTCTTTTTTTGAAGACATACGACAGATGGGAAATATCGGCAGGTATTTTCTAAGATATTTACTAATGCTTTCGGTGCTCTTTGACTATCGAATGCCCCTGTGACTACAGGTGAAATCCATAAACCGAACGCTTTTCTGTAATCTATGGGGGCCCTCTATGAAGATTGGGTAGGGTAGCTCACTAATGGCATCATCATCATCATCATCATCATCATCATCATCATCATCATCATCATCATCATCATCATCATCATCATCATCAGCCTGGTTACGCCCACTGCAGGGCAAAGGCTTCTCCCATACTTCTCCAACAACCCCGGTCATGTACTAATTGTGGCCATGCCGTCCCTGCAAACTTCTTAATCTCATCCGCCCACCTAACTTTCTGCCGCCCCTTGCTACGCTTCCCTTCCCTTGGGATCCAGTCCGTAACCCTTAATGACCATCGGTTATCTTCCCTCCTCATTACATGTCCTGCCCATGCCCATTTATTTTTCTTGATTTCAACTAAGATGTCATTAACTCGCGTTTGTTCCCTCACCCAATCTGCTCTTTTCTTATCCCTTAACGTTACACCTGTCATTCTTCTTTCCATAGCTCGTTGTGTCGTCCTCAATTTGAGTAGAACCCTTTTAGTAAGCCTCCAGGTTTCTGCCCCGTAGGTGAGTACTGGTAAGACACAGCTATTATATACTTTTCTCTTGAGGGATAATGGCAACCTGCTGTTCATGATTTGGGAATGCCTGCCAAACGCACCCCAGCCCATTCTTATTCTTCGGATTATTTCCGTCTCATGATCCGGATCCGCCGTCACTACCTGCCCTAAGTAGATGTATTCCCTTACGACTTCCAGTGCCTCGCTGCCTATTGTAAATTGCTGTTCTCTCCCGAGACTGTTAAGCATTACTTTAGTTTTCTGCAGATTAATTTTTAGACCCACTCTTCTGCTTTGCCTCTCCAGGTCAGTGAGCATGCATTGCAATTGGTCCCCTGAGTTACTAAGCAAGGCAATATCATCAGCGAATCGCAAGTTACTAAGGTATTCTCCATTAACTTTTATCCCCAATTCTTCCCAATCCAGGTCTCTGAATACCTCCTGTAAACACGCTGTGAATAGCATTGGAGATATCGTATCTCCCTGCCTGACGCCTTTCTTTATTGGGATTTTGTTGCTTGCTTTATGGAGGACTACGGTGGCTGTGGAGCCGCTATAGATATCTTCCAGTATTTTTACATATGGCTCATCTACACCCTGATTCCGTAATGCCTCCATGACTGCTGAGGTTTCGACTGAATCAAACGCTTTCTCGTAATCAATGAAAGCTACATATAAGGGTTGGTTATATTCTGCACATTTCTCTATCACTTGATTGATAGTGTGAATATGGTCTATTGTTGAGCAGCCTTTACGGAATCCTGCCTGGTCCTTTGGTTGACAGAAGTCTAAGGTGTTCGTGATTCTATTTGCAATTACCTTAGTAAATACTTTGTAGGCAACGGACAGTAAGCTGATCGGTCTATAATTTTTCAAGTCTTTGGCGTCCCCTTTCTTATGGATTAGGATTATGTTAGCGTTCTTAGGCATTGTTAGGCATTGCGTATACAGGGTGGCCAGTTTCTCTAGAACAATCTGTCCACCATCCTTCAACAAATCTGCTGTTACCTGATCCTCCCCAGCTGCCTTCCCCCTTTGCGTATCTCCTAAGGCTTTCTTTACTCCTTCCCGCGTTACCTTCGGGATTTCGAATTACTCTAGACTATTTTCTCTTCCAATATCGTCGTGGATGCCACTGGTACTGTATAAATCTCTATAGAACTCCTCAGCCACTTGAACTATCTCATCCATATTAGTAATGATATTGCCGGCTTTGTCTCTTAACGCATACATCTGATTCTTGCCAATTCCTAGTTTCTTCTTCACTGTTTTTAGGCTTCCTCCGTTCCTGAGAGCATGTTCAATTCTATCCATATTATACTTCCTTATGTTAGCTGTCTTACGCTTGTTGATTAACTTCGAAAGTTCTGCAAGTTCTATTCTAGCTGTAGGGTTAGATGCTTTCATACATTGGCGTTTCTTGATCAAATATTTCGTCTCCTGCGATAGTTTGCTGGTATCCTGCCTAACGGAGTTGCCACCGACTTCCATTGCACACTCCTTAATGATGCCCACAAGATTGTCGTTTATTGCTTCAACACTAAGATCCTCTTCCTGAGTTAAAGCTGAATACCTGTTCTGTAGCTTGATCTGGAATTCCTCTATTTTCCCTCTTACCGCTAACTCATTGATCAGCCGATCATGTACCAGTTTCTTCCGTTCCCTCCTCAGGTCTAGGCTAATTCGAGTTCTTACCATCCTGTGGTCACTGCAGCGCACCTTGCCGAGCACGTCCACATATTGTATGATGCCAGGGTTAGCGCAGAGTATGAGGTCTATTTCATTTCTAGTCTCGCCGTTCGGGCTCCTCCACGTCCACTTTCGACTATCCCGCTTGCGGAAGAAGGTATTCATTATCCTCATATTATTCTGTTCCGCAAACTCTACTAATAACTCTCCCCTGCTATTCCTAGTGACTATGCCATATTCACCCACTGCCTTGTCTCCAGCCTGCTTCTTGCCTACCTTGGCATTAAAGTCGCCCATTAGTATAGTGTATTTAGTTTTCACTCTGCCTATCGCCGATTGCACGTCTTCATAGAAGCTTTCGACTTCCTGGTCATCATGACTGGATGTAGGGGCGTAGACCTGTACAATCTTCATTTTGTACCTCTTATTAAGTTTCACAACAAGACCTGCCACCCTCTCATTAATGCTATAGAATTCCTGTATGTTACCAGCTATATTCTTATTAACCAGGAATCCGACTCCTAGTTCTCTTCTTTCCGCTAAGCCCCGGTAGCACAGGACGTGCCCGCTATTTAGCACTGTATATGCTTCTTTTGGCCTCCTAACTTCACTGAGCCCTATTATATCCCATTTACTGCCCTCTAATTCCTCCAATAGCACTGCTAGACTCGCCTCACTAGATAACGTTCTAGCGTTAAACGTTGCCAGATTCATATTCCAATGGCGGCCTGTCATTTATGCCATACTAATGGCATAAATGTATTTATTTTGCAATTGCCCTTTCTAATTATCCCTGTTACACGAGCACGTATAATCACGGTTACACTTAACCGTGGTTTGCAGAGCTAACTGAGGTTAACAACAACGTGGTTTGGAAACCAACGTGATGCCGTGGTCATCGTGCGAGCTAATTTTTGTCGTAATGTTCGCGGTTTATAACAAAGAATAATTACCAGCATGGTAATATATAATGTAATAAAATTTACGTTGATTGTTCTAATACTGAAAGAGTTTAATAACTCAGTAATATTCAGCAACTTGTTAATTTGCAGGACAGGTCTCTGAACACTAGTTGCCGTAGCCAGTATGCGACCCAAGACTATCCACTCTGTTTGTAGACGCTAGACTGTCGTGCGGCGTCGTTAAGGCGTATTACCTATCTGTACACATTGTTTCTTCTGCTTGACGTTACACACAAGTATTGTGCCTTAGGTTCTGTTGTGAATTCTTCACATTTTTTTTCTTTCTTTGCTCAAGTAGCTTATGTGTGTGTGCGTGTGATACTGTCTAACAGCGTGTGTGATCGGAGAGATTACCCGTGCGGCGTGGTGCGATGGCGCTGATTGAGGCTGCGGCCAATATCGACATTGAACACGCCGACCGTGAAATTTGGGAACATTTGCTGCTTTTCAAGCATCAGTTCAGTATGGCGTATGCAGTGACGGTGCCTCATTGCGGAACTTTAAGAACTGGATGCTGACCGCAACCGTAGTCGGCGCACGAGCCAGGAGCTTTTATTGGCAGCTGCAGCACATCCGGCGAACGTTCGATTTCGACATACCCACGGGAAGTTTACTGGTACGGGGATCGCTTCCGCACCTTCCTGACAGCGGATTCACAGAGAACTTTTCAATGAACGACACCGCCTTTGGGATACATTGTCAGTGTCTGTGACGGGTAACACATTAAGATGCGAAATGCTATCCTCCTAGATAAACGTGTAGCGATACACCTCTACCACATCGCTATCTCCGCTGAAGTCGGAAGTGTGGCTTACAATTTTGGTGTTGGCCGTTGAAAGCTAAAGGTTGCCTTTCGCGAGTTCTGCACAATTATCGTGCGCAGACTGGGGGCGTGTTACGTAAGGATTCCCAAAGCACACAAAGTTGCTGAACACTTGCGCCGGTTTACGGCTACTTCTGGGTTCCCTCAGGGCATGGTAGCACTGGAATGATGCCCATTGATTTGTATCCCCCAAACGACCATACCACAGATTACATTAATTACTAAGTATTGCACAGTTTGATATCGTTTGGTACGGTCGACCACACTTACAAGTTTATCTTCACGAATGTAGGATCGCCTGGAAGGAACCAGGATGTAAGCATCTATCACAGGTCTTGCCTACACCGAAAGTGTTGGCTCAGAGCTTCTTCCCGAGTCAAACGAATGTGTTAAGTTTATAACGTTAAACCGCCCATCACGCAAAAAATCCGGTGTCGACGTCAGACGCTGTTCCACAGAAAAGAATTTCGAACCATCCGCTCCCAGGCCCAATATGTGACGCAAGAAATTTACTGAAATAATTGAATTTCTCAACTTATAATACGTGAAAAAATCGTTGACTGTGACTTACTGTGATGTGTGGTGCGCGACACGGTGCGGTGATCGGGACGGTCAGGAGCAGACGACACTGAGTTCACGCGCGCCGAGGTGGAAGAAGGTAAACAACGACGCCGAAGAGCGTCCGGCACGAGAACGCGCGGCGCATGAAAAACAAAAAGTAGAAAAGCAACCAATTAGCAAAGACCACGGGGCGTCAGGCAGCCAACCCGAGAATGCCAAATCGGCCAGACCAGAAGAAAAAGCGTGGTGCGCTGGCAGAACGAGAGGACACGCAAGGACACGCCGGGAGACGCCGGGGAGACGCCAGGAGAGTCCCAGGAAGCGACGGCAGGAGGAGGTCAACCACCGGAGCGGGCGTTGAAGACGGGCCGTCGGGTTCCGGACCCGAGCCCACCAGGACTTCACCCGACCGGGGCCTCCTGCCAACCTGTTCCTGTGCGTCGCCCGTCTACCCGAGCGTGCCGTCAGCTCCTCAAGGCCGGTGAGCTTCTGCGCCAGTGGGCAGGACGAGAGCAGTCGGGCTACGGGCCCGAGCTCTACATCCAGCTGCCCGGCCAGAACGCCGCCGCCGTCTACTCCTGCCACCAAGCCGCCCGCTTTACCTCGCCTAGCCAGAGCTGGCGCGCTCCGGTCGCCCGGTCGGTCAACGTACACCGCGACCTCTGGTGAGACCGGCGCCCCTCCTTACGCCAGCTTGTCGCCGTGTCGCCGCGTCGAGACTGTTACGCGTCCCCGCCCTCGTGGCAAGCCCGGACTCGCGCACCCGTTAACCTCATGCAAGCCCTATGTGTGTTCTTTGCCGCAATGTCTTCTTGAGTGTTTGTTTAAGGCATGCTTTCCATTTCCCTCTATTTGCTTTGTCCCTCTTTTTAGTTTGATTAAAAGTCTTTGTGTGTGTGTTCAACCCAACGGCTTTGTCCTCAATTGGGTTCTCGGAGGCTCCGCCTAAGAGAACCAACCGAACCATTGAGTACACGAACCTTTGCCCCATATTAGGGTCATCACACTTACACACAACTTACGGACATGATAGCTGTCAGATTGTAATTTGACTATACGCGAAAACATAATGCTGTTACGCGAAAACTAAAACAAAGCCTTTTTGCAGCGTTTTTGCCATTCACAAACCAGCCGAGGCGTCCGCCGGGGGCCATAGAGCGTTGCACCTGGTTCCTTGCAATACCTCTAGCTGGCGCTCGCCTCCGTCGCATCGCGCCCCACGCAGGAGGACACGTTTCTACCAGAAAGACCCCCTTCGTTCACAGAGTTCGCAGCCAGCATTTCCCGGTAAACATTGCGGTTACATACGCTCCAGTTGCTGGGAAACGTGGGAAGTAGTCAAGTATCTTTGAATGCTATCGGCGTTCATGTATTAAGGCGAAGCTTATAGGCGTCCTGCAAATTTTTTCGTGGTGATGACTTTGGTCCTGTGTTGCTGGCCGATGAGGCCTTCACTTTGCAGCGAACAGTATTGAAGCTGTTTGCAGACCGTGGCCCGATCAAGTCGCCTACACAGATTTTTCACTGCCACTTGTCGAGCGCGAAGCGCGTGGTTGAAAAACATAAGAACCAAATCGCCTTGTTGAAACAAACGCAAAATAGGGCCACAAGATTTGACTCGTGTAACTAACTACAGCTCAAGCATCTTAAAAAGAGCTCGCCATTTCCCTTCTACATTTAAGTTCTTCTTCGTTGTTATATTGCGCTCTGTTCACTACGTAACATGTTTGTTCATGCCACCAGAGAATCCCATTTAGGTCTTGAAGTGTCACCTTGCTCATGGTGCTTCCTAAATAATCTCAGATTCACACGCATCCATGAGAACAATGTACATTCAGTTCGGCACTTCCTCGTACCGTGGGGTTATTGAACGCTCTTCCGTACTTTATCATCTTCTAAACAAATGTACATAATAGCAGCCAGCTCAGAAGCTTATGAGCTTATGGCTTATGAGCACATGAGCACAGATGGAATGTCTTTGAAGATGAATTTAGTATGCTGTTTTCTTGAACAGTTGTGTTCATGCTCTTGCTCTTTAATGTTTTTTGTGCCTATTTTACACTTACGTTTGTTGTTTTTGTTTGCCTCAAGGTCTGTATCTGTTTGCCTTTTCTTGCCTTATATGACTTCTGCTGTTTATTGTATTATGTTTATTATGTTTATTATTAGTCTGTTTATATATTATGTTGTATGTACAATCGCGATCAAAAATACGCGGCCCACGGCTCCGAGCGCAGGAGTGCCTGCGGGGCGGCCCCGGGGCGCTGCTATATCCATTGGGCTAGTGCTCTTGTATATGCTCCCGCAGGGACCAGGGTTTCGCACGACTTTTCCGGCGCCGCTCGCACCGCTATTCGCCGCGCGCGATCACGTGGTGCAAAATGACGTCAAATGATCAACTGCGCGTTCCCAAGCCAACTTTACGGAAACGGCGCCGACTCGTTTCAGTCAGTGCCATCGAAATTGCACTAAGCGGACCTTCGAGCGTGCGCAGCAACGATCGGCTCCGGGCTGCCGGTACGATATTCGAGGATATTAAGTTAACGACTTTGGTGAAGAGCTACGAAGCAGATCATTTTGACACCTGTTTTCCAGTATGACGGGTTGCGGCGCACCAAACTGCGCAAATCGCACGGAAGGCGGGAAAGCTTTTTACGCTGTGCCGTGCGGACGGACGAGACCGGCCGGCTCCGAATGGGATATGCGAGGTCTATTCGCCTTGTTTACAGATATGACTTTGCGTTGTTTATACTAAAGCGGCATTTATCGCGAGTAACACTCCTGTATACGCTGAAATGCGTACGGATCGCATGAAATGTTGTTCAGTTGTGAAATTTTTCGTGTATATGTGCAGCGCGACACAAACGCGGTACAAAGAAAGGAAAACACGTCTGTGTCGCGCTGCACATATGCGCCAGAATGTTAACTTACCAACTCGCTGAATTCGCTTTGTTGCTTGTACGATTGTTCTGACTATGCGGCTCCAGAAAGGAGTGTTCTGAACAGAGTAAATACTGGCGGGTACAATTTACCCGCTGCACCCTGGCTTTTCTCTGCTCCGTTTTTTTGTAATTTTTTTGTTGGCGTTCTTGTTTTTCATGTAATGTCGATTGACGTGCTGGTGTTCATTGTTTTGTAGTAAGCAAAAACACCGTGCGCTCCCGCTTATGAGACAGCTGCGGTAGCTTCAGCATTTGCCGCCTGCAATATGTTGCTTGTTCGATCAGCCTTGGTCGACGTGATGAATGTAAAATTCTTTTTGTGCATTTAATAGGCGCTGTGGTATAGTAAATTAACCTGAGTAGCATGAAGAGATAAAGAAAAATGTGTTTTCATATTACAGTATGCAATGTGTGAACAATTACTTTGCAAGTTTGCCATCTTATGTGAATAGTGCAATAAAAGTAACCTGCTGTTACTCTTAATAACTTGTTGCCTTTCCAGTGGGTTTGAATTCTGCCGCCAAGGCTCCAAGGACCAGCACTCATCCCCTGCAGCCACCAGCTATTGCTTATCCATTTCCTTGTACGAAATAAATTTGATCTAGAAGTTCGTGCATCTTGAATCTTTTTCCACTTGCAGATTTGATTCTACGAACCGGCTGTTAAGTTTGCGGAATGAATCGTAAAAATATTCTGTGCATAAAATATGCGCATGGAAACATTTCAAATGCGTTTAAATCTACGTGTCCGTACCGCATATATCGAAAACGTGCAGCAGCTGTGAAGGACGGTTAGTGATGAAGGACGGTCACGATTAGCGGTCACTGACACAACTACAGGCACTATAGTTCTCTTAGCGACGACCCTTATTTGTCTGGTGTCGGCAGCCAAAATTTGCTCACATAATTGTCTACCACATGTGTGTGAAGTTTTATTTAAACACCCTGCAAAACATTTCTTGCCTTCTGGCCACCGCAAGAAGAATTCATATGCATGCTGAAAAACATTGCTCCGCTTTTTGTTGCAAGTTAAAGCGTGTTTGCACGCGAACTCTTGAGCTCTTAGAGCCACGGACGTAGTCAGGATTTCATTTCTAGGGATCGAGGGGGGTCCTTCTCCTTATATCAACGTTCATGCGTGTGTGTGTATATGTGCTTGTACATAAATAAAAACAAACTAAAAATTTCGGGGGTTTGGCACCCCTCCGGCTACTCCAATGGTTGGAGCTTAGTCTGCTATATAAGTGTCATCTTGCTCAGCGCTTGCGAACCCTTGCCCTATGTAGCTCGCGACCAGCAGATTTGCCTCATTTGCGCGCGTGGAGTGGCTTCACTGCAGAGCTGGAACATAACGGCGGACCTATGCGTAACTCTGCTCTCCGCGGGATCATATAGTGGGACACTACATTAGGCGCTTGATTTGAGGGTCCACCGAGTGACGCCAATCTTCGCCCTCCCTTGATAAACTGCCCTTGATAAATTTCAAGTGCGGGTTCGGCTGTTTCGCCGCTCACAGTCAGTTGGAAGGAGGGTTCGTCAGTGCGCGCTTGCCTTCCTCGCTGCGCCAGCCAAGCAACCTCGCGCTAGTTCGCATCTCGCATACAGGCACCGACACACGGCGAAATCTGGCAACAAGAAATACGCCAGGCTAGTATTAACGCCGACCACATGGTACCGCGAGCGTCGAAAAAAGAAGAGTATGTGAAATGAGGATAACGGAAATTGCAAGGTCGATCCAAATAGGTCGCGAAGCTTCTGGCGAAAAGCTGTTCAGTACAGATTGTCACCGACATCAGCAAGGGGGTTATGGGAGCAGCGATTGAAGCGCGACTACGTTTGGAAGGAACAAACATTGGGAAAGAAAAAAGCGTTTTTTTTTAAATTCAAGCGAGACACAGTTAGATTCATGCAACGAAAATAAAATTCCTGGTCAATTTTATATATTCGTGACGAGTTAAGAAAATACAAGTTTATTCCATTTTATTGTTATTAATAAATACATTTATTTTCAGCGGCCATTGTCAGAGGGGGCGTTGACGCCACCATCACTCGCAATGCAATGCAATGCACGTCTTGAAATGGGCAGAAAGGTGCACTCGTAAAGTTCACCTGTTGAAATACGCCCCCTCACAGTTTGTGCTTTCTTGCTTGTCGAAGTTTATCTGAATTTGGGGACGCGGGCAGCTTCATCGCTTCTCTATCTGTTCAGTCAAAAGTAGTAAGATAATTGTGTAGTTGTTTTCGTGCGACTGCGCCGGCCGACGGGCTTGGCACCCGACGATAGCATCAGCACTCTACACCTGAAGCTTTCGTCGGCCTCCAAAGAAAGTATGTTCTGTGCAGGGGTGCGATTTCGACAACCGTACGCCTGGATTTTCCTGCATCACTTTCCGCCCTGAAAGCTCGAAACGCCCATCAAGTCGAATGGCGGGGCATTTGAATATATAGCTCGAAAAGCAGGCCAACAAAACAAATTTCGCGCCTTCGAAAACAAAATGACGCCACTTCTGCTTTTTACGGACATGGCGTCACATTATTTTATCTTCCGCCGTAAGTGTTTCCACTACGTACAGATGGCGCTAAGCCCCATGAACCGCCGATGGACCGCCATGTTTTGAACGTATGGGCTCCTATGGAAGTTTCGCTACTAGGTATATTTACCTTGCAAATTTTTTCATTTTTTGTTGTTCTCTCCCGGCGAAATTAAAAATATCTGCGTATAAATTAAACTTTGCGGCTTACTGCCGCTGCCTAGCGAATGGCAAATCGGCGAATGACAAGCCAGATGTATGCGTCATTCGCCAGACACACCACCGAAGCGAGCGAGACCGATTGCGCATCCGAGCGTTGGCCTGTTCTGCGACCCACCTGCCTGTTTTTCTATTTTTGGAAGTAGCCCGTTTGTACGGCTCCCAGCGAATTCTGGCGTTCCTTCTGAACTTCGACATGGCACCACGGCACTATTGGACGGTGAGAAATTTTCTTGAACAGTCTGCGACGCATTGCATGCAATTAAGCTTACGCCACGGACCCTAGACTTGTGACGCAGTTAGCGAAAAAACAGCTCGGCCGTCCTGGCACAGTTGAGTTCATGAGTCGTACTGTGAAATGTGTGCAACGCTTTCTAAGAGCCCAACATTATTTTAACTTATTTCGGTAGTTTTTTGGGCACGCTCGTTGCACAGGGCGTTGTGACGCAGTTTCGCGTGCACTGAACCTTGCTGGGATACTGGGACAAGTTTTGGCCCTTTCTCTAACCGCCAGCATTGTTGAAAATTAATTTCGGTAGTTTTTTTGTTTCTTATGGGGCACGCTCACTGCGCCTGGCCTCGTGACGCAGTTAGCGAAAAGCAGCTCGGCTGCGCAGCACAGTTTTTTCGCGTGTGCTGAATTTTACTGGGACAAGTTCGTGACGCTTTCTTTGACCCCGAACACGATTGTAACTAATTTCGTTGCATTTTCTAACAATTTTGAGGCGCACTCGCCGCGCCTGTCGTGGTGCAGCGAAAAGCTGCTCGGCCATGGTGACAAAGTTAGTTTGGCATGTACTGAATCTTAGTACGACGAGTTTGTGACAATTCTTATTACACCGCAACAGCTTAAACATTTCGGTACACATGCTTGTCGAAAACGCGATGAGCAATTGTCAAGACTGATAACACGGGAGTGTGTTGCTTGCGCCGGCAGAACGCGCAAGAGATGACGCCAAGGAGCTCAATCGCCAGGAACTAGTAGCTCGAAAATTCTGTGTTCTGAACGGCACCCACGTATTTGTCTTAGTTGCGAGTACAAAGAATTCTGCGAGCGTCCAGCATGTTCTGGTTGAGGGCCTGTGTTTCAGCCACCTCTGTGTATTCCTAGCGTACTATCGCGTCGATTGTAGCCAAGTTTTCTTTTTTGTTTTGGAAAGGCGCAGGGGCCCCCGCGTATTTGTACCCTTAAAGTGCAGCAAATATGTCCTGGGAAGAGGGTAATGCTTGGAAATGGGATGTTTTCATGATATGTACGACATTGTGTGGGATGAGGCGGGTATTTTCTGCGCCATGTATGCAAAGGTGAACTGCTCTTGTTTATAATGCCGCCCATTCACCACTTTGGCATGTTTCTCCTCTACACGCAATATGCGTGCGTGTTAAGAGTAAAATGACGCACGCTTGTAATTTACTTTTTTCAGCTGATCTCCGGTGGAGCTTCCTATTGGAACTACTGCTGCTTACCTGGTGCCAGAACGTTGGACGGATGCAGAAAAAGACCGCAACGAGCATTTATATAGAATTCAATAAACATTTCCTCATTGGAAAAGGCGTCTCGCGTTTTTATGAAATTGCACGTGGCACATATTCGATGGAGGTTCGCAATCAGTTTTACTTAGTAATCCGTCGATTTCGCACAAAAACCGCGCACGGTTGAAATTTAGAAGCAAAAAAAGAAAAAAAGAACGCGTCGATCAGCACAGCCGGCGTAATGCGTACGAGCTTGCGTTCGAAACGCGGGCGCCCAAAACCGAAGCCGGAAGTGTGTTTCAGGTATTAACGCCGGAGTCTTGGTGCGCTGCAGTCAATTCGGCCGCTGTGCTTTATGGGATGGTCAGCTTTCGTGGAATTCTTTCTCTATGCGCACCTAATGCGCACCGGCTCTGGTACGAGCGCGTTTGGCCGTTCAGCTAAGCGAACGCAACGTATGCCTGGCAGTAAACAGTTTTAGCAGAGCGCTTGCTTGCGCTCCGCTCCGCACACGTTTCACGCGCACCGGTGGCTGCATAGAATGCATTGATTTCGCTTATCTAACAAGCGCGTCTCCCAGAGACGTCACTGACGTGCTCTAAGCTTGGCGGTAAAACGATTACGAAAGCAACTACACGCTCCCTGACGCACCGTTAAATCAGGTTCCTAGCGGAACGTGGTCAGAGTCCCATGTTCCGCTGCCGCTATGTGTGCTGTGCGCACGCGCGTCAGAGTTCCCGGTAGCGTTTTGCTGAGCGGCAGCATGCCAATTGTTGTGATAGGCCGGTCTGAGCGGAGCGGACCGTCCCTTACAAAAATGACTTTAGACTGTCTATAGAAAGTCTATAGACATTTAATAGACGACCTTTCCTTTCTATAGATTTGGACTTTTGTTGATATAAAGTCTATAGACTGTCTATATACGAAAGTCGATAAAGTTTCTGTTTCTTTTTGTCTATTCGCAGTCTGTAGTCGGTCTATAGAAGAAAGTCGATAAGGTGTTTGTTTCCTTTTTGTCTGCTTCCCCTCTATAGAATACCCACAGACGAAAGTCGACACAGTCTCTATCTATTTTTGTCCATACTTTGTCTTTAGACTTTCTATAGACGAAAGTCGATAGGGTTTCTATTTCTTTTTGTCTATTCGCAGTCTATAGACGGTCTATAGAAAAAAGTCGATAAGGTGTTTGTTTCCTTTTTATCTGCTTCCCCTCTATAGAATACCTACAGACGAAAGTGGATACAGTCTCTATCTATTTTTGTCCATACTTTGTCTATAGACTTTCTATAGACGAAAGTCGATAGGGTTTCTATTTTCTTTTGTCTAATCGCAGTCTATAGACGGTCTATAGAAAAAAGTCGATAAGGTGTTTGTTTCTTTTTTGTCTGCTTCCCCTCTATAGAATACCTACAGACGAAAGTCGACACAGTCTCCATCTATTTTTGTGCATACTTTGTCTATAGACTTTCTATAGACGAAAGTCGATAGGGTTTCTATTTATTTTTGTCTATTCGCAGTCTATAGATGGTCTATAGAAAAAGTCGATAAGGTGTTTGTTTCCTTTTTATCTGCTTCCCCTCTATAGAATACCTACAGACGAAAGTGGATACAGTCTATCTATTTTTGTCCGTACTTTGTCTATAGACTTTCTATACACGAAAGTCAATAGGGTTTCTATTTCTTTTTGTCTACTCGCAGTCTATAGACGGTCTATAGAAAAAAGTCGATAAGGTGTTTGTGTCTTTTTTGCCTGCTTCCCCTCTATGGACTACCTATAGACGAAAGTGGATACAGTCTCTATCTATTTTTGTCCATACTTTGTCTATAGACTTTCTATAGACGAAAGTCGATAAGGTTTCTATTTCTTTTTGTCTACTCGCTGTCTATAGACGGTCTATAGAAAAAGTCGATAAGGTGTTTGTTTCTTTTTGTCTATTTCCCTCTATGGACTACTTTTAGACGAACGTCGATACAGTGTCTATTTATTTTTGTCCATATACTTTGTATATAGACTTTCTGTAGACGAAAGTCGATAAGATTTCTATTTCTTTGTGTATACTCGCAGTCTATAGACGGTCTATAGAAAAAATTCGATAAGGAGTTTGTTTCTTCTTTGTCTACTTCCCCTCTATATGGACTACCTGTAGACGAAAGCCGATACAGTTTCTATTTATTTTTGTCCATACTTTGTCTGTTGACTCTCTATATTATGGACAATAGTCGACAAGGTTTCTATTTTTTTCTCTACTCCTGGTGTATTGAATGTCTATAGAAGAAAGTCGATAATATGTAATTCCGAGTTCCCATACCCCCCGCCCTCTGCGAACGCGATGATATGGCACTGGTTCATGCACGACGGCACCGCAACCCCGGCGCGGCGGGCAAACCGTGCAGACTGCTAGCCTGCGTTCGGTGCAGCTGCACCGAACGAGGATCGCGGCGGAGCAGGCACCGTCTGAGTCACCAAGGTCTTCCAGGCACGCGAAGGCCCTAAACCTGGCTGCTTCCCGGACGTACACTTCGCAAAGACCAGGTGGTGAAGGTCAGATGGTGAAGATGTGGCAAAGGGGGTGAATAAGTGGCGAAAGCCCGCAGACCAGGTGGTGAATTCACCACCTCTGAGTTCTCGTGGTCTTGCATGTCTATAGATTAACAATAGACAAACATCGTTAATCTGGGCCCAACCCGCGTACGCTGTAACCAAGCGCAGGTACCGGTGGATAATACATAGCTGCATTTGATATAAGCCACTAAAGTTGTATAGTGCTGAAATTGCTGTAGAGCCTATTTGTAGACTTTAGTATACACATAGTGTATATCTCCGCATTTGTTGACCACATATGATCTACGTAGTCGCTCTCGGCAATCCCAAGACAGTCTTCACAGTTGTCACATCACTTTTGCGGCAGTAGAATAACGGAAGCAAAACGCCGATCCACTTGTTAAAATATATGTTATGAACGCCAGCTTCAAATACAAATGGATTCGAAACAGGCATCAACCTAACAGCAAAGACACTCGTAATGTTTGTAGCTGACAACGCGGACTTTGTGAATGTGCCATGAACCGATGTCGCGCATGTGGTGTTCGCGTTGTGTGTCGTCTGATTCTCGGATACTTTTCACATTGTCTTCATATCTCGGCTGCGTCACTAACATCGGGCGACTTTTGTTGCCTAATATCCTGTACTATAAACTCATCAATGTTTCTCATTCGCTTAAAATAGGTGCCAAATTCTGTGAGCCCACCCAGTATTTCGCCGGCGGTATGCCTGCGCAGCCACGCATATGAGTACCTCAATGCTGTACTGATTGCTTTGACCTATCATCGGAACAGAAAATTAGCACTAACATACGTACGGGCATCACATTTGGCGGTACGCTGGAAGATATGCTACAAATACGCTGTATTACTCATCGACGCTGGCAATAATGCGTCTAAAACGTCTGAAGGGCCCGTAACGGCTTTTACAAACAGCGCATTCATGTTAGCGTTCCAGTCTCATACGATAGCCCACAGCGTTTGTCATACAACCTGCCAGCGCATATCCTTCGTCCACGAAAAGAATGCATAACGGAAAAGAAAAGCCACCCGTTCCGGCGCGCATGGCGCGCAGAGAGAAAGAGACAATGAAAAAAATGAAGGAGGAAAAGGCGCTCACACTCCTCCGAGCGCGCACGCCCTCCCGCGCGGAGCTCATGCGCATGCTCGGAGCTCTTGCGCATGCGCGGCGGCGCCGTCTCAACGAGTGCGCCAGGCACGTAAACGGTTGTGCCGGTGTGCGGTGTCTCCCTGAACGTTGGTGTCTGTGTATGCGTGTCTTCTTTGTGGCATCACACGTCAACTACACTGAATGGTAAGCTTTATCAAAGACGTTTTGCGTCAATACCTCATCATTATGTGAGCGCATTTCGTAGCGCGAACCGGCTGCATGTAGCGCAGGCGACTCGTGTATAGTGTCGGTTTGTCGTTGACATGGTTTGATAACGCGCTCTTGTTCTTGCTTCTACTATACGGAATGTTTTACGGCGAGCGATCGCTTGTGCTTGTTGATTTTATCATTATATAGCTTAGGTGCGTGAAAAAGGAAGTACGCCATGTTTTAACTTGATACTGTGCTACCACTAAGCGGATTGTGTGTGTTGGGCAGCCAGTGTGGTAGATCTCATTTAGTGGCGCTTGATCCGGCCGCGATGAATGCTGCACCGTATGTGTAGTGAAATTCTCGTGACACGCTTTACGTATATATCTCGAAATTGTGTTAGCATCAAGAATTTTCAAACAGACAGGCATAGTTGAATAACTGCTAGCATGCTCGGATGAAAGGCCGTGTTTGCGGGGCATGCATCAGCAGTGTGTGCGCTGCCGTTTTCGCATAGTTTAAATGTAGCAGTATTTTTAAGGTTCCTGGCAACCAATCTAAATAATTTTGGGAAGTTACAGCAAGCAAAACACGAGACTTGAAGAAATATCTAGTAGAAATCTCTAGATTCACCCAACCTATTTATATGCAACCACAAACGCTTTTGGAGCATGAAACCTGCGATAAGCTCAGTCACTTGCAGCTTCGCAACTTAGCCGAAAAAATTAGAGAACAATAAATTAGTCGCTCCGGGAACACCTTTACACGTTTCAAACTGAAGGCATTGCGTTTGACGGTAGTTGGAAGATTTGTTTTTTGTCTCTTTTTTAAACAATTTAGCAGCAGAAGTTATCTTTCGAGCTATATGAAAAGCGTTAAGCGGCTTCCGATGCTTCGGCGTTCTGCAGTTTACGTGCTCTTAATCACAAGGCAGCTGCTGGCGCAGATTCGCATTGTGCTAATCGTGCATGGTATGAAGCCATTGTCGTGCGTAATAAGTGTTCCGGTTTTCATTACTGTTGCATGTAGTGCCGTCGTCTTGGACAGACTGCATACAATGTGCGCTGTACAAAAGAAAAAAAGAGCCAGATTATCAATTTGGTGGTCTTTTCTAAGTAGATAACGCACAGATTATTCAAATAATTCAGTGGGCATAGCATTTGTTCTACCCTTATCAACACACCTAAGAGATCGTAACGTGTTTTAGTTGATAAGTAACCTGATCAGTACGCCCCCATTCATGTGCATTCTACTGAAAGTGTGGCAAATGTATTCATCTCGAAGTATGAGAAAAGAGACATTGCAGACTGTTCTAAGCGGAAATAAATTGCTAATCTTAACGTGATTGTTCAAAACTGCAGTCAGTATGCTGAGCATGTTCGTTCGGCACGGGCATATTGCATTAACACCTGAAAAATGTGCACAGTCCAGCCGGGTATCTTTGTTTCAACAAGTATTATTATAGGAATCGTTTGGGATTCTCGCATTTCTTTTATTTTTATAAGTACACTGTGTGTCACATGAACCTGTCTTAAAACGAAACGTACCGTTGCTGGCACCGGCGACCATTACGGTTGTCTAACTGCTTATCATACTGTAGTATAACGAAACATCATAATGGTACTGATTAATATTGCCATGTAGTCTTTAGTCAGAGGTAAACAAAGTTAACTAGAGGCATAAGTGATGAGAGCAAATTATATTGAAAACTACTATTGAACCGTAAAAATAACTAATTGTATAACTCATTGTATAGTTTTTCCTCCCATTGTTGCATTTGCTTTACGTGTATCTCTGTGTCTTCCGTGCTGTACTCGTGTGGCCATCAATTACGAACTTGCCGAAGCCCTTGTCAGCTTTATTAATCAAGGGATTCAAGTCAGTTGAATCTAATACTGCATGTCAAGTGACTGACGTGTTATTCGTTTTATCTAAATATTATGGACTGGCAGTACTTGGCAAGCATTAAACCACAATATTTTTTTTATTACACTTAAGCTGCAGGCGTCATAGATTGCCAGAAAATTTTCATGAAAACAGCCAGGGAAGGCTTGGAAAAAGATCGGGAAATTTTAAAATGGCCACATAGGTATGCTGTCTTGTTATACGTCATACAAAGTTTCCAGAGAATCTCTGAGTTAAATATATTTTTAAAACGTTTCACCTGATAAAAATAGAAGGAAATTGGTTCCATTTATTGAAAAATAAAAGAAAGTCAAGCTTACTGACAAGGCATTTCTTACTCAATATGTGTCTTTTTTGCGTTAACTAAACGTCCTGAACCTCGATAGCCTAGAAAAAATTTTCATCTTTCAAAGCACCTTAAATAATTTACTGTAATAGAATTCATTCGAACTATACTATCAGTTCTGTTTCCTAGGAGGTGCATATCTGTCGTGCCATGACACAAAGTGCTCGTGTGGTATACCTAACTTGGAAACCTGTTAGCACGCCCAAGAGGCCTCATTACCTGTAACAAATTAAGTGACCATATCGATACAATCAGCCCATCTGCCTTCCGTTGAAGTTATGGCCAATCACCCATTCATTTAAAAGTATGAGAAAGACATCTAAATGTGTATTAAGCAAAATAAATTACAATCTTAAGCATGATACTGTGAATATTCCAGTCACGTCTTCTGAAAATATCCCTCTGCACGGGCATACTTAACTACCAGCCAAAAAAAATGTACAGACAGCCCAACTGGGTAACGTTTCAGCAATAAATATAGAGACCATTTGTGATAAGTACAATAATGCATCATATATGAACTTGTCATAAAAGGGAACATACTGTTGCTGGCACGAGCAGCAGTTGCGACTGTTTAATTGTTCACCATACCATGCAATAAAACATTGTATAAAGGTGCTGATTTGTATTGACAAGCAGCCATTAGTCATAGTTAAACCGCATTAAGTATTGACTTAGATGGTCTGAGCAAATATATTAAGCTGCTTAATGAACACACAAAGAATATACACTTGTTATTTTTGCTTCATATTGCTGCATCTACTTATTTGCAGCATACACCTGCAGCACCTTTGGGACTAATGACACAAAGGTCAAGGCCAGCCTGGCGACTATGCTTGCCAAGGAGTAGTGTAAATATTTAATCTGTTTCCATAATAGCATACGACATGAATTTCAGGAATTCATCTATTATATCGAGCAATAAAAACGGTGAATGCATTTCTGGTGCATTTGTTTTATTTTTCGCACTGCATGATTCAGCACTATATAAATTCTTTCTGTTTATGCAACATATATGAAAGTACAGCTGATTCAAAAGCATTATTAATCTACTAACGGTAATGCATAAGTGCAGATGAAAAGGAACAGGTGCACATGCATAAATACATTCAAAACTTTTTGCTACCGCATGTAAACAAAAATGTAAACTAACTTGTAGATAGCCGCTATGGAGTTATGGCCTTATACACTCTTTGTAGACTTGTCTATAAGATGTCTGTGTATATGGAGTGCCTATAGATTAAAAAAAATCATATTTGTTAACAAATGTCTGCAGAATGTCACAGAAAAAAAAGTGTATCGGAATATAAAGTTCTGTTTTTGTAGACTGAAGTCTATAGAATGTCTATAGACTATCTATATACATTTGTATATAGACATTCCATAGACTTCAGTCTACAAAAGTAGAACTGTATAAATAGTTCTACTTTTGTAGACTGAAGTGTATAAAATGTCTACGGACAAATCTCATCTGTAGACATTCTATAGAATTCAGTCTACAAAAGTAGAACTGTAAGCCTATACACTTGTCCATAGACAGTCTATAGACAGTCTATAGACTCAGACTTCTTATAGACTAGTCTATAAAAAGTGTATGGCCATAAGTCTCTAGATTGTCTATAGGCAGTGTATAGAGTCTATAGACTCAGACTTTTTATAGACTAGTCTATAAAAAGTGTATGGCCATAAGTCTATAGACAGTCTATAGACTCAGACTTCTTATAGACTTGTCTATAAAAAGTGTGTGGCCATAAGTCTATAGACAGTCTATAGACAATCTATAGACTCAGACTTTTTATAGACTAGTCTATAAAAAGTATGGCCATAGGTCTATAGACTGTCTATAGACTGTGTATAGACAGTCTATAGACTCAGACTTTTTATAGACTAGTCTATAAAAAGTGTATGGCCATAAGTCTATAGACTGTCTATAGACTAGTCTAAAGAAATGTCTATAGACAGTCTATGGACTCAGACTTTTTATAGACTAGTCTATAAAAAGTGTATGGCCATAAGTCTATAGACTGTCTACAGACTAGTCTAAAGAAATGTCTATAGACAGTCTATAGACTTCATAGACAAATGTCTATAGACTGTCTATGGACTTTCTATAAAAATTTTTGTAAGGGGTAAACGCTCTGCTAAAACTCTCTAGTGTCCGTTTTGGTTTCACGCTCCTCGTTTATGTGCTCCTCGTGCCCGTGTGTACCTGCCACGCTTGAACTGTCAAGGAAGAACGTCATGGCACGCCATCGGTGCATAGGAGTAGCAAGCAAAGAGCCACCCCTTTGTTGGTGTCAACGCTCGCTCTGACTAATGTTTCATTGTCGTTTAAGGCAAAAGCGTTGCTAGGCTCCCATTGGACAAACCATCCGAACCTACCAGCAGTGCCCGGAAGCCGTCCGCCGCCGCCGTGCCAAGAACTACGGCAGCACGGCAAACGAAGTAAAATGGAAGCGCCCTCCTGTGCACTGACCATCAGCAGTGAAACAGCAGAACGCCGCACTTGAAATTATTCAAGCGCGTGACTTGGCCGCATGAGAGCGAGGGTGAAGAATCGCGTCACTCGGTGCACCCTCAAAGCAGGCGCCAGATGGAGATAGCAACGTCCCGATGGGGCCCCAGAGTCGCTCCTGAGCTCGGAGCCATGGGCCGCGTATTTTTGATCGCCAGTGTACATTACTATGTTGTACAAAATGTGTATATGACTTTATCCGTCCTCAATAATTGTCAATATTTATTACCAAGGTACCCGCCGTGGTTGCTCAGTGGCTATGGTGTTGGGCTGCTGAGTACGAGGTCGCGGGATCGAATCCCGGCCACGGCGGCCGCATTTCGATGGGGGCGAAATGCGAAAACACCCATGTGCTTAGATTTAGGTGCACGTTAAAGAACCCCAGGTGGTCAAAATTTCCTTAGTCCTCCACTACGGCGTGCCTCATAATCAGAAAGTGGTTTTGGCACGTAAAACCCCAAATATTATATTATTATTATTACCAAGGCAGATAACTCAGTTGTTTTTCGGCCATTAATAATCCCCATACACCACTTAATGCTGCAATTAGACCCAACACCTGACAAAATCATGAGCAAGTCTACGTCTGTACATGTGTGACACACAAACCTGGCACGTTAATTAGCAGATGGACTGGCAGAATGACAAGTGTGCTCGCAGGGAATGTCATTTCAGAATTTATTTGTCGTTCATATGCTTGACTCATCTATCGTACGCAACATGCTTTCGTACAAGTCAATGGCCTCGGCTTGCAGCTGCGCGAGGTTCATTATGTTCAGCTGCCTTTCATGAGTCCTTCGCGTGTGTTGAGCTTCCTCTTCGTGCTCGGCTAGGAGCAGCTGCACTGTTATTGCAGGATGCTGGCGCTTTCTCGCAGTGTTGGTTGTTAAATTACAGCCACCAGGTGTACAGCCGTCGCCATTAGTCTCTATGGCCTCTGAAGGGACATTCGCAGAGGCCTTGTCTTCTGCAGCACCTATATTTTTACCGCTGTGCCACGACGCAACAACAATTCTATCCTCGGAAATATCGCTAAATTTCTGGCACCTATCACTGGGAGCCGAGAAACCACAAATATTTATAATTAAGCTGCACCAGACATTTCTTTTTTGTACTTTTGACAATAACTATATTTGTATATTTCTATACGTTTTGCGTATCTTGAATGGGTTAATAGATTGTCAGAACTATAAACGTTAAAAGCAGTTGATTAACACCAATAATTGTTTATATGCCAGCTTTCAGTGTTGTATGATTAAGGCTTCTACAATGCAAACCTTTTGCTTTTAAAAACAAAAAGTGCTCTTCATTATCCACTATACTGTCATTTACAGTATTTCTGCACATTTATGCAGTATGTATACAGCACTCAGTATGAAGAGTTGGCACACGTAGTAATTCGTAGTTCTCAAAGTGCATGGATAGGACAAAATAAAAAGAAAATGATTCTGTACACTCCTCTCTATTTCATATTGATAAGTCTCTTGATTGACATGTTCCATAAGGTGACGGAAGAAGGCAGTTTTGTTGAGGTTAAAATACAGCCATACACAGGGCAAGGAGCAAGACTAAAGAATACAAGTGCTACCTTGCAACAGAACACAGATGGGGAAAACAGCGCTTGTGAAACAGTCGTGCATGCTATGTGTGGCTTGTAGATGTGGTATATGAGTTATCTGTGTTCGGTTAGTTGTCGGCCAAATATTGCTACAGTAAAAAAAAAATATTTTATATTCTCGGCTTATTTGAAATTCGCGTGCATTTATTCTCGTGAATCAGGCGAAGCAGGTAACTGAAAAAAATTATGTCACTGCATTACTGATCTTTGCAATTTGCAGAAAGGCTTCATGCACAGATGTGACTCTGACAAAGCGAGGTTGCAAGTTAACAATTTGCAAGTGCTCATATGCTTCACAGTCTTTCTAATTGTCCAATGTTTATCACTACCTTACACCTGATACGCGAACTAGTCTGCACTTCTGAAGGAAAGTAAGACCACCATGTGGTGCGCCTCCATTATTCTAGCAACCTTTGCGCACGCCGGCACGCGCAAATGGCGGACGCCGTGGACAGTCTATAGCATGGTAGAAACGCTGGAAAAGGGGTATGCGTTTTCCTTTACAGAATTATGCTTTATAGTATATTTATATTACAAACTCACGCTATCATGTTTGTAGGTGGTGTGTAGGTCGTACTTTACTAGTTTCCTACGTATTTTAGCTTAAGCCATTAAATTAGTTGAGTAATTTGCTTGTACCACGTGGTGGGCCTGGGTATGGGTGGTTCGATAATCATTTTGCCGAAACGACGTGCAACGCTGGCCCGGGCGTCGACTCAGGACGCCGACGCCGGATTTTCGGCGACACGGGGCCCTTAACGCTATTGCTTTAAAATCTCCTATGCGAGCTAAACATGAGCGTGCGTCGCAGTGGATGCGAGTGTTTCGTCTGCTTCTTTTCAAGCATAGTCGATCGCAGCGTGCTGCTACTTGCGGCGCTGCCTGAGCCACGCGGTGAGTGGCGCCTACTTGGCCGCTGGTTCGAATACGCTGTAATTATTCCTGACCCCCTAAAAGCATTGCAGAAACTGCAGCGTTTACCTTTTCGCTGACAAGCAACAGTCAAGAGGGGAGCTAGATACAATGGTAGAGCGGAGGTAGAGAGAAGACGCACAGAATGGGTAGAACCAACGCACTCAATAAACGAGTGTATGACAGTCTGCCTCCCTTCTCTCGCAGCTCCCGTTAGTGGGGGAAGATGGTCGAAAGAAAAGGCGACACGGAAAGGCGAGGAAATGCAACTGCTAGACACAGCCGTGGTAGGGAAGAAACTGTACAAATTTAAGTTAAAAGAAGGCTACGGCACGGTTCTACTATTTCGCAGATTTCTTAAGCGGACCACTGACGTAGGGCGTGAGCACGCAAAGGCGCACTAAAGCATCGCAGTGTCTAGGCGACACTACTAAGTGAACACCTATTAATTCAACAGTTATGCACCCGGCGCGGTAGTTTGGTGGCAGTGGCATTGCTCGAGATCATGGGTGCGAACTCGATCGCGATTAAAGGCAAAGATCCTCGTGTACTAAAATTTATGCGCACATGAAAGAATTCGAGGTGATCAAAGATTATTATATTATGAAGAGGCACTGCTGCATGCCTCATATTAGGATTGTGGGCTTGGTGCGTAAAGCCACACAATTTAATTATTGTTTAACGCTTCTTTCACAATGCGTTGTGCCATGTGAGGCAACAATAGTGCTAACCTTCTCGCATACCATGAACAATGGCGCACAACAGCACCTCAAGAAAACACAAGTGCCGTGTGTTCAGAGTAATACATAGATACAAGTGGAGCACGCAAGTGCAGCGGCTGCGGCGGCGGCAAGCAATCAAGTGAGCAGGCAAGCAGGCAAGCAAGTAAGCAAGCAAGCAAGCAAGCAAGCAAGCAAGCAAGCAAGCAAGCAAGCAAGCAAGCAAGCAAGCTAGCAAGCAAGCAAGCAAGCAAGGAAGCAAGGAAGCAAGAAAGCAAGCAAGCAAGCAAGCAAAGCGAGCGAGCGATCGAGTGAGCAGCAGAGGAGCAGCAGCAGCGCATTTTTATCCTGAGGCCCGGTCGATGTGCTCTCGAAGTTCCCATATCACAGAATATTGTTGTTCCCAGGTCTTCAAAACAACGAGCACGGAGAACGACGTCATGGCAGAGAAGGCACCCGGCTCGACAAGGACGACCTGACTCTTAGGCCATGATGATTTGCTCTACCACATCTACGCATACACTACGACGTCGAGAGCAGTGCATAATCTGCCATAAATTCTTAAGCAATAGAACTGAGATCGCAACTTCAGGCATGTGTTGAAGAAGCCTTTGCCACACGCATAAGGTAAGATGTACACGGAAGTTGTCACCCGCAATACAGAACGGGAGTGCGCACGCGCCTCGATCGCAAAGAGAGTCAGAAACTTCTAATTTGCCGACGTCAATAAAGACATAATGAGAACAATTTGACGCAGATATCGTACTTTATTTAATGAAAATTTATCAGAAATTCGTGCGCCTTCGACTGCGCATGGGCAAAGATTTCAGATAGCTGCAGTGCAATGCGTGGCACTCTGCTGAACGTGGCCTGGTAACGAAAGATGTGTGACATCATTCAGTCACGAAGCCGCATTGCAATCTCCGACATGTGAATGGCGCGACAATCGCCAAGATAGTGAACATGAAAATTTTTGCTGTTTAAGTTTCGAATAATGGCCATTAGAAGATATGTTGCATTTGCTTAGCTGCAGTCAGTCAGTTCTTAAAACAAAAACTTCTGGATAAAAACATTGTGCCCTGCTTTAGTTTAGAGGAATACAGAGTGAAAGTTTGCAGCAGGAGCAATTGCTGTACAAGTGTTTCTTGTATTGCTCTTTTCAAGTGTGTAATTATGTTACCTAGAAAAGCAATCTTGGTAAAGAGATTGGTACTTATTGCAGAAATGGCACAAGTACATAGTTTCTAGAAAAAGAAAAGTTTAGGTTTTCAGTATGGGCTGAATTCGATATTAAATTTACTGCATGCCCGCGGAAGCTATGATATTACGCAAAGTTTTACTAATTATATGGCTGAATTATCACGCACATACTCAGGTCCACCATTGAAATGATGACAAGGCCGTTTAACATTGATATTTCTTTGCCATAATATGATTTTAAAATTCTGAAAGAATTGTCGCTGAAACTGGTATAATATACGATCCCTGAGGGTCCCCAATTAGCGAGAAAATTCACCGAAAGCGCTTGGTCATTCTGAGTTCTTCACGTGCAATTACCGTTAAAACTCTTCATAATTCTGAGCCACCAGTTAGAAATCCGTGTTTTAAAATTGCGGGTATTCAAATGAATACGTGTATGTCCTGTCCCTTTCTGGGTGAAGGCGATCCATCGTCTCTTTTCATAACACAAGCCACTGTGAAGGGGAATAATTTAATTCCGGGAATTTTGCGTGTTTTTACTCGCTTGGGTGGGTTGCTGGAGATACATTATGATCCCTAGGTCCAGCTTCGGTTCTCTTTTCCCAGTTCAAGCCCACACTGCAGTGCGGGCTTCTGAAGGCCTTAGGTTCTTCCATCAACGAAAAATTGTCTTTTGAAATGGAAAAACATTGGGCTAGCGTACACGTAGACATTAAAGTATCAATGGAAAGTGTGACCTGAGATATGAGTGGCGTTGCTCTTTTTGCAGGAATGTCGAGGTGCTGTGACACGCATGGCAGCACCACTAGATCATACATACCACGTGCTGCACAGCTACACTGTTCTTGGCGAACGTGGCAGCAGTTGACATAAACCTAGTTTCATTTGCACACCTTGTTTGCTTCAAAGTTCTAAAATGAATTATAAGGTGCGCCCCTCCAGGAGACAGACGAGCGAAACATGCCCAGCGGACACAAGATCCGTGAACTAGCAAGAACAAGAAAAATAAAATGCGGCGTTCAACCTGAAGCGAGAGAGACAGCAGAATTAATTGCAAACGGATAACTCATCATTGAACAATGTAACAGCCCTGCACATTTTCGATCAGTACCACTGGAAAGTTATTGACCGGCATCAAATTGACCGGCGAGGGTATAAATGATTGAGAGAAAAGCCTTGTGGACAGAGTGAGCTAACAGAATGAACAATTCTGTGATTGTGATTTTGGCTGCTGTGGCCATCGTTCTTCTATCCAAATCAGATGCTGGCAAAGGACCCAATGTTCTGCAGCGCGACGTACCAGACGCTTTCAAGGTAAGGAACAATGGTTCAAAGAAAATTCATGGATAATCTCCTGTACGAGTTATTTAAATGATGCATTAGCCGTTGATACTAATCACCTGCTGTTTTAGTCACCTACTGATACTAATCACTTGCTGAATGTAGTGTAATAGCGTGAAAAACCACGAAAAAATTATGAAACAGAGAAGCGCGGTTGCAACACCGAAATATGGGCATGAGACGATGACGATAATGCTAGTAGTAGCAATGTTCACTCGTGTTGAACATATATTCCAGAAGATATGGACGTGGGATTAAATAACGAGGGAGATTTTGTAAATGAACCAAATATCTGCAAGATCGATCTATTATGTACGTTTTCTCTTGTGTGATTCTTATTGCTGTTCTTCTTCATCTTTAAATTAGGTGACGATGCATCTGAATGATGTCGCTGTTTCTTGGCAGATAAGCACTGGGCGATGCGCGCTGTACTACGTAACGTAATTGAACAGTCTCACGTTTTGCAGACCTAGCACGTTGATATGCTCTACGACCTTCCTTCCGCTTGATATGAACCACTATCAACCAGGATCAACAGTACCGCGGCGGCGGCTGCGTATGGCGCGGCCACGCGGGCCCTATCTTGAACGCGATCTGCGACAGGGACACAGTGCGGCGAGTGCTGATAGCGTGTTGCGCTCAGTGTTCTCACCGCTTAGTCCGCCTTGAAGCGAGAGGCAGCACGAAGGTCAATTCTCTGGTTGCTGTGAGCCCTATCTTGAAAGTGATCCTCTTACTTCACGGACGGATGGACGGGTTTTCTCGTTTTGTAGGCATAGGAATGGTTACCCATTTCGAAAGTGGAATTCGCACTTCTGAACAGGAGGTTTACGAATACTTACAGTTTTGGACAGCACTGGCACACTACAATCTAACCGAAAATTTCTTTTCACTCGTTGCTGTTCGAGTAGCTAAGTCTAAGAGTTACTCCGCACAAAAATATGATCAAGGCTGTTGATTAACTGAGTTGAGTTCAATTCTATTTCTTGAAAATAAGTACATCCACACGCATGATAGTAGTAGAGAAGCCGGGAGAACAGCTGTTGAGACGGTGGAATATTTTGAATTGTTAAAACATGCGAGCACTTCATAACCGCCTCACTGAGTGCCTGCGCTTGCGCGCTGATCTCGAGAGGAATATTCTCAGCAGAGACAGAATAAATTTTATTGTTGCTTTTGTTAAATAAATTCCGCCACGCATTTCGCTAGAGACCTGCCGTAGTGGCAAGCGGTTACGGTGTTTGGCTGCTAGCACGACGTGGCGAGATAAAATACTGGCCGCGGCGGCCTCATTTCAATGGGGGCGAAGTGAAATAACGCCCACGTCCCGTGCCTGCGGGGCTACGTCAAATATTTCAAGGTGGTAAAAATTAATCCGGAGTCCCCCACTACGACGGACGTCATAATGGGATCGTATCTTTCTTACGCAATACCCAAGAAATGATTTCTTTAAAGGATCCCTCACCAGGTCTGGCCATTTCGAGCTGACAGGCGCAGAACATATATTGCACGATAATAATAGTGTCTGTAAAGTATTACATCCCTGCGCGCCGAAGAAAGATCTGACATTTCATATTGAACGCCGTTTTTCCTTCTCCTCACGGCCGCCGCGCTCCAAGCCGGAAGATGGCGTACCCGTGTGCCTGCGCCTACGTACTGGTGTCCGCAGTGTGACGTCGCTCGTGGTGACACGTGACTTTAAGAATTATTTAAGACAATATTGTCATTTGCGCAATCTCCTGCTTCAATTGACGAATTGACGTTTACAGAAATAATGAAACATACAAACGGAATATCTGCGTGTTTTTTTTGTTTTACTCCGCACTGAAGCAAGAGAGATGTACTTCCGCTTCCTCAGCTTGTTCCCACGGCTGTGCGGTCACATACGCATGTACCGAAACTGTGCCATTTTCTACCCTCTTCCAGCTCGTGATCATGCTCTGCGATCCGCTTGTACTGCCTCAGTATTCGTGCAGCACTAAATTATACCGCTATTCATGTGTCCTTGGGGACAGCGCGCAAAATAGTGCGCTTCGCGAGCGAGACAACAGCTCGCGGGTGACGCCGTCAGTGGAAGTGCGCAGAACCGAAAGAAAAAGGATGAAACAAAATTAATGAAGGCGGGGCCTGTGGCGTATGCGTCACGCGACCCTCGAGGTCCGGTGTGGGAGAACGCATGGAAGTAATTTCTTGCTTGACAGGGAAGTAATCTCTCGCTTGGCAGTGGAGCTCGCTTGCTGCAATCATGGGTTCGCGGCAGTGAAATATTTCTATCTCAGCTATTAATCAGCCGATTTGAAAACCTTTTGCGGCAGAACGCTCTCTAAAGGACACGTAATTACTTCCAGCGTATAACCAAAATTTGTTATGGGGCCTGGTTAGGGGCCCTTTGATAGTAGAGCGTCAAGGGGCACCGAATTGAAGGCGTGTTTCGTGCTTTGAAAGCCCACATCAACGCTATAGAAGCAGATGCTGCTTTTGTT
The DNA here is from genome assembly GCF_050947875.1 of Dermacentor variabilis. Taxonomy (NCBI): domain Eukaryota; kingdom Metazoa; phylum Arthropoda; class Arachnida; order Ixodida; family Ixodidae; genus Dermacentor; species Dermacentor variabilis. Next base: position 73,704,758 of record NC_134573.1, on the reverse strand, counting down.
GCAGTCATGACGAAGACGCTGATCAGTGCTGGCTGCGTAGTGACAGGCATACTGCGCCACAACACACACCGAATAAGCTGTGACATAAGGGGAACATGAATTTTGTGGTTCAGCGTTCTTATGCCCGACGTATCTAAACGTGAGCCATTGGAAAATCAACAAGAAACGTAGGACGACTTCCATAAAGAATGCTGGATCTGCCTAACGTACTTGTAAAGAAAGTTGTAGGAGATGTCAATTTTTCTCATTTTTAAAAATTTTAGCTTTATTCCCTTCACTCCTTCCCTTAGCACACGGTAGCCCACCGGTACTTAGACTGGCTAGCCTCCCTGTCTTTCCTCCCCTTTTGTCTCTCTCTCTCTCTCTCTCTCTCTCGCTGTAGGAAGATGTGGGACCTACTTTAAGTCACAGTAAATATTATAACATGTCTTTTTTACAAGTGGTTTATGAAGTTAATCTGATGCTGACTAAATTGAAAAACGTTTCACTATAACAGATAAACGATATATCTTATACTTACTTAAGTACTTAAAACGCATTTGCGATATGTTTTCTTTCTTTATCGGCGCCTGGTGTTAAGAAGCACAGGCAGGCGTTTTCGCAAAAAAAAAGAGCGTTCTACCGGAAGAATGTTTGTGCAGCGGCCGTAGAATATATACGTTCATGAGGATATGATTTGCTGAGTGCCTTAAGACTAGTTCACCACTTGTTTTATGAGTTCAACCTTGGAATATTTATTTCTCCAAATGAAATACTCGGAATAACAGCAAATGTCCTATCCCGTATAGGGGCACACACAATCGCTGTTGCCATCCGTGAGATATAAATGCAGAATTTCATAAGGTAAAGAGAGAAATACATTCGGACGCAAACGATCTCAGGTTCTTCGTTGGCCTTATGCGATTAGCATTTAGGTAACTAAGCTACCCATCGTTTTGACACCTGCTCAATGCCTTACAAATGAGGCGTGTACTGCAAGCCGTCTAGTCTAGCTTGCTGCCCCGTGCACATGCTGCGGCATCTAGCTGCGTCACCGCAAAGCCGACGCGCGTCTGAGTATGCGTTATGAGGTGACTATCTGAACACATTGGGTGTCCCAGCAAGCTTTAGCCAAGGTTTAAAAGCGTGACGACTTAGGTGGACGCAACCAAATGGATGCTGCACGTATGAAACGAAAACTTAGAACGACAGAAAGCTGAGCTAGTTGGTAAGGATTCATTATGCAAAAAAGAGGTGAGGCGTGCAGACAGGACACAAGAGTAGAGAAGTGGACAACACGAACGTCGACTATCAACTGAAGGGAGCACTGAGACGAAAAAAGAAAGAAGACACAAAACTCATCTGCGCAAGCTCGGGAATGGTGTCAGTCGGGTACATGTACCGGTCTACGTGAGAGAGAACTGTTAAGGCACTTAATCTCTTCCTTATGTAAAGTAATCGAAGGCTGACTAACGCACGCACTTCCACCATTATAGATATGCCATGCCTCTAGCATAAGACGCGTATCTTCATTCTTATGCCTGTACGATATCGTGCATTCATCTAACTCTGTCGTGCAGTTAGAATCCTGGCAATGTAGGGAAAGATTATAAGCAGATCCAGCGGTTAACAACCTTTTATGTTCCGTTAGCCTCTGATTGATACACAGTCCCGTTGGCCCTGCGTAGAACTGGCCACAGCTAAGAGGAATTTTATAAACCACACCCACACGACAGTCAGTAAAACTGTTGTTCTTATTGCACTTCACTGGACAAATATCTGTTCTTTTTTTGCCTTTTACATGCTCCTTTTTCCTCTGTACGGCAGCGCATATCTTACCTAGCTTATTGGGAGCAGTGAAAGCAACATTAACATCCTATCTACTTGGAACAATTTTAAGCCTGTCCGACACTGAATGAATGTACGGAATTCTTTCAAAAAAAATTATTCCTATATACTTGAAGTCGACGCTGATTGCGTGGAGAGATGGTGTTTTTCTGCAGAAATCAGGCATTTGTATTGGCCCAAAGGTTGCCCCTATTCTTAGCAATATTTACCTGAGTAAGGTTGACAGCTGCGTAGAGAAAGCCTTAGGTGATAGCGTTATCAAGATATTTCGTTACGTTGATTATTACCTGCTTTTCTGCAATAGGGAAGAATTCGATTCCGCTCGCTGCTACCTCAGTAAGTGAGCAATGTAAACTTCATGGAGGAGGAGTAAGGTTTACCAAGGAATTTCCTCAGCGACGCGTAATTCAGTTTCTTGACATTTCCCAAGTCTTCGAACAAAACCACGTTTGTTGGCAGTACTCCCCAAGATCTTCGAAGCCGTTGCTAAACTTTCAATCCAAGCATTACGAAGTAGTAAGAAACGGAATTGCCATGTCATGCCTTAAGTCTTCTCTCACCAGATCCTGCATGCACAAAATGAGCGCAAGTTTTAATGCGCAGGTCCTGCGCCTATTAGAAGTAGGTTATCCTACTATAGCAGTGGCCCCTGTGGCAGAGCACCTAAAGAAGTCGGTTTCGAGGGAGACGGACGTGATTACAGAAAGCAGTAATAGCAAAAAAACAGTAGTGGCTATTCTGTACATTCAATCTGTGTCGGACAGGCTTAAAAAAGTTCCAAGTCGATGTGATGTTAATGTTGCTTTCGCTGCTCCCAATAAGCTAGGTAATATATGCGCTGCCGTACACAGGAAAAAGGAGCAGATAAAAGGCAAAAATAGAACAGATATTTGTCCAGTGAAGCACAATAAGAACAACAGTTTTATTGACTGTCGTATAGGTGCGGTTTGTAAAATTCACCTCAGCTGTGGCCAGATCTATGTAGGGCAAACTGGACGGTGTATCAATCGGAGGCTAATGGAACATAAAAGGTCGTTAACCGGCGGATCGCCTTCTAATCTTTCGTTACATTGCCGAGATTGCAACCGCACGCCAAAGTTAGATGAATGCGTGATATTGTACAGGCATAAGAATGAAGATACGCGTCTTATGGTAGAGGCATGACATATCTATAATGGTGGAAGTGCGTGCGTGAGTCAGCCTTCGATTACTTTACATAAGGAAGAGATTAAGTGCCTTAACAGTTATCTCTCACGTAGACCGGTACATGTACCCGGCTGACACTTGGTGATACCATTTCCGAGCTTGCGCAGATGAGTTTTTTATCTTCTTTCTTTTTTCGTCTCAGTGCTTCCTTCAGATGATAGTCGGCGTTCGTGTTGTCCACTTCTCTACTCTTGCATCCTGTCTGTACGCCTCATCTCTTTTTTTACATAATTAAACAAAAAACGATATTTTTTTTTGCATTTCGCTTATACCATAACTACTTATTATTATTTAACCAACTTCACGATTATTAACCTATGGACAAAAATTTCGATGGGACATTTCAAGAGCGATCTAGGAAACCCCTAATTTGACAGCTTATCTATTCCTACTTGTTCCGCAATGATTGTTTCCGCACTAGTGTGATAGAATACTTTGAAAGCACCCAGAAAAGAAAGAAGAAAATGATTTTCTTGAAAAAATGGAACAACACAGCAAAAATAAAACAAAAGTAAACATTACTTAATACGGCTGACGGCGGTAACACCGTAGCAGCGCCATATATATATATATATATATATATATATATATGCAGGGTGTCCAAGCTAACTTGGAGCAAGATTTGAAAAATAGCCAGGAGCTCTAGAGAAATCGTGCCTACTGCATAGTAGGCGTAGTCGTATGTACTTACCGCCAGCTTTTGTGTCATCACGAAGTATTACTTAATTACTTTTAATTAGTGAACTTTGCAATTATTGCTGGAATCGCAAGCATATTAATTACAAAGTTTTTGGGCACATCAAATAACCTTGGAATCAAGCATTTGTTTATTGCTCAGCTATGCCTCGTTGGTTTTTTTCGAGAAAAAACAGAAGCGCGCGAAACATCCAAAACAAGAGATAGGCGCTCGCGCGCCGCTACTTAATCTCTCCCCAGGGAAGAACCACGGATACACGGCGTTACTAGCGGCGGCAGCTCGATACAGGGCGTCACGCTATGTGATGGTCGCGGCGTCAAGAGAACATGCCGTTTCCCAGCATTGTACGATGCGGCTATAGAAGAATGCAGCCGTGTATCTTTCAATTGTTGCTTGTAGGTGCTTGAGTAGCGGCGTGCCGAGGGCGCACCGAGGGCGCACCTATTTCGTGTTTCGCATATTTCGCGAGATTTTGTTCTTTCTTGGAAGAAACAACCAGCTCTTGGGTATGTTAAAAATAGTTTCCCTGCCTTTCCTCTCTTTGCTATCTCTCTCGTTGGTCCAAGTTAGCTGGGACACCCTATATATATATATATATATATATATATATATATATATATATATATATATATATATATATATATATATATATATAATATAATGTGAGTATGTGCTATCTTCAAATAAAATAGAAGTTGAGAGTCAGCACCGTGTCATCGTTGTATACCTTTTTTTGTCGTCGTGCGTTGCGCTAGAACGAACCTTGCTCTGAGGGCCAAATATATCGCTGTATTACACAGCGCTGCACAAACATGACGACAGCCAATTGACCTCAGTCGTTTCTGTGATGAGCCGGTAGAGGAGACTATCATGCATTATCGACGCCTCTCTGGGGATACGGTGACGGAGGATTTTCTGTGCATGTGAATAACAGAAATTTACGCTTGTATGGCTGTTTTCTATATACTGAAGTTTGACATAAAGGTTGCATTTTATTGGGGCGATCGTAGGATATAGGACTTGGTAATGTCACCGGCCACTTTTTAAGAAAAATGTCTTGTTTTTTAAATTTTGGCCAGGTCTTTTGCGGTTGAGTGATGTTCAAAACATGCCGGCTGTGAAGCCATTTCGCCGCTTCCGTCATTTTCCGTACTTCGAAGAATACTCGTGGATATGAGTTTTCACTAGTGGCTGGGACGTGCACTATAGGCTTTAAGAGGGTTACAGCTTCTCTAAAGTTAAGTTAAAGTAAGTTAAAGCTTATTTTCAATTTTCGAAAGACTGAGCAAATAATAAAGCGAAGTATCGTACCGAATTATACGGACCGTAAAATGCAACCTTTCTGGGAAATTCGAGCAAAGGTAGGGGGCATATCCTTGGAGGAGCACTTTCCACAATATCACGTATAGTGCGTGCTGATTGCGTGGTTGAGCAAAACCAAATAAGCTGATTCGCTTGTTCAGCACCACGTTACACGTAAGATAGCATTGCCAAAAGTGACAGTTCGAGAATACGTCCCCAGAGTACAAGTAAATGCTATATCTCCTCTCTCTATGTATTTTTTTGTGACGTACGAAGAAAAATGCACATAACTGCACGTTTAACCGCGATGCGTACAGACCAGGTGGAGTGTGATATTGTGGGTGCCACTTGCAATGAACTCTTAGGTTGGTAACCGAGAAGACAGTTTTCAATTACATGAAAAGTTCTGAAGGAAATTAGACCGAATCGGTCAGCGCCATAATTCTTGAAGGTAGATATCTTAGTTATCTTTGTTTCTTTATTTTATGAGTGCTGTCTTCACAGCACAGTACTTTACAGGGAATAGGTATCAAAGTGCTTGCAGATGTCCCGATGCAACAAACCTGACGTACATACTCCGCGGAGCTGTCACCCTTAATATTAGACCGTGAGCGTAGCGCCTACTCCGTCACATCCTTAGATCTTCTGAGGAGGGCGTCATTTCGTAAATGCACAGGCTACCACCAATATCTATCAGTTGGCACTATACCTGAAATGTCGTTCCTTTACTCCTAGGTATTCGCGGCGTTCCCTTACGTTGTCGCCATTTCCGACGCTGACAATGATACCATCTTTGAATGCTTGACAGCGAAGCGCAAACACTTTCACCCCGAGGCGAAGACAGTTACCTATGTGTGGTCATTGGATAATGGTCCTGGCAAGAGGTAAGTCTTTCGTAACCCTCCTTTTCTAAAAAAATAAACAAAAACAAATACCCTAGTCATTTCAAACGCTACAAAGGCGTCATAGTTGGGCCTAATATTGCCTGTGAAAAATTTGTTAGTCTTACCTTTGCCGTTGAGATGCGCAAGATATCGTACTACATTTCAACAATACCCTGGCCTAATAAAAATCACCTGAACATTTGAGGGCTCCGCAGTGTCCGGAAAAAAAGCTCTGCTTCTATTTTTGAATAACTAGCAGCTATCATATATAAAAAAAGAGCGAGAAAGCGACTTGTAGCCTCCGTTTCGTCATCTGGGGTAAGTTAAGCTTTCACAATAAACTAAAATTGGAGATTCCGTGCTTTCTTTGTTTCTTTTTGCGGGGGGGGGGGGAGGATGGGGAATAGATCTCGCGCGAAGCATTTTGTGGAAAGCTATGTAGCCTGCTCAAGGGTTGCACGAACTATTATGAGGCGGCTCATGTGTAGGAAAGGCGAGCAATTACGTGTGTGATGCGAGCTTTTGCGTGGCGATTCCTGCACGACGGCGCCAGGAGCGTGGAGGCAACGGCATGATGACGATAACGACAATGAGTCAGCCTCCTTTTAAGCAGCACTATAGCCTCTCGTTTCGGAGATGTGCTGAAAACGAGGTGGAAATTGGGAATACATGGCGAAGCCTGCACGTCAATTTTTTTTCCTAGCGCTAGCTGGAACGGGTATCGCGGGTAGCGTGGTTCAGTCACTTCTCTATGCCTGCCTTTGCGACCTTAAGGGTGCCATACCTTATGGCCATGGCGATGGCGGCTCCGGTTAAAGTTCCAACACCAGCCAGCTTTTATTTTGATTGAAAAGATTCCGGCTGAGGAGGCAGGTCAGAAACATTAGTACCACGAAGTACCTTTTAGATATAGAATGGCGCATAGTAAGGTAAGTGGGATTGAAACAAACATTTGTTTCTCAAGACCTTGCGTTTCATCTATCGCAGCTTGTACATTGTTGCCTAGGTATTGTTTATCGATATCGTCTCTAGAAGCACTAGTTATTGTCTAGTACCGAAGGATATAAAGCACAAACAATACTCTTACACAGAGTCACGCTGGAATGAAACGCTAACACGGGAAAACAAACTAGAAATCGAAATTATTTTGCCGCGCTTTATATTTTTGCCAAACTGTTCTTTGCACACGCTTAGGTTCAGCACCAGAGCAGTCTTAAAGCCCCCCTACGCGAATTTGACGAAATATTTATTATAAGGTATTGCGTCGTATAAATCTTCTTGTTTTTTCTTTTTGTTGATATTTTAGTCCAGCATAACAGTAAACAAAGCACGAATTATACGCGCATATAAAAGTAGAGTGGTACGTGATGCAGCTAAATTAATTCGTGCGCATAAAGTCGTGCGAAATTCCAGTGATACGAATAGGAGCTGCTGTCACACACATTCACTTTTACGGCCCAACGAATGGAAGTGAAAAAAAATATATAAACGAGTGAATAACGCTTACAATTGTCATAAAGTTGAATGAAAACGCGATGTTAATAGAAAACTTTTCCTGAGAGGCTTTTATGTAACAACATGGAATCCAATAAATCATTTTCCCTGCTATCAGTGCCCCACAGTTTATGCAGATTCCTGCATTTCAGAGAAAAATATCAAGTATGCCGACGGAAAGGAGCATATTTGAGATTAAGGCTATCAATATTAAAAAATGCTCGAATATTTTGAAAAAGTTATCTAGCGTCATATTTATAACATTTCTGCACATGACATAAGATATCACAATTACGTGACCTCTATTATCGCGTGACCTCTATTACCCTGACCTCTTATATTACTATATAAGGACAGGTTTTCGGCACAGTCTGATTATAGGGCGCGGCCTGGCGGATAAAAAGCATTGACAGAAGTGTAGTCCCAGAATGCCAATTTACGGTAGAAGATGAAAACGATGGTTGAGAAGTAATGCAGAATCTAGAATACCGGTGAACGGAAGATTTAGTTAAGTCCGCAAGTGGAATACACTTATTTGCGAATCGTGTAATTAGTTTAGTTTGATTCTGTGCAAATGCAGTCTTATGTGATGTTAACTTTATATTTGCACGGCGAAAGTCACAACTATGACTTCTTGCACCGTCTTAGTTTATGGACTGCAGTGTTTAGAAGCTTTTCCCATATGCAAACACTAAATCAGGTCGCGAGACAGTCTGAGACGCGAGCGCAGCGATATAACAAGGATGAAGGTGGTCCCTAATAAATGTTTGGGGTTTTGCGTGCCAAAACCACGATCTCATTTTGAGGCACGCCGTAGTGGGGGAGGAAATATGGACCATCTGAAGTTTCTTAATGTGCACACAAATGTAACTACACGAGTGTTTTCGCATTTCAACCCCATCGAAATATGGCCGCCGCGACCCGGATTCGATCCCGCGACCTTGCACTTGGCAGTCCCACACCATAGCCACTAAGCAGGTGGTCTATAATAATTGTCGATGCCATTACACATTGTTAAATGCTCCTCTCGTACAGATACGGGTGAGTTCACAACACAAGTGAATGCTTTATGACGTGAGGCATTCTATATATCCGGTGAGAGAGTGATGGAACCGGATGCAGTAGCAGCAATGCCAATGATGGGAAAGGGGGAAGGAAAAAAAATTGTGGTGGCTATCTATCATTGTGACATTTTATATTAAGTTGTCGCAGCTATCTACACTGTCATCACTTCACGCCGCAGGGTATCGAACGGAAATATGGTAAGGAAAGTCAACCGATGAGTGCTGTAGGCGCCCATACTTGACTCATGTTTACAGCCCTTCTCTCTCCGTGCATTTTTAAAAATATACCTTCGCATATGAAGAAGGCAAAGCATGATTGATGGTAGCACGCTTAGCACAATGTAGTGATAGTTTTTAGCATTCGAAGCGCTGACACGTAGAGTTCACGGTCATGCTCACGCATATGAACTTTATTGAAAGATGAACTGTATTAGGCGTTGCAGAAAATGGGTGCTCATTGCCGAATGTTGCCTTTCAGGAAGCATGTTGGTTTCCACTGCACCACCGGGGCAACGCCGGATGCCGCAAACTGTACAGTTGGCAAAGGTGCATAAACTTAATTTCCTCGCTTCATGATCATACTTGTCAAACCCAACTCTTGCTCGGCTGTGTCATAACGAGGCCACAGTGCCTGTATTTTTCGTTCAATGCTCGCTGAGAAAGGTCGTGAAGATTTCTGGAAATTTTTCTTTGGTTCCATAACATAAAGCCGTAAACTGCCAGCGCCGAAAGAAATTCTTCGTATATTACATCAAGATGTGTTGATTGATCCTGTGTAAAAATGGAAGTGTAAGAATTGTACCTTGAATACATTTGAAAATCTTTAGTCGGCACGTTCTATTCAAGGTTTCCTTTAATATGTTACGTAGGAAGACGCCGACGACAAGCTATTCGGCGAGCCGGTCTGCAACTCAACGCATCGAAGTGCCAATTCGGCCGTCGTCAGATTACCGTCCTTGGGCATCTCGTTGACGCGAACGGAGTGCAACCGGACCCAGGCAAGATCCATGCTGTTACGCACTTCCCTGTTCCGAAGTGTGTCAAGGATGTGCGCAGCTTCATCGGCTTTTGCTCGTACTTCCGCCGTTTCGTCAAAAATTTCGCGGCCATAGCACGACCACTAACCGAGCTTTTGAAAAAAGACGCCCCTTTCCAGTGGGGCGATAACGAGGCCTCTGCATTCTCGCTTCTCATCGATCTTCTCACAACGCCTCCCGTTCTGGCCCATTTCGATCCTTCTGCGCCTACCGAAGTCCGTACTGATGCCAGCGGTCACGGAATTGGCGCAGTACTGGCACAACGCCAGCGTGGCCACGACCGTGTTATCGCTTACGCCAGCAGGCTCCTCTCGCCCGCGGAGCGCAACTATTCCATCACTGAGCGTGAGTGTCTGGCCCTAGTTTGGGCGGTTGCGAAGTTCCGCCCATACTTATATGGCCGACCCTTTTCCGTTATCACAGACCATCACGCGCTTTGTTGGTTATGCTCATTGAAAGACCCTTCAGGAAGACTTGGTCGCTGGGCCTTACGCCTCCAAGAATATTCGTTCTCTGTAACCTAGAAATCTGGCCGACTACACAAGGACGCTGACTGCCTGTCTCGCTACCCGGTAGACGAGCCTGACGACGCCGACAGTAGTACCGCCGACGGCATTTTCTCTGTGTCTGCCTTCGCTAACATCGCCGATGAGCAGTACCGAGACCTATCGCTGCGAGTACTCATCGAGCGTCTGCGCTCTACACCTACCGACGCATCCGTTCGCCGATATGTCCTCCAGGGCGGCATTCTGTACCGAAGGAGCTTTCTCCCTGATGGCCCTGATCTTCTTCTTGTCGTGCCAAAACATCTACGACAGACTGTGCTCTTTGAGATGCATGACGCACCCACTGCAGGACATCTTGGGGTAACCCGCACGTACGACCGCGTCCGCCGCCGCTTCTATTGGCCTGGTCTCGCTCGCTCCGTCCGACGCTATGTTGCTGCCTGTGATCCCTGCCAGCGTCGGAAAACGCCTCAGGTGCTACCTTCCGGTCATCTCCAGCCGATTACCGTCCCTGTGGAACCGTTTTTTCGTGTTGGATTAGACCTCCTCGGTCCCTTTCCCACGTCATCCTCTGGGAACAAATGGGTAGCCGTCGCAACTGATTACGCCACCCGATACGCTATCACGCGGGCTCTACCTACCAGTTGCGCCACTGACGTCGCGGACTTTCTAGACGAGGCGCTGCATCGTCTAGTTTTCCGGCTGGGAGCGTCGTCCGAAGGGAGTCGGCGAAAAGGAACGACGGGGCTGGGGAGAGCGAGATTGTCGTCGTTGGGGCGAAGGCGAACGAGAATAAGGGCGGTTCGGCGCAGGAGAATCGGTGGCCGCATTATCTGAGTGGGCAGCATAGGGACGAGAAAGGCCACCAGGGGGTCGAGAGTAGGCAGTATATGTAGACTGGTTCAGGGAACGCCAGCGACTGCGACAGTGCCGAGAAATGTGCCCAATTCGATGGCAGTGAAAACAAATTGGCTTGTCGTCTGCAGTGCGCCATTCAGAGGGGTTGCGGTAACGTGGTGGGTAAGAAGGTGCAGGACGGGGTGGAATCGAAGAAGCCGGGTGGGGATCAGGGCGATGGGCCGAGCAGACGGCGTGAATACCCATGTTGGCGAACTCCTGGCGGACAACTGCCTGGATCAGGGAAACAGTGACTGCAGGTGCATGGGAGGGGCTGGAGTCGAACGCAGCCGGATAGGCGGCCTCGATCTCACGCCGGACAATCCTGGTAACATCGCCAGTGTTGTTGGGACGAGGAGCGTCGGCACAGGAAGATGTCGCTGGGGTGTTGGGCAGACGGGCAAACTGTTGGTCGATACGTCGGCTTTTAGCGAAGTCCAGGCGGCGGCACTCTTTTATAACGGCATCCACCGTCGCGACGTTGTTAAATACGAGCAAGTTGAATGCGTCATCGGCAATGCCTTTGAGTATGTGGGAGACCTTGTCGGACTCAGTCATGTGTGCGTCAACTTTGCGGCATAGAGCCAAGACGTCCTGAATGTACGTGACGTAGGGCTCCGTCGACGTCTGCACACGACCGGAAAGCGCCTTCTGCGCGGCAAGTTGGTGACCGTAGGGGTTGCCGAACAAGTCTCGAAGCTTTTGCTTAAGCGAATCCCAACTGGTCAGCTCATCTTCGTGCGTCCGATACCAAACTCGAGGTGTGCCACCGAGGTAAAAGACGACGTTGGCGAGCATGATAGTAGGGTCCCACCGGTTATTGCGGCTGACGTGTTCGTACAGGCTGATCCAGTCCTCGACGTCTTCCCCATCTTTTGCCGAGAATACGCCAGGATCACGGGGAGCGGAGAGGGTGATGTAGGTCGTCGAAGTGGCAGCAGGTGTCGGAGCCGGCGGAGTCGGGTTGTCGTCGCCGGGAGCCATGCAGGAAGGCTCGACGTACCGTCCACTGCGAAGCTCCGTGACGAGGTACAGGGAACGTCCACCTCCACCAAATATGTTACGTAGGAAGACGCCGACGACAAGCTATGTACAAGTATATTTACAAGGCAATACGCCGCAGTTGACCAAGAGGCAACAGCCCGCGCTAGCTTCCAATCGTCGTCTTTGTCTTCTTCCTACTCGGCTCTTCGTCATTGGGAATACTACCCCGTAGCAATATTATAGCTCCCGCACTTGCTGTGTCCCTCAATGTATATGCGCAACGCTGTCAGTATGCTCTAGACGGCCGTAGCTGCACTTGTATATGTCTGACGTCCTATGGCCCCAGACCTTTCAAGTGCAGCTACTCCCTTGTGGTTGTTCTACGTAAGCCTAAGACGTTTTTCTTTGTTCATGGCACCGACACCACGAAAGTTATCCACGTCGTCTCCAGTGACCCAAAGTTTGGTGATAATTAGTTACAGTGGGACTGCCTTTGACAAGGGGCGACCGCACGAAGCCTACTTGAACTAGTGATATTCTATTGCGGTAATTGCAGTCAAGCATTGTGAAAATCTTTAGTTCATGTTTTTTTTTCTTGATTAAAAGGTCTACCTTCATATTGCAAACTTATCCACGACTCTAACGACTACGGTACGTGTTTATGTTATTTAATGCTTGTTTTACTGTTGTGCAAAGCCTCTCTCTTCATAATTCCATGGGTTTGGGGAAGACAGCCAATATGGATGGGCAACACCTGCCTACATGAGAAGATTCTTTTGCATTTATCTTGCAGCTTCTTCTTGAAGAAACTTCAAACAATTTCCTCCCCGCTCTCTTTCTAATAATTTCCCTTGCTGTCAGAAATAAGCATTTCCTTTATTATTATTTAGACTTGTATGACCGTACTCATAGCGCGCTGTTATTCTACTACCGATGGGGATTAGGACAGTGTTAGTTATATGCCCATGGGAGAGTAAATCAGTTGTTGCTCTTCCAATAAGAGATACCTTTATCGAAAGGTTGGCTCGAGAGTTGGACATTCCGTATTCGATCATTGCAGACCACTTGTTACTTCTGTGTATAGCCGTGCATTTTAAACTGTTACCAATTAGAAATTTCTTTATACTTCAATTTTCGAATATATTTGTTTTCAATTGCCGCCTTTTTGCAGATTCCAACAAGGTGGAAGTGGCGCATATAATTTGGAGTGACTACAAAGACTGCACCGTTACGGAAGTTCCGCACTTCGGAGACCGTAAGGACTGAGTGAAAGGACACTCTATCCAGCGTTCTAACAAATTATTTTTTGCCTTTGTAGCTAAACTTATGTGACTGTCACACTATTAACAGTCAGGACAAAAAAGAATTGAACGGTTCCTCATATGGGGCTCCCGCCCCTAACATTAAGGGCCGAATGTTCCTGCATTCCGGTAAGGCAAGCAATGATTGCTTTTCCAGTACAGCGAAGCATAAATATTGGAAGAAGTAGCTACGTTTTGGACTTGCCAAAGTGGTCATCTTTGTGTTCCCAACGATAACGAAATTCTTTGCTGGTCAGTAAATAGGAGTTAGCAGGCCCGCTGTATGATAACAGAAAAGTAAAAAAAAATCAATGAAGCTTACCAAGAAAAAGCTAATGCGAAAGTGAGTTTCTGGGCGTGTAATGTGTGTGAATGGACGTTCTGTACAGTATAATGAAGGAACGAAATTCGAATACAACGTCATCTATTTTTGTAAAATTTCTGGCATCTGGGATTTTATAATTATTGGAACATTTATTTCCATCAGAATTAAGCGTTTCATGCTGTATTTTTTTAACTGAATCAGGCAGCATGTCGAAGTTCCGAAGCGGGCGGAAGGTGTTACTGGCAATTTAAAAAAGTTTTACGATTCTCTTAGCAAGAAAGCCGGCAGAAAATCCTCAGTTGTGACACTGTTAGCTAATCTACGGTGCCAAATAGCTGGGACTGTATACATATATTACAAACCTGAGTTAGTGGAGCCCCTTTCCTTTAAATCACCAGTTGGCTATTCTTCGTAATACTAGTGGCATTGTGCCACCAAAAATAGTAACATAAAGAATAAAGAAAAATTACCAAGCAATGTGCTTTAAAAAACATAAGGGCGCACGCCAGGGTCAGTAGCACAACCAAGAGAAAGCCTTGAATATCCTCTGAAAAATGAAGCTCCAACTGAGACAGCCCACTAATGATGAGTGTGTTGTCTCTGTTGGTGCTATGGACCAACTAGCCCCGCAACGTGTTCTACCTGGATATCATCAGTGACAGCGTAACACTTTCTTGTATGGTCATAACTTTGAAATCGTGCACAGATACAATGATATAGGGACAGAGCGTGCTTTCGTTTGCAGCAATTTATATATTAATCAGGATGTCCATGGACGTCGTAGATATTTCGAAAGAAGATACATTACTTTTCAGAATTCATTGAGAGCTCTATTTGCTGTTTCGGTGGCGATTGAGATCAAGCCGTTCCCCTTCCGAGACTCATACAAGCTTAAGAGGGAAGTGAGCAGTAGTGCTCAGTTCATCTGATACACTGTCCCGGAAAGATACTTGGACTACTCTGTGGAGCTAACTAAGATATTTCTAATAACGCAGAAGACATAATTTATATGTGAGAACAGAAATTGACCATATAATCTTGTGCGACTTTTTAACTTGAACCTCTTGAAAAGGTCCGTTGTGGGTTATCAGATTTGGTGTCGCCAATAGTAACAAACGCTGTTCCAAGAACTGGGAAGCAGTCAAGCTTTTAGACGTCTCAGCTTGTTCTTTTTCTCTATATCCTGTAATTGCTTAGTGGCCATTGCGTTGCGCGGCTGAGCTCTAAATTGCAGCTTGGGTCGTGGCGGCTACATTTGGATACAAAAACACTCGTGTACTGAGATTTAGGAGCATGTTAAAGAAGCACAGGTGGTCAAAATTTATCCGGGGTCCCCCACTTCAGCGTTCTTCATAATCGCATAGTTTCAGCAAACAGAGCACCACAGCCTTAATTTTTTTGACAGCGTGGAAAATTTTCAGTTACGAATATAGCTTCCAATTTGCTGCTACAACAGGCACTTTTCGAGTGTATTATCAGCTACCAATATCTCTTGGAAAAAATGACGCTTTCAAGTTTAGATCGGGAAAGATCGCTCGAACACGCTCCCTCTCTTTGCACTGTTGTCTAACGATTGAGAGGGATGTACATAGAGCATCCAGCACGGATACTTGAACTGGAATCCTGCAGGCGGTAATTACTTCCTGTAATTTATTGTAGAACAGGCGTTTGCAAGAACCAGGACCCAGAAGGCATGCCTGTCAAGTATTACAAACTACTGCGAGTTACTCACGGTTAGGAAGTTAACAACAGATGATTCGGTGTTAAGATCCTTAAATATTTCTTGGCCATGTTCGTCGACTAATACATACGGATTTATTGAGTCAGCACTTTTAAAGCACGTGAGCGTGTTGATGCACTAACATATAACCAAAGCAAAAGATGAGATTATGACCTAAGAGAGCCACGTTTCCAATTGATAGCTTTACCGAAAGAATAGCCGAAGCAATGACTTCATAATGGGTGTCTTATTGAAGATATCTCATAAATATTAGCTTCCATTAATCGATTTTTACGTTACAATCACTTGGCGATAACGGCTAGATTATTCTGACGCACGGTGTGCTAAAACCACTGGGCCATTTTAAAGAGGATGCTAAATGCGCATGCTGAAATCATGTTTGCACAAAATCTACTTCGCTTTCTCAAAAATTTGCAGGCACGTTTTTTTTTTGAGGCGACGCATGGAAGACAACACTCCTATGGGTCGTCTTCCTTCCCTTTGGCCAGGGAGACTGAAAGCTTGGGAGAATGAGTATCAATGCTCATCTGTGAACTGTCGTACAAAGCTACTGCACGTTTGTTTTCCACCCTCCTGCTGACACTAATAATTGTGCCTGTCAATCAACTGAGTACCTGGCTCGCGATGACGAGTGGGTAAAGTGTGGTCGGCATCGTCCGTATGGTTCACAATATTTACGGTCAAGAAATTGAGGTCAAGCTTTCTATTGAAAGTACCTGCTGCGTGCTTTCGTAGCATTCCAACGAGAGAAAGAAACAGCATTGATTCAGGGTTTAATTACCGTGATCTGAGCCCCTATTCCAGGGCCCGGCCAGTGCCACGTCTTAGGGCCACTGGATGTGCTCCCGCTGTGCCAGAGGTTCGCTGTGACACGAGATGACCTCCCACTGCAGATAGGTCAGAGTGGGTATGTTTGGAGGACTGATGCCATAGGGTGTGTGTTGACACTTCACCATGACTGGAAAAGTCGTTGGTGAGGCGCCACAGCCTAGACATCAGCAGCAGGTTCTGGGAGGAACTTGTTTTGGGGAGAATCACAGAAACAGCTTCTTCACGGGTAAAGGATCTCGGAGGTAGCTTGTATATGAAACGGCTCCATCTATAATAATCCTTAGTGCCTCCAGTCGTGTGTCTAGTGTTGCAGAATTTACGGTCTGTGTTTGCTGTCCCACTGCACGGGTCCGCCCTGCATTTAAGTACTCGGGCAGCCGCATGAGCGCGATGATTGCCCGGCAGTGACGCGTGGCCAGGTATGCAGGTTAGCGTAATTTTGTGGGGTGTGGTGGCAACGGAGATTTGCGCTAAGATTCGGTATGTGGCGTGGTGCAGGTTAGTACCCCGTAGGTACGCCCTACGGGCGTCCTGCGAACACCTAATGATGAAGTGTGCGTTGAGACTATTGTTGTTTTGGATGTGCGAGAAGGGGGCGGTTGCTATAGCCACCTCTTAACCCTCACTGGGGCTGGCGTTAAGGACGGTGACTGATGATGTGATGTTGCGTTAGTCATCTATAACTACAGCCACCCACCCTCTCTGGTTTGAGGCAGTGTCCTTGCAGTAGGCCGTGCCTGGAGGTTGGAAATCAATGGCTAATGAAGGTATTTGATGCGGGCCTATCATCTTCTTCCGTTCTCTTTGGGGTGCTAGTTTCGCTGCATTAGGCATGTAGTTCGCGTGCAGTTCGGTGGGGAATGTAATGCTGGGAGCACCGAAGCCATCGAAGGAGGTACGTTTCCAGGTGCTTCAGTCTAAGTCGTTGCAGTTGACTAGGACGTTCCGCCTCGAGTAGGTCACTCAGAGTTTTATGCACTCCCAGTGCGAAAAGCTGCTCAGTTGAGGCGTAGATAGGGAATCCCAAAGCTACTTTTGTTACCTTCCGTATGATGATGTTGATTTTATTTTCTTGTGATTGAATGAGCCGGTGATATTTACGGTGGTATGTAAATCGGCTTACGAAATATGCCTCTGATTCTAAGAAGATCGCGTTCCTTGAGGGCGGATCGGCGATTACTATTGCGTCGTATCATGGCCATTATTTGATCTGCGTGTTGTTCTAGGATGCAAACAATGTGATTCGCCCTGCCATCCGCTTGTACATAGAGTCCAAGCATTCGGGCTGTTTGCACTGTAGGCATTTGGGTGCCGTTAAGCTTGAAGTTTATGTCAGCTGGTGGTGTTAGGGTCTCAGAATGTGAGTGATTACTCAGAGCTCAAATTTTTTGGGGAGCAATCAAGGCTGCCACCTCACACGTGCTACCTTCGATCAGATTGCACAAGCTTCGGGGACGACAGCAGATGGAGTCATCGATAACATTCGAGAAAATTCCGATAGATGAGGGTGCATCCCACGCTGAGCGATAAAATTTGTTAGACGGTGAAAAGCGGTGAAACAATAAAAAGATGAACGAGCACACGCGTCAGTATCTTAATCGTCAGACATTTTTTTATTTTTTCTCTTGCTCTGCAGAATGCACACTATGGGTGTCGAAAGAAGTGGAGGACCTTGTACCCCTGTACTGTCTCGAGCAGTTTCACGACGTATGTGGTGTCGTGCTACCCCTTCACGACAGCGACCTCTGCGAGGATGACGAAAATGACGAGGAGGACGAAGATGACTAGGCGCCTAAAGCACACACTGGATAAACCGCTGTTAATAGTCACACGGGGGTCCCGGTTGTGCGGTGAACACGGCCAATTTTTTTAAAAAATAAAGTTTCGCTTGGAAGTATTGACGATGTCTTTTTACGTCCAAATTTATATTATCTTTTCTTCCATGTAGTGTCAGTCTATGCTTATATTGCGAAATCTAAGGCAAGTACTTCCGATCGGTTCTGGAAAGAGGCAGAAGCTAACGGAGATGTATTGTGAAGATGCTTTATGCAAGCGCAGAGAACTCGTTGCCGACCAAACTCAGCGAAGGTGCGCGAAGGGTGGTTTAGGTACTGTTTGCAGGGAAATGGAGGTTGGTATAAAAAGAAATGAGCGAAAGTTCGCCGGGAGAGTTTTTTTCTCGCCTTTGTAATAGGAAATTCCTGCTTTTATATAAGAGTTTGTTGTGTGAAACACAGTAATGCAGACTGATTACAGAGAACGGTTGGAATTGCAGAGATTTGATCCATATTGAATCAGCGTTGGTGTAGAGGTGTTTCTATAAGAAAGGTTGATTAGCTAGGGAGATTCTTCTTTTTTTTTTAAACAAGTGGAGTTCACTGCTCTATCAGACGCTGCACCAGGATTTCATTGACTCCTCAAGAAGAAAGTAAGACTTCACCATTGAAGCGTTCAACTAAATGCTACTGTAAACAATATTTTATCTGCGTATAAGGGCTTATAAAATTAAAACGTAAGAGTGCTATTAAAATGGTATAGGAACCACATTTATTTAAATATAATCTATGCGTTCACTATGGGCACGCAAAGAAATGAAACTAGCGGCACTTTTTCATAACGATATTCAACTTGATACAAGATGTTATACAGTTCGATGTCTAAAACTCCATGTGTTCCGTTCACATTTGATCTGCATTTAGGTAAATTACTGTAAAATATTTATAATAGTTTCATCAGAAAAATTATGAAAACATCATAATTTTACTTCTTATTTTTAGATTTGGCAGCACCGTCGCATCAGTCGTTTACCCAAATATAAAAACAGCACTAAGTATTGTGAAGGAGGTATAAGGCATATTAACAATTTTGCATCCAGCGAATACGTAAGAGCCAACTTGAATTGGAGCTTTAGTAAAAGATTTTTTAAGTGCTCTAAACATGAATACAATTTGTAAACTTCTGTTTATTCTCATTAGGTACATCGTGTAATATGCTAAAGTGCTTCTTGTGCCCCAAACAAGTGACAGCTTCAATTTCATGCAGGGTTTATCTTGACACAGTGTAGTGTTCACAGGCTGTGCAAGCTGCCCGCCGTGGCTGGGATTCGATCCCGCGGCCTCGTGCTCAGCAGCCCAACACCATAGCCGCTGAGCACGAGGCCGCGGGATCAAATCCCAGCCACGGCGGCCGCATTTCGATGGGGGCGAAATGCGAAAACACCCGTGTACTTGCATTTCGGTGCACGTTAAAGAACCCCAGGTGGTCGAAATTTCCGGAGTCCTCCACTACGGCGTGGCTCATGATCAAAAAGTAGTTTTGGCACGTAAAATCCTATAATTAAATTTTAGGCTGTGCAAGCTAAGGATACAAGCTTATAACGACAAAGATAAATTGGCCAAAAAAAAGAAGCAAAACTTGACCAGGAAGCAATGTGAGGGTTATTTCATTTCTGAACCAAAGTAGGTTACCGCAGAATTGAGCTGCTACCATTGAGTACTATATTAACCGCGACTATATTCGCAAATATGTTTCTGAAACGTATAATATTCAGCTGCGTATTAGCCATGAAAACAGACAACATAACTGGTACATATCGACTAGGAATGCGGGGCGGGAGTTCGTGAGTGCCCCGACTGCCCGCTTCGATCTTAATGCCCGCTTCTTACGCGCTGCCTCTACGCCCTGACGGCACGAAATAAATGGAGAACTTCAACATAGCTTAGCCCGATCTCACGCTGTCGGCATAGTATCAGGTATGTTTTGTGGTTATTATAGCGATCAACTGCTTGTTTTTACACTGGTATACCGCGGCGGCGCGGGGTAGTAAAACTGTACGCTCGAACGCAGAAAGTTGGGCTGCTCGGTTGAAGTGCATGCTGAAATAGCTTCAGCGATGACACGTAGACGAGGCAGCTCTCGTCCTAGTTTTCAGCATGTAGTACCTTTTGTAGAACCTTTTTCAGTATGTAGTAAAACTGATCTTATTTCCTGTTCGTAGATGACGTCAAATCATTAACACCGTTAGTGCGTTCACGATGCAGAACGCTACAAATCCCCAATTCTTTACTGAATCATTGCAATCGCAGCTTGTGGTTGCAACGCCCAAGGATGTGTATTACTCACCGCGGTATCGAGCTACAGGTGGCCACACCGTCAACGCGTTTGTGTGGATGGTGGGTGGCACACTACAAATGTACACAGCGGCGCTTACCTACGAACCATTTTCTTAAATTTTATGACAATGAGACCCCCTGGTTGACCGGTTTTGAGTTCTACGGAATTTTCAAAATTCGCCTTCTGCAGATAATGTAATTATAGTCCTTGACTTCTGTGATTCAGAGGCCTGTTTACTTGGAATGAATTTCCAGAATGACAGCAATTTGGAAATATGCGCCATCAAGGCCACGGTAAAAGTGCGTTCTTGTTCCACTTACTTTTTTGATCAAACGCTCTGTATGCATTCAGGCACAGAAGTGACTGGAAGGCCAATGTATTTAGTCTAACGCTTTGCAAAATATTATCTTGAAACTGGTGCCATCATGGAAATTCATTTCAAATGGATAGGTCTTGCAAGGTCAACAGCTAGAATTCGCAAATTCTAATATCTGCCGCAATGTTATTAATTATGAAAGCAATTAGTGCTTTTTAGTTTGTTGAATATGTGTTTCGATTTATTGTGCAAGTAATGTCCGCCTCTGAATAACACAGCTCAGGGACTAGAGCTGTGTTATGCGCAACACGCGAACCTTGAAAGTTCACGAAAACTTAAAAATAATCAACTAGTATATTATTGCCCTCTCATGCCCATTCGTGCACGCAATGCGCAGAAATTCTTTTTCTTGAACGAAGCGCAAACTACCATTCAATAGAAGTCAGACACGCAGGCAAGCAATGTGTGTTTCATTACATTTTTGGGCCTTAGTGCCTGCTCTGCTGAACTTGAACAATTTAATTATTACCTCATTATCTACAAATATTGAACTAGTTATTTAAAACGGTGAGCATAGTTGCGCTACGCAGTTAAATTAGCAAGGTAATGTGCACACTACATCGAGAATCTCAGTTCTTTTTCGCTGTCAAACACAAACGGTTAATGGCTTTCACCAAACAAGTTAGGTTACTGCAAGTTGCAGCACGTTGTGAGGATTGCCCGGTTGCTTCAAAAGAGAACATTTTTATCGCAGTAAGACTAAAAAGGCGTGATTTAGGCAAAAAGCTGGTCTTTTGTGTGGTTACGCGCCAAGTTGTAATTATTTTAGAATGTAAACTCATTAAGTTATACTTCAGCTAATAATGATCGCTGTTTCCCGTCAAGCTAACAACTCCTTACAAAAGAAGGAAAGGAAATTATTGTAAACGCCTTTCAAGTCTCCGCTATGACTCCTAGCGTCTGGAGACTGCTGTCACACATGGCCTATTCATGCTAATACCTCATTTTATTTTTCCACTCAAAAACACACTATTTACTTCAGAGGCAAAATAAACTCACTGTCGTGGCAACCGAACCACACAATAAAAGAACGCTACAGGACGCCACGTAAATGCTAATGACAGTTATGCAATTATCGCAGTTATCACGATACCGTTATTGTAATATAAATTGTATGACATGATGATGAGTATTTGCTTAGGATTCTTTCATTTTACTAATGGATATGGATGCCGTCTCGTTCATGCTGCGGGAAATTACAGACTGCGGAGTGATTAATACATAGGGGGAACCCCTAAATGTGGCCTTCGCGTATCACTGCAATACCTCATTTCTGTTTAAAAAAAAGGAAAATGCTTTTTGTAGTTTAGCCGAAACACAATGCGACGAAAATGGATATATTGTGGAGAACAGAAGATGCGATGATCACACATCGCGCACTCGAAATAGGCATTCACTTGTCCTACCAACTAAACCGAAAAAAGCCGGAAGATCCCACGCCCTGTTGGAATCGTTGTTATGCGAAGAAGCATGTGGGGAGCCTACCAAGTGAACGAAATGACCACGAGAGCACCAATACGTAGGCTGCTCTTTCATGACCTACATGACATGCTTGTAAGGCCAATCATGCCATGACCAATTATTTATGTTCGTCATATGATCTTGTCACACTATCCGAGTTTTTGTAAGTACCAAGTAAACCAAATGACCATAAGAGCACCAGACATGGGCGGCTGTTTCATGACCTACATGGCACATGTCGTGATATTCATGTACGACTGATCATTTAAGTCAGTCGTATACTCTTGTCATACTATGCCGATTTTGGTGGATACCAAGACGTAGGTGGCTGTTTCAGGACCTGTATGACGCCTCGCATGAAATTGGGGTCATTGCCCATTATTTATGTTTGTCACGCACTCTTGTCAAACTATGCCAATTGTGGCACACGAACTTAGAATATGACCATGAGAGCACGAAGACGTAGGCGGCAATTTCATGACCTCTAAGACATACATGTCATCATGTTTTTACTGGTTAAAATTAATCAGAAGTACATTTTCAGGAGAGGGAGAGCGAGATAGACATGCAAATGATAGAAAGGAAGGGTGGACAACCACATTTAAAACCTCCAGTTTGTTGCCCTGCACTAGCGGAAGGGAAGGGGGAAGACGGAAAGAAGAGTATGGCAAAAATGAAAGCATTAAAAAAATTGAAGCGGGACGCAATGGGATCATTATAGTCTTTCTAACAGGCCACTGCCACGTAAAAAGGCCGAAAAAGCCTTAACCGACTTTCGTTGAACCGACAGTTCATGTCGGCATTCCAAGACTGACTGTTCTGAAAGTTGCCTGTCGTCAAGGCGTGTCAATGTGGTCGCTAGTGAGAGCCAGTGCGCGCTGTATCGAGGACAATGGCAAAGTACATCTTCCATAATCTCCTCTCCGCCGCATTGACTGCAAGCCGCGGTCTCGTCCATACCGACTCGAAAGGCGAAAGGCGAAAACAATGAAGAGCCGCCTTGAAGTCACTGGACACGCTCGATTTCTTGGGTAGTTCATCAGAATTAACACGAAGTGCACAACAAATGGCAGCAAGCTCCACGGCAGTCGACGTAGCCTAGTGAGATAGTCTAATCTTTATGGTGGAGGTTTTTCCACGGCAGTCGATATAGCTTGGTGAGATAGTCTAATCTTTATGGTAGAGGTTTTTGCAGGAAAGATCACCGATCCTTCAGACCCATTCAAGGTTGTTAAAGCGTCAGTACATAGATGGTGATGCTCGTCGTATGTCTCGTACAGCAATAGCAGTGAAAGCTGCTGGAATGCTGGAGACGAGAGTTGGGCATTAGTTTGTATTTCTGGTACCATTAGTCGAACTTTTTCGTGAGCCGCGCACCATGGGGGAATCGGAACTCTCGTTGTAGCTGTATAACCTGATGGAAGCTTTGCACGATAGGGCAGGGCTGTTTCACAAAAGGAGGCACGTGGTCGATCCTCTGGCACGGAGGCTAGACGATGGGCAGGGGTTCGAGCAAGGTGTCTTACGTGTGCTCTCCGCGCTTGCATGACTATATGGTTCGTGGCTGGGAAATCGTGTGTAATGCGCAATTGTTTCAGCTGTTGATGAGCAGCACGGCAATCCAATACACACTCTAATGCCTGGGCCTGGACGCTTTCTAGTGTACGGATATTAGTTTTGCAGCTGTTGGTCAGCACAGGCAAGCTGTATCGCAAATAGCGAAGAGCTTCTTCTATAGTTGCATAATAGCATGTACTGACGTACCCCAGGCTTTTGCTCCAAGAAAATTGAACACATTAGAAACATTCGCCAGGCGCTTCTTTAGGTAGGCCACATGAGGACTCCGCCAGAGGTTACGACCAATGATTACGCCTCAGAATCGGTGCGTCCGGACGTTAGGTATGCTTTGACCGTCGAGAGAGATATGATCTCATTGGCTTTCGGCCCAACGTGACCCGTGCACAATTTTCTGGCGAGATCTTGAGGGCTCGTTCATTTAAGTACGTCAATGTTGACGTCGCAGGTTTTTGAAGCCTTGCGAGTACTTGCCCGGCCTTGTCACCCCAGATACCCAGACGCAGATGTCGTCGGCATACATAGGCATTTTAACTTTGCTCGAAAGTCGTTCCACGAGACCAACTAGTAAAAGGTTAAAAAGCGTGGGACTAAAGACACCGCCTTGTGGAACTCCATGGTGCGTATAATATCGCGAAGTTGGGCCAGCTTCAGTGTTAACAAATAGAGTCCGCCTATGTAAATAACTGCATGTCCAACAATATGATGGACCACCCAGGCCCACTGATTCCAATGCTTCAACTATGGTGTCATGAAGAACGTTGTCATAGGCTCCCTTTATATCTAAGAACATTGTGACAGATAACCTCTTACACGTCTTTTGGTGCTGAGCATAGGTTACCAGATCGATAACGTTGTCGAACATCGGTCACGTCGAAAGCCAGCCGTGGCACCTGGGTAGATTTCGTAATGTTCAAGGTACCACTCAAATCTGGCGAGGATCATTGGCTTCATTATCTTCCCAACGCAATTTTCCAGCGCAATTGGTCGGTATGAAGCGATCTCTAAGGGAGACTTGCCAGGCTTAAGAAGCGGTACCAGAAGGCTGATCTTTCAATCTTGAGGAACTTCGCCGTCCTGCCAGGACTTGTTATAGATATTAAGGAGCGCACTTCGTGCCCGTTCACCGAGGTGACACAGCATACGGTAAGATATGTTGTCCATATTTACAGGATATTTACAATACCTGTAGCAGCTGACCAGATGGTAAACAGCGCGTGAAGTCCCGAGCGTCGTCTACTTCCCACCAAGGCATTTTTTAAAACGTCTTCTTGGTCAGCGTGCCACATGACCCCCGGCGGCTCAAGCACCGGCTCGGTGCTGGTTAGGTGGCGGGCGAGTGATACGAAGTATGAAGCGGGACGTGGACCACGTCGGAGCGATGCTGAGACACGGTTGCCTCAAGGGGGGTGATTTCGTATGTTACGTCAGTTACTTGACGCAAGACACGGTAAGGGCCAGAGTAGCGTGAAAGTAAGTTATCCGAGAGGTCAACGCGTCGCGACGGTGACAAAAGGAGAACCAGAGCGCCCGGTGTGTAATGGACGTCACAATGGCGGGCCTCGTATAAGCACCGCTGATTCTCCTGCGACTCCATAAGTCAACGTCCGGCAGGCAGGCAGGCAGGCAGGCAGGCAGGCAGGCAGGCAGGCAGGCAGGCAGGCAGGCAGGCAGGCAGGCAGGCAGGCAGGCAGGCAGGCAGGCAGGCAGGCAGGCAGGCAGGCAGGCAGGCAGGCAGGCAGGCAGGCAGGCAGGCAGGCAGGCAGGCAGGCAGGCAGGCAGGCAGGCAGGCAGGCAGGCAGGCAGGCAGGCAGGCAGGCAGGCAGGCAGGCAGGCAGGCAGGCAGGCAGGCAGGCAGGCAGGCAGGCAGGCAGGCAGGCAGGCAGGCAGGCAGGCAGGCAGGCAGGCAGGCAGGCAGGCAGGCAGGCAGGCAGGCAGGCAGGCAGGCAGGCAGGCAGGCAGGCAGGCAGGCAGGCAGGCAGGCAGGCAGGCAGGCAGGCAGGCAGGCAGGCAGGCAGGCAGGCAGGCAGGCAGGCAGGCAGGCAGGCAGGCAGGCAGGCAGGCAGGCAGGCAGGCAGGCAGGCAGGCAGGCAGGCAGGCAGGCAGGCAGGCAGGCAGGCAGGCAGGCAGGCAGGCAGGCAGGCAGGCAGGCAGGCAGGCAGGCAGGCAGGCAGGCAGGCAGGCAGGCAGGCAGGCAGGCAGGCAGGCAGGCAGGCAGGCAGGCAGGCAGGCAGGCAGGCAGGCAGGCAGGCAGGCAGGCAGGCAGGCAGGCAGGCAGGCAGGCAGGCAGGCAGGCAGGCAGGCAGGCAGGCAGGCAGGCAGGCAGGCAGGCAGGCAGGCAGGCAGGCAGGCAGGCAGGCAGGCAGGCAGGCAGGCAGGCAGGCAGGCAGGCAGGCAGGCAGGCAGGCAGGCAGGCAGGCAGGCAGGCAGGCAGGCAGGCAGGCAGGCAGGCAGGCAGGCAGGCAGGCAGGCAGGCAGGCAGGCAGGCAGGCAGGCAGGCAGGCAGGCAGGCAGGCAGGCAGGCAGGCAGGCAGGCAGGCAGGCAGGCAGGCAGGCAGGCAGGCAGGCAGGCAGGCAGGCAGGCAGGCAGGCAGGCAGGCAGGCAGGCAGGCAGGCAGGCAGGCAGGCAGGCAGGCAGGCAGGCAGGCAGGCAGGCAGGCAGGCAGGCAGGCAGGCAGGCAGGCAGGCAGGCAGGCAGGCAGGCAGGCAGGCAGGCAGGCAGGCAGGCAGGCAGGCAGGCAGGCAGGCAGGCAGGCAGGCAGGCAGGCAGGCAGGCAGGCAGGCAGGCAGGCAGGCAGGCAGGCAGGCAGGCAGGCAGGCAGGCAGGCAGGCAGGCAGGCAGGCAGGCAGGCAGGCAGGCAGGCAGGCAGGCAGGCAGGCAGGCAGGCAGGCAGGCAGGCAGGCAGGCAGGCAGGCAGGCAGGCAGGCAGGCAGGCAGGCAGGCAGGCAGGCAGGCAGGCAGGCAGGCAGGCAGGCAGGCAGGCAGGCAGGCAGGCAGGCAGGCAGGCAGGCAGGCAGGCAGGCAGGCAGGCAGGCAGGCAGGCAGGCAGGCAGGCAGGCAGGCAGGCAGGCAGGCAGGCAGGCAGGCAGGCAGGCAGGCAGGCAGGCAGGCAGGCAGGCAGGCAGGCAGGCAGGCAGGCAGGCAGGCAGGCAGGCAGGCAGGCAGGCAGGCAGGCAGGCAGGCAGGCAGGCAGGCAGGCAGGCAGGCAGGCAGGCAGGCAGGCAGGCAGGCAGGCAGGCAGGCAGGCAGGCAGGCAGGCAGGCAGGCAGGCAGGCAGGCAGGCAGGCAGGCAGGCAGGCAGGCAGGCAGGCAGGCAGGCAGGCAGGCAGGCAGGCAGGCAGGCAGGCAGGCAGGCAGGCAGGCAGGCAGGCAGGCAGGCAGGCAGGCAGGCAGGCAGGCAGGCAGGCAGGCAGGCAGGCAGGCAGGCAGGCAGGCAGGCAGGCAGGCAGGCAGGCAGGCAGGCAGGCAGGCAGGCAGGCAGGCAGGCAGGCAGGCAGGCAGGCAGGCAGGCAGGCAGGCAGGCAGGCAGGCAGGCAGGCAGGCAGGCAGGCAGGCAGGCAGGCAGGCAGGCAGGCAGGCAGGCAGGCAGGCAGGCAGGCAGGCAGGCAGGCAGGCAGGCAGGCAGGCAGGCAGGCAGGCAGGCAGGCAGGCAGGCAGGCAGGCAGGCAGGCAGGCAGGCAGGCAGGCAGGCAGGCAGGCAGGCAGGCAGGCAGGCAGGCAGGCAGGCAGGCAGGCAGGCAGGCAGGCAGGCAGGCAGGCAGGCAGGCAGGCAGGCAGGCAGGCAGGCAGGCAGGCAGGCAGGCAGGCAGGCAGGCAGGCAGGCAGGCAGGCAGGCAGGCAGGCAGGCAGGCAGGCAGGCAGGCAGGCAGGCAGGCAGGCAGGCAGGCAGGCAGGCAGGCAGGCAGGCAGGCAGGCAGGCAGGCAGGCAGGCAGGCAGGCAGGCAGGCAGGCAGGCAGGCAGGCAGGCAGGCAGGCAGGCAGGCAGGCAGGCAGGCAGGCAGGCAGGCAGGCAGGCAGGCAGGCAGGCAGGCAGGCAGGCAGGCAGGCAGGCAGGCAGGCAGGCAGGCAGGCAGGCAGGCAGGCAGGCAGGCAGGCAGGCAGGCAGGCAGGCAGGCAGGCAGGCAGGCAGGCAGGCAGGCAGGCAGGCAGGCAGGCAGGCAGGCAGGCAGGCAGGCAGGCAGGCAGGCAGGCAGGCAGGCAGGCAGGCAGGCAGGCAGGCAGGCAGGCAGGCAGGCAGGCAGGCAGGCAGGCAGGCAGGCAGGCAGGCAGGCAGGCAGGCAGGCAGGCAGGCAGGCAGGCAGGCAGGCAGGCAGGCAGGCAGGCAGGCAGGCAGGCAGGCAGGCAGGCAGGCAGGCAGGCAGGCAGGCAGGCAGGCAGGCAGGCAGGCAGGCAGGCAGGCAGGCAGGCAGGCAGGCAGGCAGGCAGGCAGGCAGGCAGGCAGGCAGGCAGGCAGGCAGGCAGGCAGGCAGGCAGGCAGGCAGGCAGGCAGGCAGGCAGGCAGGCAGGCAGGCAGGCAGGCAGGCAGGCAGGCAGGCAGGCAGGCAGGCAGGCAGGCAGGCAGGCAGGCAGGCAGGCAGGCAGGCAGGCAGGCAGGCAGGCAGGCAGGCAGGCAGGCAGGCAGGCAGGCAGGCAGGCAGGCAGGCAGGCAGGCAGGCAGGCAGGCAGGCAGGCAGGCAGGCAGGCAGGCAGGCAGGCAGGCAGGCAGGCAGGCAGGCAGGCAGGCAGGCAGGCAGGCAGGCAGGCAGGCAGGCAGGCAGGCAGGCAGGCAGGCAGGCAGGCAGGCAGGCAGGCAGGCAGGCAGGCAGGCAGGCAGGCAGGCAGGCAGGCAGGCAGGCAGGCAGGCAGGCAGGCAGGCAGGCAGGCAGGCAGGCAGGCAGGCAGGCAGGCAGGCAGGCAGGCAGGCAGGCAGGCAGGCAGGCAGGCAGGCAGGCAGGCAGGCAGGCAGGCAGGCAGGCAGGCAGGCAGGCAGGCAGGCAGGCAGGCAGGCAGGCAGGCAGGCAGGCAGGCAGGCAGGCAGGCAGGCAGGCAGGCAGGCAGGCAGGCAGGCAGGCAGGCAGGCAGGCAGGCAGGCAGGCAGGCAGGCAGGCAGGCAGGCAGGCAGGCAGGCAGGCAGGCAGGCAGGCAGGCAGGCAGGCAGGCAGGCAGGCAGGCAGGCAGGCAGGCAGGCAGGCAGGCAGGCAGGCAGGCAGGCAGGCAGGCAGGCAGGCAGGCAGGCAGGCAGGCAGGCAGGCAGGCAGGCAGGCAGGCAGGCAGGCAGGCAGGCAGGCAGGCAGGCAGGCAGGCAGGCAGGCAGGCAGGCAGGCAGGCAGGCAGGCAGGCAGGCAGGCAGGCAGGCAGGCAGGCAGGCAGGCAGGCAGGCAGGCAGGCAGGCAGGCAGGCAGGCAGGCAGGCAGGCAGGCAGGCAGGCAGGCAGGCAGGCAGGCAGGCAGGCAGGCAGGCAGGCAGGCAGGCAGGCAGGCAGGCAGGCAGGCAGGCAGGCAGGCAGGCAGGCAGGCAGGCAGGCAGGCAGGCAGGCAGGCAGGCAGGCAGGCAGGCAGGCAGGCAGGCAGGCAGGCAGGCAGGCAGGCAGGCAGGCAGGCAGGCAGGCAGGCAGGCAGGCAGGCAGGCAGGCAGGCAGGCAGGCAGGCAGGCAGGCAGGCAGGCAGGCAGGCAGGCAGGCAGGCAGGCAGGCAGGCAGGCAGGCAGGCAGGCAGGCAGGCAGGCAGGCAGGCAGGCAGGCAGGCAGGCAGGCAGGCAGGCAGGCAGGCAGGCAGGCAGGCAGGCAGGCAGGCAGGCAGGCAGGCAGGCAGGCAGGCAGGCAGGCAGGCAGGCAGGCAGGCAGGCAGGCAGGCAGGCAGGCAGGCAGGCAGGCAGGCAGGCAGGCAGGCAGGCAGGCAGGCAGGCAGGCAGGCAGGCAGGCAGGCAGGCAGGCAGGCAGGCAGGCAGGCAGGCAGGCAGGCAGGCAGGCAGGCAGGCAGGCAGGCAGGCAGGCAGGCAGGCAGGCAGGCAGGCAGGCAGGCAGGCAGGCAGGCAGGCAGGCAGGCAGGCAGGCAGGCAGGCAGGCAGGCAGGCAGGCAGGCAGGCAGGCAGGCAGGCAGGCAGGCAGGCAGGCAGGCAGGCAGGCAGGCAGGCAGGCAGGCAGGCAGGCAGGCAGGCAGGCAGGCAGGCAGGCAGGCAGGCAGGCAGGCAGGCAGGCAGGCAGGCAGGCAGGCAGGCAGGCAGGCAGGCAGGCAGGCAGGCAGGCAGGCAGGCAGGCAGGCAGGCAGGCAGGCAGGCAGGCAGGCAGGCAGGCAGGCAGGCAGGCAGGCAGGCAGGCAGGCAGGCAGGCAGGCAGGCAGGCAGGCAGGCAGGCAGGCAGGCAGGCAGGCAGGCAGGCAGGCAGGCAGGCAGGCAGGCAGGCAGGCAGGCAGGCAGGCAGGCAGGCAGGCAGGCAGGCAGGCAGGCAGGCAGGCAGGCAGGCAGGCAGGCAGGCAGGCAGGCAGGCAGGCAGGCAGGCAGGCAGGCAGGCAGGCAGGCAGGCAGGCAGGCAGGCAGGCAGGCAGGCAGGCAGGCAGGCAGGCAGGCAGGCAGGCAGGCAGGCAGGCAGGCAGGCAGGCAGGCAGGCAGGCAGGCAGGCAGGCAGGCAGGCAGGCAGGCAGGCAGGCAGGCAGGCAGGCAGGCAGGCAGGCAGGCAGGCAGGCAGGCAGGCAGGCAGGCAGGCAGGCAGGCAGGCAGGCAGGCAGGCAGGCAGGCAGGCAGGCAGGCAGGCAGGCAGGCAGGCAGGCAGGCAGGCAGGCAGGCAGGCAGGCAGGCAGGCAGGCAGGCAGGCAGGCAGGCAGGCAGGCAGGCAGGCAGGCAGGCAGGCAGGCAGGCAGGCAGGCAGGCAGGCAGGCAGGCAGGCAGGCAGGCAGGCAGGCAGGCAGGCAGGCAGGCAGGCAGGCAGGCAGGCAGGCAGGCAGGCAGGCAGGCAGGCAGGCAGGCAGGCAGGCAGGCAGGCAGGCAGGCAGGCAGGCAGGCAGGCAGGCAGGCAGGCAGGCAGGCAGGCAGGCAGGCAGGCAGGCAGGCAGGCAGGCAGGCAGGCAGGCAGGCAGGCAGGCAGGCAGGCAGGCAGGCAGGCAGGCAGGCAGGCAGGCAGGCAGGCAGGCAGGCAGGCAGGCAGGCAGGCAGGCAGGCAGGCAGGCAGGCAGGCAGGCAGGCAGGCAGGCAGGCAGGCAGGCAGGCAGGCAGGCAGGCAGGCAGGCAGGCAGGCAGGCAGGCAGGCAGGCAGGCAGGCAGGCAGGCAGGCAGGCAGGCAGGCAGGCAGGCAGGCAGGCAGGCAGGCAGGCAGGCAGGCAGGCAGGCAGGCAGGCAGGCAGGCAGGCAGGCAGGCAGGCAGGCAGGCAGGCAGGCAGGCAGGCAGGCAGGCAGGCAGGCAGGCAGGCAGGCAGGCAGGCAGGCAGGCAGGCAGGCAGGCAGGCAGGCAGGCAGGCAGGCAGGCAGGCAGGCAGGCAGGCAGGCAGGCAGGCAGGCAGGCAGGCAGGCAGGCAGGCAGGCAGGCAGGCAGGCAGGCAGGCAGGCAGGCAGGCAGGCAGGCAGGCAGGCAGGCAGGCAGGCAGGCAGGCAGGCAGGCAGGCAGGCAGGCAGGCAGGCAGGCAGGCAGGCAGGCAGGCAGGCAGGCAGGCAGGCAGGCAGGCAGGCAGGCAGGCAGGCAGGCAGGCAGGCAGGCAGGCAGGCAGGCAGGCAGGCAGGCAGGCAGGCAGGCAGGCAGGCAGGCAGGCAGGCAGGCAGGCAGGCAGGCAGGCAGGCAGGCAGGCAGGCAGGCAGGCAGGCAGGCAGGCAGGCAGGCAGGCAGGCAGGCAGGCAGGCAGGCAGGCAGGCAGGCAGGCAGGCAGGCAGGCAGGCAGGCAGGCAGGCAGGCAGGCAGGCAGGCAGGCAGGCAGGCAGGCAGGCAGGCAGGCAGGCAGGCAGGCAGGCAGGCAGGCAGGCAGGCAGGCAGGCAGGCAGGCAGGCAGGCAGGCAGGCAGGCAGGCAGGCAGGCAGGCAGGCAGGCAGGCAGGCAGGCAGGCAGGCAGGCAGGCAGGCAGGCAGGCAGGCAGGCAGGCAGGCAGGCAGGCAGGCAGGCAGGCAGGCAGGCAGGCAGGCAGGCAGGCAGGCAGGCAGGCAGGCAGGCAGGCAGGCAGGCAGGCAGGCAGGCAGGCAGGCAGGCAGGCAGGCAGGCAGGCAGGCAGGCAGGCAGGCAGGCAGGCAGGCAGGCAGGCAGGCAGGCAGGCAGGCAGGCAGGCAGGCAGGCAGGCAGGCAGGCAGGCAGGCAGGCAGGCAGGCAGGCAGGCAGGCAGGCAGGCAGGCAGGCAGGCAGGCAGGCAGGCAGGCAGGCAGGCAGGCAGGCAGGCAGGCAGGCAGGCAGGCAGGCAGGCAGGCAGGCAGGCAGGCAGGCAGGCAGGCAGGCAGGCAGGCAGGCAGGCAGGCAGGCAGGCAGGCAGGCAGGCAGGCAGGCAGGCAGGCAGGCAGGCAGGCAGGCAGGCAGGCAGGCAGGCAGGCAGGCAGGCAGGCAGGCAGGCAGGCAGGCAGGCAGGCAGGCAGGCAGGCAGGCAGGCAGGCAGGCAGGCAGGCAGGCAGGCAGGCAGGCAGGCAGGCAGGCAGGCAGGCAGGCAGGCAGGCAGGCAGGCAGGCAGGCAGGCAGGCAGGCAGGCAGGCAGGCAGGCAGGCAGGCAGGCAGGCAGGCAGGCAGGCAGGCAGGCAGGCAGGCAGGCAGGCAGGCAGGCAGGCAGGCAGGCAGGCAGGCAGGCAGGCAGGCAGGCAGGCAGGCAGGCAGGCAGGCAGGCAGGCAGGCAGGCAGGCAGGCAGGCAGGCAGGCAGGCAGGCAGGCAGGCAGGCAGGCAGGCAGGCAGGCAGGCAGGCAGGCAGGCAGGCAGGCAGGCAGGCAGGCAGGCAGGCAGGCAGGCAGGCAGGCAGGCAGGCAGGCAGGCAGGCAGGCAGGCAGGCAGGCAGGCAGGCAGGCAGGCAGGCAGGCAGGCAGGCAGGCAGGCAGGCAGGCAGGCAGGCAGGCAGGCAGGCAGGCAGGCAGGCAGGCAGGCAGGCAGGCAGGCAGGCAGGCAGGCAGGCAGGCAGGCAGGCAGGCAGGCAGGCAGGCAGGCAGGCAGGCAGGCAGGCAGGCAGGCAGGCAGGCAGGCAGGCAGGCAGGCAGGCAGGCAGGCAGGCAGGCAGGCAGGCAGGCAGGCAGGCAGGCAGGCAGGCAGGCAGGCAGGCAGGCAGGCAGGCAGGCAGGCAGGCAGGCAGGCAGGCAGGCAGGCAGGCAGGCAGGCAGGCAGGCAGGCAGGCAGGCAGGCAGGCAGGCAGGCAGGCAGGCAGGCAGGCAGGCAGGCAGGCAGGCAGGCAGGCAGGCAGGCAGGCAGGCAGGCAGGCAGGCAGGCAGGCAGGCAGGCAGGCAGGCAGGCAGGCAGGCAGGCAGGCAGGCAGGCAGGCAGGCAGGCAGGCAGGCAGGCAGGCAGGCAGGCAGGCAGGCAGGCAGGCAGGCAGGCAGGCAGGCAGGCAGGCAGGCAGGCAGGCAGGCAGGCAGGCAGGCAGGCAGGCAGGCAGGCAGGCAGGCAGGCAGGCAGGCAGGCAGGCAGGCAGGCAGGCAGGCAGGCAGGCAGGCAGGCAGGCAGGCAGGCAGGCAGGCAGGCAGGCAGGCAGGCAGGCAGGCAGGCAGGCAGGCAGGCAGGCAGGCAGGCAGGCAGGCAGGCAGGCAGGCAGGCAGGCAGGCAGGCAGGCAGGCAGGCAGGCAGGCAGGCAGGCAGGCAGGCAGGCAGGCAGGCAGGCAGGCAGGCAGGCAGGCAGGCAGGCAGGCAGGCAGGCAGGCAGGCAGGCAGGCAGGCAGGCAGGCAGGCAGGCAGGCAGGCAGGCAGGCAGGCAGGCAGGCAGGCAGGCAGGCAGGCAGGCAGGCAGGCAGGCAGGCAGGCAGGCAGGCAGGCAGGCAGGCAGGCAGGCAGGCAGGCAGGCAGGCAGGCAGGCAGGCAGGCAGGCAGGCAGGCAGGCAGGCAGGCAGGCAGGCAGGCAGGCAGGCAGGCAGGCAGGCAGGCAGGCAGGCAGGCAGGCAGGCAGGCAGGCAGGCAGGCAGGCAGGCAGGCAGGCAGGCAGGCAGGCAGGCAGGCAGGCAGGCAGGCAGGCAGGCAGGCAGGCAGGCAGGCAGGCAGGCAGGCAGGCAGGCAGGCAGGCAGGCAGGCAGGCAGGCAGGCAGGCAGGCAGGCAGGCAGGCAGGCAGGCAGGCAGGCAGGCAGGCAGGCAGGCAGGCAGGCAGGCAGGCAGGCAGGCAGGCAGGCAGGCAGGCAGGCAGGCAGGCAGGCAGGCAGGCAGGCAGGCAGGCAGGCAGGCAGGCAGGCAGGCAGGCAGGCAGGCAGGCAGGCAGGCAGGCAGGCAGGCAGGCAGGCAGGCAGGCAGGCAGGCAGGCAGGCAGGCAGGCAGGCAGGCAGGCAGGCAGGCAGGCAGGCAGGCAGGCAGGCAGGCAGGCAGGCAGGCAGGCAGGCAGGCAGGCAGGCAGGCAGGCAGGCAGGCAGGCAGGCAGGCAGGCAGGCAGGCAGGCAGGCAGGCAGGCAGGCAGGCAGGCAGGCAGGCAGGCAGGCAGGCAGGCAGGCAGGCAGGCAGGCAGGCAGGCAGGCAGGCAGGCAGGCAGGCAGGCAGGCAGGCAGGCAGGCAGGCAGGCAGGCAGGCAGGCAGGCAGGCAGGCAGGCAGGCAGGCAGGCAGGCAGGCAGGCAGGCAGGCAGGCAGGCAGGCAGGCAGGCAGGCAGGCAGGCAGGCAGGCAGGCAGGCAGGCAGGCAGGCAGGCAGGCAGGCAGGCAGGCAGGCAGGCAGGCAGGCAGGCAGGCAGGCAGGCAGGCAGGCAGGCAGGCAGGCAGGCAGGCAGGCAGGCAGGCAGGCAGGCAGGCAGGCAGGCAGGCAGGCAGGCAGGCAGGCAGGCAGGCAGGCAGGCAGGCAGGCAGGCAGGCAGGCAGGCAGGCAGGCAGGCAGGCAGGCAGGCAGGCAGGCAGGCAGGCAGGCAGGCAGGCAGGCAGGCAGGCAGGCAGGCAGGCAGGCAGGCAGGCAGGCAGGCAGGCAGGCAGGCAGGCAGGCAGGCAGGCAGGCAGGCAGGCAGGCAGGCAGGCAGGCAGGCAGGCAGGCAGGCAGGCAGGCAGGCAGGCAGGCAGGCAGGCAGGCAGGCAGGCAGGCAGGCAGGCAGGCAGGCAGGCAGGCAGGCAGGCAGGCAGGCAGGCAGGCAGGCAGGCAGGCAGGCAGGCAGGCAGGCAGGCAGGCAGGCAGGCAGGCAGGCAGGCAGGCAGGCAGGCAGGCAGGCAGGCAGGCAGGCAGGCAGGCAGGCAGGCAGGCAGGCAGGCAGGCAGGCAGGCAGGCAGGCAGGCAGGCAGGCAGGCAGGCAGGCAGGCAGGCAGGCAGGCAGGCAGGCAGGCAGGCAGGCAGGCAGGCAGGCAGGCAGGCAGGCAGGCAGGCAGGCAGGCAGGCAGGCAGGCAGGCAGGCAGGCAGGCAGGCAGGCAGGCAGGCAGGCAGGCAGGCAGGCAGGCAGGCAGGCAGGCAGGCAGGCAGGCAGGCAGGCAGGCAGGCAGGCAGGCAGGCAGGCAGGCAGGCAGGCAGGCAGGCAGGCAGGCAGGCAGGCAGGCAGGCAGGCAGGCAGGCAGGCAGGCAGGCAGGCAGGCAGGCAGGCAGGCAGGCAGGCAGGCAGGCAGGCAGGCAGGCAGGCAGGCAGGCAGGCAGGCAGGCAGGCAGGCAGGCAGGCAGGCAGGCAGGCAGGCAGGCAGGCAGGCAGGCAGGCAGGCAGGCAGGCAGGCAGGCAGGCAGGCAGGCAGGCAGGCAGGCAGGCAGGCAGGCAGGCAGGCAGGCAGGCAGGCAGGCAGGCAGGCAGGCAGGCAGGCAGGCAGGCAGGCAGGCAGGCAGGCAGGCAGGCAGGCAGGCAGGCAGGCAGGCAGGCAGGCAGGCAGGCAGGCAGGCAGGCAGGCAGGCAGGCAGGCAGGCAGGCAGGCAGGCAGGCAGGCAGGCAGGCAGGCAGGCAGGCAGGCAGGCAGGCAGGCAGGCAGGCAGGCAGGCAGGCAGGCAGGCAGGCAGGCAGGCAGGCAGGCAGGCAGGCAGGCAGGCAGGCAGGCAGGCAGGCAGGCAGGCAGGCAGGCAGGCAGGCAGGCAGGCAGGCAGGCAGGCAGGCAGGCAGGCAGGCAGGCAGGCAGGCAGGCAGGCAGGCAGGCAGGCAGGCAGGCAGGCAGGCAGGCAGGCAGGCAGGCAGGCAGGCAGGCAGGCAGGCAGGCAGGCAGGCAGGCAGGCAGGCAGGCAGGCAGGCAGGCAGGCAGGCAGGCAGGCAGGCAGGCAGGCAGGCAGGCAGGCAGGCAGGCAGGCAGGCAGGCAGGCAGGCAGGCAGGCAGGCAGGCAGGCAGGCAGGCAGGCAGGCAGGCAGGCAGGCAGGCAGGCAGGCAGGCAGGCAGGCAGGCAGGCAGGCAGGCAGGCAGGCAGGCAGGCAGGCAGGCAGGCAGGCAGGCAGGCAGGCAGGCAGGCAGGCAGGCAGGCAGGCAGGCAGGCAGGCAGGCAGGCAGGCAGGCAGGCAGGCAGGCAGGCAGGCAGGCAGGCAGGCAGGCAGGCAGGCAGGCAGGCAGGCAGGCAGGCAGGCAGGCAGGCAGGCAGGCAGGCAGGCAGGCAGGCAGGCAGGCAGGCAGGCAGGCAGGCAGGCAGGCAGGCAGGCAGGCAGGCAGGCAGGCAGGCAGGCAGGCAGGCAGGCAGGCAGGCAGGCAGGCAGGCAGGCAGGCAGGCAGGCAGGCAGGCAGGCAGGCAGGCAGGCAGGCAGGCAGGCAGGCAGGCAGGCAGGCAGGCAGGCAGGCAGGCAGGCAGGCAGGCAGGCAGGCAGGCAGGCAGGCAGGCAGGCAGGCAGGCAGGCAGGCAGGCAGGCAGGCAGGCAGGCAGGCAGGCAGGCAGGCAGGCAGGCAGGCAGGCAGGCAGGCAGGCAGGCAGGCAGGCAGGCAGGCAGGCAGGCAGGCAGGCAGGCAGGCAGGCAGGCAGGCAGGCAGGCAGGCAGGCAGGCAGGCAGGCAGGCAGGCAGGCAGGCAGGCAGGCAGGCAGGCAGGCAGGCAGGCAGGCAGGCAGGCAGGCAGGCAGGCAGGCAGGCAGGCAGGCAGGCAGGCAGGCAGGCAGGCAGGCAGGCAGGTAGGTAGGTAGGTACTGCCAATGTGACAAACGTTCGTGAAGACAAGCTTCGCAATTAAAACACGCACATGGGCGCATTTCGTTTGTCTTGTAGCGCATTCTCATGTGTTGATCTTGTTGCTCCCCATTGAATGAACGTACAATAGAACTGCGATTTAGGCAGGTATTTCTGCGGCATACAATCGGAGTACTGGACGTAATATGGCCACTTTACCCCCATTTGACTAGGGTGTATTGTAGGTCTCAATGCAAGTTCTATATTTTCCAAGTGAGAATATTTGAGACGAAGTTAA
Organism: Dermacentor variabilis; assembly: GCF_050947875.1. NCBI lineage: Eukaryota > Metazoa > Arthropoda > Arachnida > Ixodida > Ixodidae > Dermacentor > Dermacentor variabilis. The sequence continues at coordinate 73,667,758 of NC_134573.1, read as the reverse complement.
GGCGGCAAGTAGGGCGTTTTTTGTGTGAATTAGAGTTTATTGATGGAATTAAAATGATTCTAGTCTGTGCGCAGAGAGCACGTATCGAAACAGTTGGTGGCGTGGGACAAGAGCCTACACAGAACCAGACCAGCGGCGTAGCCAAGGGGACGTGGGGCAGACCGGGCTTCAGCCTCCCCCGAAATTTTTCCGGCCTGAATCCTGCTCCCTTTTATGCCTCGCGCGTCGTCTATAAACAAAGGCGCATATCCTTCGAACGACCACCCATGAGAAGTTCAGGACGGTAAACGTCTTGAGGCATGCCAAGGGCCTACTCAAGGTGATTATGCCCCAATCGTGGAAAACATACCAGGGAACACTAAAACATTACAGCCCCCTCGCCCTCCTAAAAAATGGCGGTGGCTTAGCTCGGCTATGCCAGGATGTACGTAGCGAAAGCTAAGGCATAGCATCGTTAGCATTCGTTAACCTCGATTGCAAGTGCAGGTTAGTCTGGTTGTCTAGCTATGTTGCGCCGTTTAGCCAGTCATTCGGCGCGCAGTTCGTCTGTTTCCTGGGCGATTCGTTTCCTCTTCATTTCGTTCCGATGTCGATTCGAGGTCTCCTCCTGCTTATCAGAATTGTCGCCGTCCATACTGCCGCCTCAACTGCGGTTGCAAGTTGCAACGGTGAAATCGCAAGTTCGCGGCCAGTAAAGCTGTTGCTTCAAAAATCTTGCCTACTTGCTTGCACCAGGCGGAACACCACAGAACCAAAAGTCGGACGCCTGCGACCAAGGCTTGAAGGAACACAGCCGTCCGTGGAGCTGCCTCTCGAGCAGGCGTTTCGCCAACTCGAACACCGCAGCTCGGAGCGATCACCAGCGTTCGACACTTTTACCTGCTGAATTGTGTCTGCCACTCTGTAAGCGCGGCGACCCGCCACGAAGCATTTTGCCGCGTGCTTGCCACACGTGGCCTGATCGTGGAACAAGGCGTTTACGCGATGGCACAAGGCCATCGCAGATTTGACGAAGTCACGCGCACCCATGGTCTCTTGGCGAATGAACCCGCCGCCAGACTTCTTCATCGTTTCCTTTCACTGGCCACTAAGTCACTCCTTGCAAACATTGTGCTGCCATGCAGTCTTCTCCACCAAAATGCAAGCAATTGGCAGTGCCTCCAAGGCCTGCAAGCGCCTTCGAGAGTAGTGCTGCTCGCCGAAAGGAAAAATACACAATGCGCAAGACACACACAATGACGGAAAACATTTGTTGTATACGCCAAATGTAACAAATGTAATAAAATCTTGATGTTCAATTTCTGGCACGATGCATTTTTGCATCATTGGAACGCTCTGTTTGGATAAAAAAAAGGAATTGTAAACGAAGCCAGTCTTTAGTATTCGACATATCTTAACACGATAAAAGTAGTAATAGAAAGAAATGCTAATTTATGAAATCTTATCTCGTCCTATATTGAACTGCAAATAGAGAACCTGGTGTTTGAACTGTTGGTTTTTACATACATTCTACACTTCTGCACATATCTTGTCTTTAGCTTGCAAGGCTAAGCCACCCCAATTTAACAGTGTAGTGTATAAAGAAGCCAATCAGGGGCAAATTTGCATATACTAGCCCAATAGTAAGATGATAAATGCCGAAGCACTATGTAACGAAATAGGGACTCAGCACACAAACGTGCTAATACATTTGGCCTAGTTATTGCACGTAGATTGCACTCTATTTTTGGCACTTTTGGTGATGGCTACATTTGTGCAAATTGCAAGCAGGGACCCCTATATATATATATATATATATATATATATATATATATATAAAAGTGTGTGTGTGTGTGTGTGTGTGTGTGTGTGTATAAAATTTTGCATTTTACAGCGATGCATTATTTGTGTTCTGCAGGGCCCAACACAAGAAGTAAAGATCATAAAAACTAATTCTTCTTGAACTGAACCTCGGAACAGTTACTCGGACTAGATAGAGCTGAAACCATAACTCTCCTGAATTCAGATTTCAAGTGGTGGCTGCAAGCACACCATTAACACTAAGTTGGCAGCTTGTTGACTGTCCGTACACTTGTGCAATTTAACAAAATTAGCAGCAAAACTAAGGTCATACAATATGCAGTAAGGCTGGACACTAGGTGTTAGGCAAATGAGCTGTACAGTAAAGCAAGACTTACTCTTTGAAGAAGGGTAACATCATTATTTAATACAAATGAGCACAACACATCGAGGACATAAGTCAATAAATAATTGTTGCGTATTAGGACGTGGTACACGAGCAACACTTTAGCATGGCTACCATGTTTAGCCGAATGTCGGGCAAGCAGCTAAATTTCATTACGCCCAGTGCAAGGCCCCAAGGCACCATTGTAACCTATGGCATATGGAGCCACAAACAAACAGTGCTGTACTCAATGCTCAAAACCAGGAACGAAAGCTAGCTCTCGTGGAAAAGAAAGAAAAGTGAAAACATCATATTTTTTCTATTTTCTTTGCTAAGGTATACTAAGAGCCAGGTTCTTGCACCTGCTACTTCAGCTTGACACTAAATGCCTCGGACCATGCAACGCATAATGTTTACATGTGCTCTAAGGCCCTACTTAGGCCCTCTAATGAATGGGCCAGAGTCCTCCCCGGGCCGGCGGCCTCATGCCCAGCCCAGCCCCGACCCACCGAAAAATGCTTTGTACGGCCCGGCCCGGGCTTTCGGGTCGGCATGGGCCAGTGGAGCGCTGTAGTCTGTGAGCGTGCGCCATGTTGCCTGACCCGCTAGCCACGACAAGAGAAGTTACGTGCGGTGCCGGGCGAGCTAAGCTTCGCCAGCTAACCGCTGCCTTAATATACGGTCTAAGTTGCCATACACTCCGGTAATGTCTAATAAAAAGCCACATGTAATTGTCTTATTTCTTGTTTGGAAGTTATCATCCAGACGCCTACCGATTCTGAAGCCATTCGGAAATTCTCCCAATATGCTATTTTGTTCTGACGCATGCAGTTTGAATTTATTCACCTGCATTGCTAACCTGTATATTACCGATGTAATGGTCAATTGTCTATAAGAGTAAGCTTTTTCCCGCTTACTTTTACAAACGAAATACACTCTACTTAGTCGCGAACTGTCCGGTATTCGTCCATAATGTAATCTTTCTTCTACTGCTTTCAACAGAGCTTCCTTACTTCTTGATTCTAGCTCATTTATCATCCTAACTGAAACCTCGTCAAAGTCTCTTGCTGTGCATTTATGAATTTTGTCTCCAGTTTTGTTCTTTTGGAAATTTTTCAGCACCAGGTCCTTTTCCAGGTTCCCGTTCATGTTCTTTTGTTTAGCAGAAACAATCTCCCCATTGCCCTAAAATGACTCGGCTGTCATTTTTCGAATGCAATTTAATGCCGCGTTCCCTTCAAATATGTTTCCATTTTCGTCTAGGATATGTTGTTGTTACCGGTTGCCGTATTGCGCTTAGAAGGGTGATGGTTTGGCCTAGCTGCTTTTCCTTGAGGCTGTGTGGTGCAGCGGGAAGCGCGACGAGGGACACAGGAAAACGAGGGCAAGCGCCAGGTGTTGCCTGCGGAAAGAGGGCATCACCGCGGCACCACTATACCCTGACTCTCGGAAGCCTGTAGCATCCTCGCGTCCTTTTCCGTGCAAGTTCTCGCCTATGCTCTCACTACGTCTCGGTGTTGGGTATAAAGTAAGTGATGTATAAAACACAGAATAATTCAAATGGGAAAACGTTGGCGGTAGTCGTGTACATTTAGTAGCTGAGTACCTTACCCACTGGGCTAGACCAGTGCCTCCAAGGTAGTACACTGTTTGTGATATCATGTACACTGATTTGTGATAGCATGCTCGTTGGGCCGAAATTGACACTACCAAAACAGGCGTAACGATAGCATTGACATCAAAATCACTAAATCTTTCTCGGGAGTGTCCACATTAAATTACATGGCAGTCGGGCAAAGTATCATGACGTCATATTTCGAAGTGCACCGGTCTTCTGCTATCGAGGAGGCGTTGGCCAAGTGTCTCAACGCACTCGCTTGCCCGCGAGCAGTTTCTAACTTCAAGGATCGCTCAGCGGTTTTCAGGTGGACATTATTGCTTTCGCAAGCCCAATTCATAAAAGGTGCTTAGGTATCCTCTGATTTTCTTCGACCAGGTTAAAATTACTTCTGTCTATCTTTCTCAACGTTCATGGCAACGCGTAGGCTCTCAATGGCACCTCAGAGTGGAATTCTGTGAGCATCGTTGTGAGGCATTTGCACTGGGTTTCGGGATTCACTTCTTTCGCGGCTACGGATTAAGCAAAAGCCTCTACCAACTGCAAAGAGAACCAAGCCTTATCATAACTGGCATGAACACTGTCCATGCAGGAACAATTCTTTAAAGGTTTCTCTGTGCTATACTCGCAGATATATTCTTACTGCAAATGGTGGACAATTCTTATTGAAAGCGCTAACAGCATTTCCGCGATCGCATTATTTGATGAAGCTCGATGACATTCGATGACTCTTTGAGCGCGTCAAGTACAATATATGTTGCAAATGCGTAGCGTAATAAGATCTGTTCTGTGCAAATACAAAAACCTAATAATTTCCTTTTGGAGTTCAGCCGGGCACACAGTATAACATATGCTTAATAATTGTCAGACATGTTAAGATCAAGGATACTGCAAATAATGAAAACCTCAGTAGCAACGTGCTGAAAAAAATTACTGAGTAGAAGGTCATGAAGACCGTATGAAATTATCATTAGTTTAGCTAAAGGGGAGAGATGTCCATAAACAACAACCAAGAACTCTCCCACGAAGGGTACAACAAAGTGCACCATAAGCGGACTAACGATAGATAAAATATAGTCACAAACGCGAGGAAAGGAAGACATACAAATTATGACAAACATTTTAAACACACCATACGAAGAATATCTAAAAGAAATACGCCAATGGTAACACAAATGAACGATTCAGTACAGTGGACAGGTCTGAGAGCGCGCGAACGCACGGGCTTATATGCGGAGTGCATGATCAGGATCCAGCTCGAAAAAGAGCCGAGCTGCTGCTTCTTCGCTGCGGTGGTCGTTGCCGAAGACGGCGGTGGTCTCTGGCAGCACGCCAGCCTTATGGTCCTGTATCCTGGCTCGGGGAACCTACCCTGCGGCCACTACCTGGCTATTCCTCGAGGAACTGCTGCCCAACCGTACTTCCAAGCCGGCTCTCTCCCTGACTGCTCGACAACGATCACGCGATGAACCGGTTGGGCGGTTCGCGGAACAATAGAGCGCCTCCCCTCGTCATCTACCTCGCCGCGTATAAGCAGCGGCGCGGACGTCAACGGAAGAGGGGACAACGCCCAGACATGCGCAGACTTTGTGACACAGCAAAGTAGCGCGGCGTGTAGCGCGTTGAGATCTTGGTCCCTTCTTAATGCGAATGATCCTTTGGCAAATTGCAGACACTTTTAGCGAGGTACAGTTTTCTGTCTCGCCTCACTTTGGGCCACTTAAACAGTTCATTAAACAGTAATGTGTGACGAATAGTTTTTCTTTATTCTATTAGGCCACCATCGCACGTATACCGCTCACGTGGCAAAGCCAATGAGTTCTGTGAAACGTTTGGCACGTGCCCCAGGTGCCAGTTTCCGCCATCCTTACCTACCGTCCACTAATTCTTTGCGACGCATTGTTAGATTGCACCACCCCCGGGATCGGCCCACGTTGCCCAGTCCTTTCTTTATAGCAGCTAAAGCCTTTTAAAGTTTGTGCGATATTGTTCATGATGAGCCCAAGATGATTATAGTTGAACGTTTGTTCACCGGAGTACAAATGCCACTTTGATAATAAAGGAGGCCGCAGACGTAAGGAAACCAGGAAATGATACTTCGCGAGTCTTGCCTTATGTGGATTTGCATAACTTTATGGAAGAATACTCTGAAAATTTCTTTGTGCATTGCTGCTCTGGCGACATCGAAGGAGGTCCCCAAATTCGCTCGCGTGGATTCTGAATAGAGCGCATCGCGACGCGGCCGTGGTGTGGAGTTCGTTTCATAAAAATCGCGAATAGCGGCCAGAACGCTGTTTGTGTTGCCTCTCGTAGCTAGCGCCAACATGATGCCCCCAAATATTGTTACAGCAACATCAGGGCGTGGGGGTGAGCACAGCTTTAATTAGTGCTATCACTTATTTCCTTTCGAACCACAATTTTCATTCAAGATTAAATTTCATATAATTACTTGTCCAAGTTAAGTTCACAGTGGATCAGTTTCGATACTTCGAATACTAGTTATGAGTTCCCTGACAAGGGTATAGAAGGTTACCTTAGTTTTCTTGCGCAATTATCCTGAATGCATTCTTTGACACTCTTTTCTTTCCTTCTTCCTTTCTTTTCCGTCCATAATTTCATAAAAGATAAATGAAATTCTGCGGTTCTGCGTGCCAGAACCACATCTTTATGAAATACGTGGCAGTGGGGGGAATGCGAATAATCTTGACCACCTGGAGTAGATTAATTTGCACCTAATGTAATGCACACGGGCATTTTTGCATTTCGTCGTCACATTTTACAGTGAAGCTGTCTATGGCTAGGGTCACGGGATTTCTTCGTCGCGTAACGTCGACAGAGAACAATGATGGGCCGATCTAGGTGGCAGTGCAGGTTTCATAAATCGCTGATACCCCCTTGATGCATGGACTATACGCAGGGAATCATCAGACGCTCATACCCCCTTAAGCAAGCAAAAAATGCAATAACTCCCAGCTCCTCAAGGCATAGACTTTGATGGCGAGCCAGTTTTCTTAAGAGTTATCTTTAGCGTTAGTGAACAACCCACGCTCATCTTCAAACCACAGGGCATTCTAATGCTCGCCACCACGCCTCAGCTGTAATGCTTTCTAGTCCAAAATCTTGCATGCCTCGCCCAAGATGCCGTGAATGGCATTGGAGAGACAGAGAGAGAGAAAGGGATTTGAGAGCGAGAGAGAGAAACTTATTCGGACCATCGAGGTGGTTGCTCTTGTGGTCGAGTGGGTGGTGTCCTCAATCCAGGACTCCACTTGCCATGGCTGCTCGATGTACTTGCTGGACGGGAGCTTCTTGTCCTGCCAGGGTATCGCCGGTCAGCTGTACCTCCCACAGCTCAAATGACGTGCTAGGCGTCTTTAAGGGTTGAGGTTTGCCCCCGCACCCCCACGAGATGTGAAAAAGTGTAGGGCGTGTCTGGCCGCTCCAGGGGCAGATGCCGCGATATGTATGTGGGAGCATTTTACTGTATCTGTGTAGGTTTGGAAATGTGTTGGTCTGAATAAGTCGGAGAGCTACGGCACCTTCAGTGCTGAGCTTTCTGTGAGGTGGAGGATAAATCCTACGGTTCAGTCGCTGGATGTCGAGTCGGTCGCAGTAATTGGACGGCAGGGGCAGGAAGGTAAAGGGTGGGGTATGATGAGACGATTGGTCTTGCCCCGCTCGGTTGATTAGCGCTGAAGCTAGGGCGTTCGCCCTTGCGTTCCCCTCCAGACCCGCGTGGCCCGGCGTCCACGTGATTTGATGGTATTCTTGCTGCCTCGGGTCTAGAATTTGAGCCGCGAGCAGCGGTGTTTGTCGGTTGGTAAAGTTACGGCAGGCCTGTTGCGAGTCGGTAACGACATAAACTTCCATCCCTACGCTGTCTTCTTGCTTTATTACCAGCGCCGCGGCGATGGTCTCAGCCGCAGCTGGGGTCTCTGACCTTACGGAGGCCGCGAGGGTCAAGCAGTTGTCTCTCCCGTTCATGGCGGCTACCGGGAAGAGGCCCCCTACAGGGTACGGCGCCACGTCCAGGTACGTTACGTACGGGTCACCCTTGAATTGTCGGCGCTGTCTGTCGACGCGAGCCTTGCGTCGTCTTTCATGGAGTTCATGACTCATGTGCTTCGGTATCGACTTCGCCTTGATCTTGCCTCTGACCTCAGGCGGGAGTGATCGTTGTGCATTGAGGACATGGAGCTCCGTTACCGTTCCGGTCCGGTGGAGGATGGCTCTGCCCGCCGCCATGTTCTGTAGTCTGGCCTTTTGCGAAGCCATAACCGCGTCCTACAGCTCAGCGAAGGTCTTTTGGATCCCGAGGGCCGCTAACCTCTCGTTTGAGGTGCTGACAGGGAGATCCAGGGCCGTTTTGTACGCGCTTCTTATGATGGCATCGACTTGGTCGCATTTGTTTAGCGAGTGATAGTGATACGGCATGCTATACGGTATTCTGCTGATCAGCAGAGCCAGAACGAGGGGAAGCCTGTCCTCTTCTCGCATGCCCTTGCGGCTTCTTCTAATTCGTTTTATAATCCGCGAGATCTGGTTGGTGGCACACCTTAGGGTTTGGATGGTGTGGGAGGCTTTCAGGTTGCTCCGGATCCAAAAACCCAGAATCTTATTCCTATTGCCTTCCGTGATCTTTTGGCCCTCAAGATAGAGGTCGATAGGGCCGGGGGACTTGTAGGTTCCTCCTCCGTGCACCCGGATCACCTCGGACTACTCGGGCGCGCAACGCATCCCGCTCGCTGCCGCAAATCTCTGCACGGCCGTCGCGGCCTCTTGAAGGTCGCCTCTTCTCGCGCTAGGGAGCCCTTGGTGGCCCAGAGCGTGACGCCGTCTGCGTACAGGGCGTAACCTAGGTCGGGGATCTTCCGCAGCTCTTTGGTCAGCGCTAGCATGCGATGTTGAAGTGAATCGGGGAGATTATCGCCCCTTGCGGTGTTCCTTTGTTCGGCACGTCGATCGTATCCTATCGAGTCTGGCCTATTCCGATGGTTCCCGTCCGGCCCGTCAGGAACGATTTAACGCAAGTAAAGAAGCGCTCCCCGCAGGTGATATCGTTCAGTCCCTTGACAATGGCCTCGTGAGAGATGCTATCGAAGACCCCTTTTAGGTCGAGTGCGAGCAGGAGGTATTCTCCTCCTATGGGATGCTCTTGAGAACTTTCTCCCTTAGGATTAGGAACGCATCTTGAGCAGAAAGTCCCGACCTGAAGCCAAGCATGGTGTGCGGGAAGAGGTTACCGTCCTCTATTTAATGTTGGAGGTGGGTTCCGATGACCCTCTCGTACAGCTTGCCTAGGCACGAAGTCAGCGAGACGGGACGCAGGGCGTCAATCGCGGGCTTCTTGCCGGATTTGGGAATGGTCACGATTTCCGCGTGTTTCCACTCGTTCGGTACGTGGCCCTTGCTCCAGAGCTCCTCGTTTAGGTATTCGGTCAAGTCCTGGATGTGCATCGGGCTCAGGTTTCTAATCATGGCATTGGGGATTTTGTCAACTCCGGGAGCAGTGTTGCGATGTGAGGCTTGTGCCGCGGCATACACCTCTTCCTCCGTGTTTGGAGGCGTCCAGTTCTGGTCTTAGTTCTCCTTCGTACTTTAGGAGGCAGGGTTGTATGGGGTCGCTACCCAGGTTTCTGGTTTTTAGGCTGTCAGTCAGATCCTGGTCGTTTCCGGGGAAGTTGTGAGCGATTTCTAGAAGCGTCCGACTGGTTGTCGATTTCGCCTTGTCGGGCTCGGTCAGGCAACGTAGGATGGCCCACATATGTGACGTACTCAGGGTGCCCTTAAGCATGGTGCAAAACTGTACCCAATTTTGCTGCGTCAGCTCGTTTGTGTAATTTCTGGCTTCGCCTGTTATTTTCTCGATTCGTAGACGTAGTTTCCGGTTTAACCGCTGTCGCCTCCACCGTTTGAGGCGGCCCTCACGGGCTTCCCACAGTTGTAAGAGCCGGCGGTCGACTTCAGGTGTCTCGACCGTGCGCGGCATGGTTTTAGTGGTTTGCATGTGGGCGTGCCGGAGGTGCTGCATCCATTCCGCTATGTCCGTTATACCGTTTTCGGGCGGGCGCTACTGCCTGAATGCCTCCCAGTCCGTAAGCCTAATGTTGCCAATTGTTCTCTTGAGTTTCGGCGTGGATACAGAGATGCTGAGGATGTAGTGACCGCTGCCCAATGTTTCGCCCACTTGCGCCCATGAGTATTCCCTTACGTTTTTGACAATTGACAGGCCCGGAAACGTGTCTCGACTTACATTGTTGCCTACTCGGCTTGGTTGGAGGCGGTTGGTTATCGATACGAGGCCCATTTGGCCAACCGCATCAAGGAGCAACCTCCCTTTTTGCGTGTCTTGTTGGTAGCCCCAAGTCTAGTGTCTAGCGTTCATATCTTCATGTCGAGTCAGTTTGTGTACCCTGCCTGACACCCTTCTTCATAAATTATTTGCTAATTTTCTTTTGATGAAATACGACAGGTATGAAATGTCTGCAGATATTTTCTAAAATATTTACTAATGTTTTAGGTGCTCTTTGACTATCCAATGCCACTATGACTACAGGTGAAATCAATAAACCGAACGCTTTTCTGTAACCTATGGATGCCCTGTATGAAGATTGGGTGGGGTAACTCGCACGTGACATAAATGTATTTATTTTGGACTTGCCCTTTCTAATATCCCATTCTCTCGAGCAGGTGTAACAACAGTTATGCTTAACCGTGCTTTACTGCGCTTAACAGGAACATGGTTTGCCATTGCTATACGGGCTCAGTTAAGCAAATCAACGCGATCTAGTGGTCATTGTGCCAGCTAAACGTTTCTAGTAGGGTCCCGGTTTATACCAAAAATCAATTACTACTATATTAAATATAATGCAATGAAATTTACGTTCACTGTTTCAATACTGATAAATTTTAATAACTCAATATTATTCCGAAACTTGGTGATTTTCGGAACAAGGTCTCTTTACACTGTTTGCCTTAGCCAGTAGGAGAGCCAAAACTATCCACTCTGTTTGTAGACTCCAAACTGTGGTGCGGCGTTGTTACGGCGTGTTACCTGTCGGTGCGCATTGTTTCTTCTGCTTCACGTCACCCACAAGCGTTGTGCCTTAGGTTCTCCTCTGAATTATTCACATATTTTGTTTCTTTTCATTTGCAAAAGTAGCTTGTGTCTGTGTGCATGTTTGTGTGTGCGTGTGTTTGTGCATGTGATAGTGAAGAACAGTGTATGCGATTTTGGAGATTGCCCGTGCGGCGTGGTGCGATGGGTCTGGTTGGGGCTACGCCCAACATTGACATTGACGACGCCGTCGTGAGAAATGGGTAGCATTTGCTACTTTTCAAGCATCATTTCAGCAGCGGCGTATGTAGCAACTGTGCCTTATTGCGGAACTTGAAGAACTGGATGCTGACCGTAACCGTAGTCGGCGCAGTAGCCAGGAGTTTTTATTGGTAGGTGCAGCATTCCCGGAGAATGTTCGGCTTCGACATATCCACGGGAAGTTTCGTGGTCCGAGGCATCGCTTCCGCACCTTCCTCACAGCGGATTCAGGGCAAACTTTCCAATCAGCCTCACCAACTCTGACTACATTGTCGGTGTCTGTGAGATGGGTGGGCACGTTAGAGGGACACTAAAGGTAGGAAATGATTTCTTCTGCATCAGTAAATTACCTTTCTACAACACCAAAAACACCACTCTTACAACGCTAAGACGTTTGATAAGCCAGAAAAAGCGCAAGAATGAAATACGAGTGGCGACGCCTACACTCTTAGGCAAAGTTACACCCTTTGGCTTGCCCTTCTGCCACACGACAATAATCGTTATCTGCCTTGATGCGTTTCCTTTCCTTAAAGCTGCGAGCCCGGAACTTTCCAGCAACGAACGGCACGTGCCTTATCAGAAGGGGCACTCCAAAGGGTGTAAACTGTTCTATGCTGATAACGCGCGTGCCGTTCGTTACAGGAAAGTACCGGGCTCGCAGCGTTAAAGGAAGGAAGCGCATCAAGGCAGATAACGATTATTGTTGTGTGGCAGAAGGGGCAAGCCAAAGGGTAAAACTTTGCCAAAGAGTGTACTTCAGTGTCCGCACCTGGTGGCTGTGACATCTTGGATTTTGATGGCGTCTTCTAGCGCCTACTAATTATATATAGCGGTAGAAATTGACTACATTGTGTTCTAAAGGAATCAAATATTAAAAATGGCACGTTTCGGGAACCTTTACTCAGCCAACGCCGCCCAAAAGCGCAAACACAATTTGAGAATCCCTGGCGTAACGCTGACGTAACGGCGCTGGGGTATCGGCGCGAAATTCAAATACTGATACTTGGACCTTCATAATAATAATATAATATTTGGGGTTTTACGTGCCAAAACCACTTTCTGATTATGAGGCACGCCGTAGTGGAGGACTCCGGAAATTTCGACCACCTGGGGTTCTTTAACGTGCACCTAAATCTAAGCACACGGGTGTTTTTCGCATTTCGCCCCCATCGAAATGCGGCCGCCGTGGCCGGGATTCGATCCCGCGACCTCGTGCTCAGCAGCCCAACACCATAGCCACTGAGCAACCACGGTGGGCACTTGGACCTTCATATTCTCATCTAATAATCAAACTATTTCTATTGAAATGACTGCCTGGGGGTTTCTTAAGCAATGCTTCGTTAGTGTAAACTGATTCATTGTTTCCCTTTTTTGTCCCTTTAACAGGCGAAATGCTATCTCACTAGATAAACGTGTAACGATACGCGTCTACCGTCTCGCTACCTCTGCTGAAGACCGAAGTTTGTTTAACATCTTTGGCCCTGGCCGTTCGATGGTGAACCTAGCCATTCGCGAGTTCTGCACAATTATTGTACGCAGACTAGAGCCGTGTTACGTAAGGTTTCTCAAAGCACACAAAACTGCTGAACGCTTGCGACGGCTCGCGGATGCTTTTGTGTTCCCTTAGAGCATGGACTTATTGGATTGATGACACATTGAAGAGCGTCCCCCAACGAGCATGCCTCCGATTACATTAAATTCTAAGGGGGTACAGGTTGACATTGTTGGGTATTATTGACCACACCTACAAGTTATCTACATGAATGTAGGATAGCCTTGAGGGAGCCAGGATGTAACCAAAGAGAAAGAAATATGACAAGAGGGGACACTCGGCGAAAACTGGCAACAGGAAATACGTCACGCTAGTGTTAACGCCGACCGTTTGCTGCTGCGAGCATAGAAAAAAAAAAGAGAACGTAAAATGAGGTTGAGAAAAATTGTTTCATTTCTTAAATTCTTTTTTTTGGCAAAAGTACAAATATCTGCGTATAAAGTAAATTAACCTTTGCGGCTGACTTCCGTAGCCTAGCGACAAGCGAATCGGGGAATGACGAGCCAGGCGCATGCTCAATTCGTCAGACACAGCGCCGAAGCGAGAGAGACCGGCCGCGTATCTGAGCGTTGGCCTTTTCGGTCACCCGTCTGCTTGTTTTCATATTTTTAGATTTAGCCTGGATTGGTGGGCTCCCGGCAAATTCTTGCATTGCTTCTGAACTTCGACATGGCACCACTGCACTTACGGCAAGGGGAGAAATTTCGTTCGACAGTCTGCGACGCATTTCAAGCAACTAGGCTTACGGCACGGCACCTATGACACATTTGTAGACTTGTGACGCATTTAACGAAAAACAGCGCGGCCATCGTGGCGCAGTTAAGTTGAATTCATGAATCGCACTGGGAGGTGTTTGCGACGCTTTCTATGAGCTCCAATATAACTTTAACTTATTTCGGTAGTTTTTGGACACCCTAGTCTCGCAGGGCGCTGTGACGCAGTTTCGCGCGTACTGAATCTTACTGTGAGAAGTTTCGGCACTTTCGCTGACCCCCAACATTATTGTGACTAATTTCGTTACTTTTTGGGTACTTTTCAAGCGCAGTGGACGCGCCTGGCACTGTGAAGCAGTTAGCGAGAAGCAGCTCGGCCGTGGTGCGGTTCTGCGCTTTAATGCACTGAGAAGTTCATGGCGCTTTCTCTGAGGCCCAATATTCTTGAAAAAAATTTTATGTACTTTTTTTTTATCCATGAGGGTCGCTCACTGCGCCTCTCGTGATGCAGCGAAAAGCAGCTCGGCCATGGTGACAAGGATAGTTTGGCGCGTACTGAATCTTACTGCGAGAAGTTTGCGGCAATTTTTATGGCCCTGCAACAATTTAAGCCCTCTTTCGGTACTCACGCTTGTCGAAAACGCGAGGAGTAATTACCAAGAGTGATAACACCGGAGTGTGTTGCTTGCGCCGGCAGAACACGCAATAGATAACGCCAAGGAGCTCAAACGCCAGTTACTTGTAGCTCAAAAATTTTGTTTTCTGAACGAGTGAAGAGAGGCTTTGCAACCACGCATTTGTCTTGAGTGCGAGTAGAAGAAATTCTACGAGCGTCCAGCATGGTCTGGCTGAGAGCCTACGTTGTGGCCACCTCTGTATTCGTACCGTACTATCGCGTCAGTTGTAGCCAAGTTCTGGAAACGCGCAGTAACCCGCCCATTCGTGCTGTTAAAGTGCAGGAAATGAGGCCTGGGAAGAGGAGAATGCTTGGAGTAGAATGTATTCGTGGTATGTACGGTAGTGTTACGTCATGTATGTAAAAGCGAACTGCTTTTGTTTTTAATGCCACCCATTCATGACTTTCGCACCCTTCGCCTCTACACGCATTATTCTTGCATGGTAATATCAACATGACACATCCTTGCAATTTAATTTTTTCAGCTGACGTCGTCTGGTGGGGCTTCCTGCGGGAACTGCTGCTGCTTAGCTGGTGTCACAACGTTGGATGAATGCACAAAAACCCGCAACGAGCATTTATGTAGAATAAAATAAACATTTACTCATTTCACAAGGTGTCTTGCGTCTCTATGAAATTGCACGTGGCACATAATCGATGGAGGCTTGTGGAGATCGTTCGTAAGTAATTTTACCTAATAATAAAGCTTTTTCGAAAGAGGACTGCACGCGGCTGGAGCTGTAGAAGGAAAAAAAAACCAGCGCAGCGGGCGTGGCGCGTACCAGCTAGCATTGAAAACGTGCGTGCACAAAACGGAAACCGGAAGTCTAGTTCAGATACTAACGCCCGCAGCTTCGTGCGCTGCAGTCAATTCATCGACTGTGCTCTATGGGAGTGTCCGCTATTGTATTTCTTTCCCTGTAATGTAAGCGCCTGTCGCCGGTCACGCCTTCCAAAAATGTTTGCTGGGAGCCTCTTCCCAAGCAAAACAAAAGTGTTCACGCGACACTGCTAAGGCGCCAGTGCCGTTGTCAGATGGAAAGAGGACTTCGCATCCGGAGGTGCCGCGTCCCAGAC
This sequence comes from Dermacentor variabilis, assembly GCF_050947875.1. NCBI lineage: Eukaryota > Metazoa > Arthropoda > Arachnida > Ixodida > Ixodidae > Dermacentor > Dermacentor variabilis. The sequence goes on along the minus strand of NC_134573.1, from coordinate 73,652,640 downwards.
CCTTACACGCACTCATCAACCCAACAATTTCCGATACAGTGACCCCCGCACTCCCTGTCGCAGTAAGTCTGGTGTCAGCGTCGCATGGCTTGTGAACGAAAAGAAGATCGAACCACGCCTTCTTAGACCCTCCATGTGACACAAGAAATTTACTGAACTTATTCAAATTGTTAAGCTAAAACACGTGAAAAACAGATAAAATATGACTGACACACGACCTGCTGAAAGTATAGCTCTCGAATTGTAATTTGACTATACGAGAAAACATAATTCTGTTAGGCGAAAACTCAAAAAAGCCCCTTTTCCAGCGTTTATACCATTCACAAACCAGCCACGGCGTCCGGCATTTGCGCGCGACCGCGGGTGTCTCGGGAGCGACGAAGCGGTACGCCCGGTTCCATGCAATACCTCCAGCTGGCGCTTGCCTCCGTTGTATCACGGCTTACGCAAGAGGACACGTTTTTAGAACAACATCCAAACACCTACCTGCCCAATTTGTTCGTAGTATGGCAGATGAGCTGAACTCTCAGTATAAAAATTTCCGGCTTTTCCGGCTTGATCATCCGTCCTAAATGTCCCTGCAAAGGATTACTAAAGTATGAGGCGACAACCTGAACAACTGACGTCACGAGCAAAATGGCACAGCTTTAACTAAACGATATGAGCAAGTGTCCTTGTCCAATTGCACTGGCGATATATCAAGGACCACGCGGCTGTGCATCGGGTGTTTTACGATGTAAAAAAAGAAAACATTCGTGACTTCCATAACGTCATATCATATTGGCCGCAAATAAAGACGGGGACAGAGGGAGAGAACACATAAACAGCACGGGCGGTATGCTGTACCGGTACCGGTACCGTCCGTGCTGTTTATGTGTTCTCTCCCTTTGTACCCGTCTTTATTTGCGGTCAATATGATATGAAGTAAACACCAACTAGGCCAATGTGAAGTTCTTCGGTTCCATAACGTCATCGCAGTTGGCAATGGCTCCGTCGCTAATTTTAACGTTGCATTCCACCAACGGCCGCGTTCTAGATTCTGGTTATGGGGTGTGTTTGCGACTCATCATCGCCTTATGTTCGCAACTGTTTGGTTTAAGCGTAACCCAAATTTTTGTTCACACCAGTCCAACATATTGCAGTGAGGTCCCAATACTTCATTTGACAATGACATATATTATCATGTCTAATATTCTTTCTTTCGCGGGTCATCATGGTAACATTACAGTGTTGTCATAGTAATAGGATTATTGAGTACACAAAAGTACCATATTTGCTGTTTCAGTTATTCAGTAGGACAAAGTCTAAGTACCTACTGGCGCAATGTGTCAGCAGCACGACATTTCAGATCACCGCGGGTTGTTGACCCTTTATGATTGGAAATAAATGTCCCCGTTAGGAATTATTCTGCTATGAGACCACATCTTATTCTACCAATGATGCCGCAAGCGGAACGGCGCAGTGGCTCCTACGAGATTTGAGCGAAGGTTTTTTTTTCTCTCAACCTGCAGTGTTGATACACTGCGGGCTGAGCGGTTGCGAGTAGTGTGATGCGCTATGCAAAAACTTATGGCACTGTCGTTATGCCGCCGTTGTTGACAATGACTCCTTGACTACTTTCGACATTCCGTACCACCAAACGCTGCATCCTCGCTCGTACGCCACGTTTGCGGTTCATCATCATTGCTATCCCGTAGGTTTGTTTTGCGCCGTGGATGCCATGTTTGTGAGCATGATGACGAATAAATGAACGTTAACACACCGCCATTTTGAGAAGAACAATTTCTCTGCGATGCACATCATGCCATTTTCACCTGCTGCAATATCATTACATTACTAAGCTCAGTGGTGAGGTTGCCCGCCTCCCAAAGGCATGTCGCGGTAGAGACATGTTTCGAAAACAAAGTTCGCAGCGCTTCCTTTTTCTCCGGCCAATCTTCATGGTGAAGCGACGAATGACGAGGCTGCCTAACGACGATCAAAGAAAGCCTACGTTTTCCATGTAGTCATCGTCCCGGAATGGACTGGCGGACGCTCAAGGCAAACACAGTTTGCTGCGCTTAACTTCAGTCGCCATAAAACGACATAAAAAGAGTAGAAACTGATTGTACGTGCGTGTTATTGATATAATGGTCGAAAAATCTACGCTACATGAAAGAAAAGAAATATCTAGAATGGGAGACCTTCAATTGTTTCCTGGGCACAATAATGAAAGCAAAAACCGTGATATGTTTCCACTTTCATGTGTAGAAAATCAGTTGAGAGTAACCCAGAATATAACTGACCGAATTATAATATACCGCATGAGTTAGGTGTGCAAATTCAACCTAAAATGACTGCGCACGTGTGACAGCTAGGTTGTACTGACCCCACGAAGGTGGATTGTATTTGTACAAAACGTATACTGGTGCACTGACTCCGAAACTTCTGCTGGCACGCTGATCTGTGCGATGGCTACAATGAAATGTTATCTGCAATTAACTCTGGACAATGAGTTACGTGGCTCGGTAACACACCAAAAGGAAACAAATACCGGTATTGTGACAGTTTAATTAGGCGTCTTGTCTAGCAAAACCCGTCAGGTAAAAAAAAAAGAAAACACAAGCACCATGACAAGTGTTACGAATAAGATCAGCTCAGCAGCCAAATTTTTCTACATTGAAAGCCTTCCAATTATCTGCAATCTCCCTTCGTACATTTACTCCATTCTGGGCCTGCTAATTTCCTTTTTGGTGCGTGTTTCTTTTATCGGATCGTGTATTCCCCGTTATCCTCCAGCGTTTCTTCCTTCCTGTGGCACCTTTGTTTTCGTTACTTCGTGCACGTTGTTATAGTAACTCCATCATGAGTACGACACTTTGGCAGGCTACGTTTTTGCTACGGCATCGTTTAACAAAGAAGTGCAGAACAATTCACGTAGCAGCTTCAATTGTGATGTTATATTTGTGTCCGCATCGCAGCACAGCGTGTTTTCGCGAAGCAGGAGACGTGTGCCATGGAAGCACATTTCCACTTACGCCTGGTGTTTTCGAATACATTGAAGCTGGTTGCAGCTTCAGCCCTTCAGGATATTTTGTTCCTGTGTTTGTAGTTCTTTATAGTTTTATTGCTCATTGATAAAATAAATTAAACGTACGGAATAAAGGACCTTTCAAATTGAAAATTGTTACACCTACCATTATTTAATACCAAGAATACGAAAACACTATACGTGTAGGGTCCGATTGTGTTCGGTCTGGTCATCTACTGTCCTAGCGCACTTCGCGTTCCCTTCGTGAAAAAGAATTACTCTATTGCGCTGTTGCGAAGGTGCACAAATTCTATTCTGCCCACTTACGTCAATATACGCTAGTTTGTGACGGCTTCAGACTATCTTATGTAAGGCGTCATTGTAATGCGTGCGTAAACATTCATATATTCGTTTAAGCATGTATCTGTCGCACTACTGTGTAGCCGCACTGTACACGCATACACTTTCTTTTTTTCCATTTGGCACTGCCAATACGAAGAGATTCAAAAGGCGGAAGTGCAGCGTCCTTAGGATGTCATTCTTTTAATGCAATTTTTTTTCTCTCCTGTCGTCGCATTGTGTGTTGCCGGCTGCTGCTGTGTTGCCCATTATGCAGCTTGGATAGATAGTTATGTACCACTTGTGTACTGTCATGCGCGATTGCCGTCCAGGGGTTTTGTGCAGACCAGTGCCGGGTATAATACAAACAGAGATCGCCCGGCATTGGAGATAATCTAGGCAAGTGCATTCGTGATCTCCAAAAGAAATGCACTGTCGCCCTCTGGCCGTTACCATCATTGTTCCATTGTCAATTCGTCTGCGTTCCGGAGAGAATTGCGAAGCTGCATTGCGGAGAGAATTGTGTAGGGGCTATGAGCTGATATCTGATTGGGTGCGGGAATGTATTAATTTGTAGATATCGGAGAAATCACTCCTGATCTCTAGGCAGTAACTTGTGCGGGGGTACGTATATTCTGCGGGTCAGCTCGTAATGCTGTGCGATGTCTTAACACAAGACTACGGGGTGCATGCCTCCGCTTCGGCTTGGTGGGAAAAATCTCGAGCGAGGCGGTAGGCGACCTCGTTGTCAGGAATGCCGTGATGAACTGACGCCCACATAATTATAAGTTCAGAGCACTGATGTCCACACCCCTGATGCGACGCACGCAATCGCCGCCACCGGAAAACTAGTCCGTGAGGCCAGTGGGGGTGAGGCCGCAAGATACCACGCACTATAGACCGATGTAGCCCCGTCAGTGTTCATGCTCAAGAACAAAGTTCATGTATTTGCAGATGACGTACCTACGTAGCACCTGTGCATACAGGCACAACAATATCTGTGATGAGTGTCACTTTTAAGAGGCTTCTTGGACTGCAAGTGATGTTTTCTTTGAGCCCTGGTGCGACATTCTGCGGTGTGAGCGGTGATGCGTTGTATCTTGTGGGAGTCTTTACTGCGGACGCGTCTTCGTGTGGCAAAGTGTTTCCCCACACATGACGTACTTTTGGGTATCGATTTTTGCGAGACTGTGGGGAAACTGTTGACTGTCCGCGGTAGTTTCCCAGCTGCGCTCATGCGCTCATGGAGAATGCATTTTTGTCGTCTCGGAGGAAACAGTTAGTTCCTGCATTTTCTGCTGTGTGCGTTCCAATAACGACTTTGCCATGTTCGATGCCACGCTGGAAATGATTCAGTTGACTTGTGTGGAAAACAAATTGTTTCACATTGCGTGGTGTCTGTAGTTGAAGGATGCGCAAGTTTGTGGACCAGTAACTGTTCAGTGGAGCCTTCAGTGTGACCTCGTGGCATGAAACTCGCTGTATTCAAACCCGAATCCTTTACGGCGCTGGTTGCGCTTGTTACTGCTACAGGCGAGAATGAACATCTGGATTCTCAAGGTTCAGAAGATCTACTTCTCCAAATGAGCGGCAAGTCACTCAGACAAAGTGAACGTTATACACTTCTGTGCGTTTTCTACAAGCACTCGAAAGTGTGCGACGTTTCGAAAAGCACCAAAATGCCTCTAATTCCAGGGTCTCGAATACGTAATCATATGAACACCGCTTTGGCGCATCCCATACGGCAGAAACCTTACAGAGTGACACCGTCAGAGCGCAGAATCGGCAAGTCCTTGGGCCTCTTCCACTATTCTTATAAAGTACCATAGTACGTGGAGATTTTGCTTTGATTAGCGCCGACCGAATTCCGTTAGCAAGAAAGACGTCTATCCGCTGCGCCGTATTGATGACGCCATCGACTGTCTGCATTTCGCTTCCTACGTTTTTTCCACGCGTCTTAGAGCTGGTTATTGGCAAAGTCCGATGCAACCTGTTTACAAGGAAAAGACGGCATTCATTACGCCTGACGGAGGGTACAAATTCAACGTCATGTCGTTCAAATAGTGCAATGCGCGGACGACATTCGAAGAATTCATGGATATTATTCTGCGCGGTTTGAAATGGCAGATTTCTATGTGCTACCTTGAGGATGTCGTAATTGTTGGACGGACATTTCAGGAGCACAACACTCGTCTCGCTATTATACTCGACTGCATCGAAAAGGCTGGTCTATAGCTGAATGAAAAAAAATTCCATTTTGGCGAGTGAAACACTCTGGTGTTACGACATCTCCTCGATAAGGAAGGCATTAGACCTGAGCCACACAAGACATCATTCGAGCAATCTAAATTAGTCAAACAGCTTCGTAGCTTCGTAGGGCTCTCCTCATATTTCAGGCGGTTCATACGTGGTTTCGCGGATATTGCTGACCCTGTGACGAATCTTCTGCGTAATAATACTCCGTTTCAGTGGACCACTGAGTGTGAAGTCGCTTTTCGTCAGCTGCACTTTTTGTTAACTTCACAGCCAAACTCCGGCACTTCGATCCTTCGTCACCAACTGAGATTCACAGATGCAAGTGGCATCGACATTTGTGTCGTCCTCGTTCAGCGCTACAGGAGCAACGAACATGTCGCGTCCGCAAGCCATTCTTTAAGCAAGCCTGAACGAAATTGAGAGAACACTAATGTCTAGCAGCAGTATTTGACGCGCAGCGGTTTCGCTCGCACGTCTATGATCGCCCATTCACAATTGTCACAGATCAACATTCTCTGTACTGGCTGGTCAATCTTCGTGACCCGCCCGGCCGCCTCGCGCGATAGGCTCTTCGTTTAGAAGAAAATGTGTTCACTATTTCGTACAACAGTTGCCACCGACACGCTGACGCGGATTGCCTTTTTAGGATGCGACTACTTACGATGGATTGTGAAGCCGACAACTTTTATCACCTGATCGCTTACTTTTCGCCTGACTTTCCCGATGCGTTGACATTCGCCGCAGAGCAGCGCAAAAACTCCAGCTTGAGAGCTCTTTTCTCTGTCAAACAAGGGCCTATAACCTCAAGTCGATTTTCCACCCGAGATGGTCTTCTTTACAAGATGAACTTCTCAACGACGGGTACCCGCTTTCTACTGGTTCTTCCGGAGTCTCTGTACACATCTATTCCGCGCGTGACGCACGATGATCCGACGTCAGGTCAATTAGGGAGAGCGCGAACACTTAGTCGTACCAAAGAAAGATTCTACAGGATTCAAATGCACAAAACAATTGACACCTATGTGGCCATTTACACACAGTGCCAGAGCCATGAGCGACCTATCTAAGCTCACGTCGTTCACCTGCAGCCAGTAAAGCCCACCAGCTCCCCTTTTCACCCGCCGTAAATAGGCTCAGTGGCTATGGTGTTAGGCTGCTGAGCACGAGGTCGCGGCATCGAATCCCGGCCTCGGCGGCCACATTTCGCTGGGGGCGAAATGCGAAAACACCCGTGTACTTAGCTTTAGGTGCACGTGAAAGAACCCCAGGTGGTCGAAATTTCCGGAGTCCTCGGCTACGGCGTGCCTCATGATCAGAAAGGGGTTTTGGCAAGTAAAACCCCATAATTTAATTAATTACCCTTTTGAAAAAGTCGGCTTAGACTTGACCGGACCGTTTCCGCGTTCTTCAGGAGGCAATCAGTGGATCATAGTGTGCGCTGACTACCTGACGCGGTATTGTGCGACAGCATCTCTAGCCTCCGCCACTGCAGCCCAGGTTTCTCAGTTTTGGCTGCATTCAATCATACGCCGACACAGGCCGCCTCGCATGATAAGCGACGGTGGTCGCCAATTTATTGCCGATATGGTGGAAGAATTACTGCGTTCGTGTGCTTCCATGTTCCGACACTCAACATCTTATCATCCACAAACTAATGGGTTCACCGAGCCTACAAACCTAACATTGATAAACATGCTATCAATGTACGTCACTTCGGACCACAAGAACTGGGATAAAGTATTACCGTTCGTGACGTACGCTTTCAACTCTGCGAAACATGAAACGACCGGTTTCTGCCTTTTCTTCCTTCTTTACGCGCGGCCACCTCGTCATACGCTGGACAATATCTTTTCTATTGTCATCTGTGACAATTTGTCTATGGCGGTGTCTTTGTGTCGTGCCGAAGAGACTCGTCGACTTGCTCGCTTACGTACGTCGGCCGCACAAGGCCACTCTAAAACACGCTAAGACAGTCACCACCACGTAACGTATGTTCCTGGTTACCTCGTGTGGCTGTGGACTGTAATACGCAGACGTGGCTTGGGCCAAAAGCTGTTTGCTGACTATGCGGGGCCGTTCGTTATCCTCGATCGTCTAAGCGAGGTGAACTACACCACTGCACCTCTCACTTCCAATGGCCACTGTTCACGCAAGTCTGAGGTGATGCATGTTGCCCGCCTGAAGCCGTCCACACGCAGGAAGCAGGAGTGACTCGCCCGTGGTCCTTCGCCTGGGCGAGGAGAAATGTGAAGGGTCACCGCAAGGAAAAATGCGCTGGAAGTGAGAGAGGAGTAAGAGAATAGCGGACGTTACTCCTACAATTTCGACGGTTATTTGTGCCTTGCTGGTCATTAAAGCAGCCCCTTAACCCTCTCCAGGGACCGTAACAACATAACAATGTATAAATTAATGTGCTCCAGTTGTGCTAGCTCTAGCAGTCTTTTCATTAACTAATATATTGATAAAATATGACTTTCAATGCCTGAAGTAACCGAAAGCGCTTTCTCTTTCGCCCACCCCAGATTGTCGGTTTCGTCGGCGATGACTAGTCTGAGACCGTGACATGGCAGCGATTGACACTCACTCAGCTCAGCCGGCTTCGCCGCTCATATAAGGTGCGGGTGTTGTTGAGTGTTGTGGACAAATTTCTTGGATTTGCCGACAAATTTCACCTTCGCTAGGCAACCCTCAATTGAAAACTTCGGAACCATCCGCATTTGAGGGTTGCAAGGAAATACTGAGGCACACGAGCTCGGTTCAGATGACGAGATGGCTATATCGAGAGCCCACACTTATGTGGCACGTTGGTCTACGCCAAGTCCTTTTGATTCCCTAAATATGACAGGTAAGCTATATTCTTTTTTGGAAGCGCTTGACGTTTATTATTCGGACATTTTCTACTAGTCGCTGGGATGAAAAACCAACTGGAGTAGCTTTGAGCCTCTCCTTGGCGGAAGCTTAGGTTAACCTACAGCGCGTTGATTGAGTTGATGTTAAGTTTACTCGGCCTTAACGTTTCAAAAATAATTCTTGCCCCTCCCCAACTACTACATTTAAGTGCTCTACATGAACAATCAGGTTTCTTCATCAACAAGGTGAAGCTCGCGGTTATTCATTGCTGTGCTTTAATACACGCAATATCTCTGCAACGATAATCTATCGTCACGAATTAAAGCAAGCACTACTTCCACTGCATGACTGTTCTTTTTTTTTCGTTTCACAAGTTTGTTTCTTAGCATATAGCAACAAAGGAGGCGCATGGAATTGAGCGAGAGGGCTGCTCAGCACACGATACAGTGGTTTTTGAAACCAGAGATGCACCAGAGAAACCTGGTGCTCCTTCCGGATGCAGCGTGCGTTGGCTGATTCGTCATTGTTCAAATAGTTGTTAAAAAAAGTAAACTAATGTTTGTCCTTTGTTACGAGTTGCCGGCACGATGCATGATTAACACGCAGAAGCCGGCGCTCCGTGTAGCAGCAGCGGTGCAAAGAGACTGTGGTCTAACTGGTCAACGCGCTAGCGTCCGGCGAAGAGAAATAAGGCGATAGTCGGAGAGCCGTCAGAGAAAAGGAGGACATATGCAGTAGGGACAAATAAGAGTGGAAGGGAAAAAGAGAGGAGCTTGAGAACGCCGCCATTTTTATTGTGTTTATTGTTTTGTATTGTATACACGTTTAGACGGCTGTTCTTAGGCGCCCATTCTTGAGCGCTGGGGTGGCTGGGGGTCGTACCATGGCATAACCGAGCGAAGCAGTACAGCGCAAGATGAAAGAGCCAACGCGGAGCGTGGCATTGGGTGAAAGACGGCGAGAGCGAAGAGAGCGCGAGGAAGAAGGCGGAGGAGGAAGGTGCAGCGGAAGCACGAAGAGGACAGCGGAAGGAGCCACCTTGAAGCACCACCAGATGACGCTCACGTCCGTGCATCCGCAGCAGCGACGGCACTTGTCGTGCGGGAGAAGACCAAGCAACAGAACCAGAAAGCTTGCCTTTGCGCATAGCGTTTACCGCAACTGTTTGCCAGCAAAGATTGTGGTTGCGTAAACTGCAGTTGCCGGCAAGCGACAACTCTGCGGCCCGTCTATATATAACGCCACACGTCGTGGCTCTGCCAGTCGGTGCGGTCATTAGGCGATGGTTTAATATATCGCGTAATGAAAATACATATTAGAGCTGCGCTCAAATTTTGCTTTAAGGGGTATCGTATCGTCTGTCAACTTTTTTTGGCTCTCCAAGCAGAGGAATAATTGGTGCTGAGTGTAGTCTTGACGCAATTGCGACGCAATTTGACACAGCTATTGAGAGGCGTACAGCGTTTCTGGGTCCTGGGGATACGATGAGTTGCGTGACATTACTTCCGTAGTCCTTCAATAACGTCAGAAAGGGACGACCTCGGTCACTGAGCCGTTTTCTAGGGGCTTTATGGGGAAGCATGTGCAGACGGAACCAGGTGACATCACACGCAAACGCCTTACGTAGAGGCGAAGTTTCCGAATCGCGTGTCTATCTCCTAATCAACCAGCAGTTGTGGCGTGAACTACTTGGAAGTACCCAATGAAAAACAACTCCGACGCGGACAAATTCATGTCCGAAGTAAGGCAATGCTCACAGTGGAACAGGTAAGGAACGATGAGCATTCTTGCTGCGTTCGAAAGCGAGGCATCATTAGAGATACCGGTGGAGTAATCGGTACATGTGGCGCCAATAAGGGATTCGTAAGGACAAGTATGTTTCCAGTGCTACTGGATGAGCGCATTCCGGGTCATCGCGAAACGATGGACATATGTCTGAGGGTAGTATACAAGGGACCCACAAAGGCGGTTACGAGAGGTGGTTACCGTAGCATAGGAACCCATTGCCAATAGCGAAGCGGTGTGTTTGGCCACTCAGTGAACGGCTAGGAGAAGGTGTAGATGGGTATGACAGGAAAGGCAGCATAGAAACAAGTCATCGACCTAATTTCTGCTCCAAAGTATGTCCTGGCCTGGCAAGGCGAGTCTGGCCTAGCGCAAATGATTGCTTCCGTGAATTCGCTTCCGTGAATTAGGGCCTGATTATCAGAACAGGTGAATATTATCTCACCCAAAGGAGCGAGATGAGGTATTCACTTCAGAAAGTTTACCGCTAGAGCGGTACAGCATTCGAATATTGAACTTTTTGGCGTGAAGCGCTCATTGAACAAGGCGACTAGAAGAATCTTTAAATGGGGATAGCCAACAGAGAGCATCGTGGTCAATTATAACGTCGAATGGGCGGACATAGAAATAAGGACGGAATTTAATTATCGTTGAAATGAAAGCCAATCATTCCTTATCTGTAACGGAATAGTTGACTTCCGTGTTCGTGAGCGCGCGGCTGGCGAAGGCAACGATGTATTCCTCGAAGGCAGTCTTTCGGTGTACTAGAACACCACCAATGCCGACGGCGGTCGCATCCGCGTGCATTCCTGTCGGTGCACTTAGATCGAAATGCGGGAGGGTTGGGGATGAGGATAGAAGACGACGCAGTATCGAGAACGCAGCATCACAAGCTAGAAACAAGGCCGCCAGATCATGGTTAGGAGGGATAAGTTGCGTCAAAGGCGCTGTTCTTATGGTGGCGAAGTTGCGGAAGGAACGGCGAAGGTATGAGCACACTCCGATAATACTGCGTACTTATTTTATTCTTTTTATTGGTGGGAACTGTTGCTGTTTTGTGTGTTGTGCTGTTGTGCTCTTGTGTGATGCTGTTGAGTTGGGAAGCTGCACCTCCGCAAGCTGGAGCGACGAACATTTTCACCGCAATTGGCGCAGCTCAGGGTCGGTTTCCTGGGTGGATTCTAGAGCTCGGAAATGCACACAGCGCCGATCCGCGACAGTGCATCAGTTGCCTGAGTTTCGGTCACGGAGATATGACGGATATCTGTAGAATATTCGGAGATACAGGAAGGTTGCCGAAGCTCGATTCGGAGTACGATGAGCTTTGGTTCTTGAAAACGAAGATTAACGGCTCCTGATTGGTCAGAATGTAAAAGCGACAGCCTTGAAGAAAAAAAGCGGAAATGCTTGACAGTGCAATGCATCTCCCTCCCGACGGTGCTGCAGCGAGCTTCTGTAGGTTTGAGCTGTTTTGGGAAGAAGCCGAGAAGCCTCCAGTCTGTACCATCGTACTGCAGCAGTAGTGCTTCCACTGCAGTGGTTGACGCGTCTACCATAAGACGAGTTAGCACGTTGGGCAACGGATGAATCACCAACAGTGCTGTCGCCAACCGCATTTTGGCTTTCTGGAAGCAGTGTTCGTATTACCAGGACCTTGGGAGGTGGACAAGTTTTGGATTCCCGATGCAGCGTGCCGGTAACCAGCTGAAGAAATTGCGCAGAGGTGGTATGAAGCGTCTGTGAAAATTTCTGAGCCCAGAAACTCGCGCAACTTTCGGAAGAAGGTTAGAGAGGGGAATTCCAACTCTGCCCGCACCCGAGATTCCAGTGGCTTGATGCCTTGGGGTGAAATGCGATGGCCGAGAGTGTCCACTTCAGAAACTCCGAAAATGCATTTCTGAGGCTATAGAACCAATCCGTGTCCATCAAGTCGCTTAAATTGAAGGGGAAGGTGCTCTTCCTGCTCTCCGTCTGCGCTATTTGAAACCAGGATGACGTTGAGGTAAACGAAAATTAACGGTAGTGCGCGCGTAAGCTAGTTCATGAACCTTTGAAAATTTTTCCCCCCATTCTGCAAACCGTAGGCAAAGGACTAACTCAAGTAGGCCAAATGGAGTGGCGATTGCTGTCTTCGTAGTGTCACTGAGTTCCACAGGAAATTGGTGGCACGCGCTCATCAAATCCATCTCGCTGTAAATTTTGGTTCCGGCGAGATTTAGTTATTTATTTACAATATACCTGCATCGCCTCGAAGGCAGTATCGCAGGGGGAGAGATAGGCGCCGAAGTAATGCATGTGGGGAAGGGGATATTGATTCTGAGTAGAGAGGCGTTCGAAGCTCGGTATACACCACAAGGCCACCAGTCGTCACTCTACTGCTTTGGAAACACATGCAGAGGTGAAGAGCAATTGCAAGACAAAGGACAAATAACACCCTGCTGAAACATGGGTTTGAACTCACGGCGGGCCACTTCCAACATCCCTCCAGCGAGCCTCCGTGGTCGGGGCGACGACAGGTGGGCCTATGGGGCTGATATGATGCGTCACCTTGCGTTCCGCGTGCGACGCATCGTTTCGGGGCTTGGTGAGTGGCAGATACTCAGCAAGTATCTTGTCGTACGTTGAGACGGGTGACACGTGCGGATTCCAGATGAGGTACGGTTAGGGTGCAGGCCCAGTACATTGAGGGATGTGACGTTATTCGTTAGGCGCCGATCGCGAACGCTCCTATCTAGGTTGAAATGGCTGAGGAAATCTACTGCCAATGTGGGAAACCTGACGTCGGCGATCACAAACGCCAACGATCTGTGGAGGCGCCCGAGTTGGCGATACTGTTCACTGCGTGAAGCGTTGGTGTGGACTTGCCGTGCTGCCGATATGTGGCTTTGTTGGGAGCGCTAGACGGCTAAGCTGCGGTGTTGACGAAGAGGCGGGTGCAGGTCATGCAATGGACTATGAAGAATAGGCGCCTTGCTCGAGCGACTTGCTTGTTCACGAAAGCGACCATGGTACCAGCACAACTGCCGCGGCGGGTTTCTAGGTGCACTACGAGACAGTGAAGCCGAATGGTTGCACTAAAGTTGGTCGTGGATGTTGCTACCAGTCGTCAGTTTCTCCGGTGCACTGGTAAGGTGGTCGATCATTTCTTCCAGGCGTGACAGCCGGTCTCCTGGCTCTGAGAGTCTCACTGCGGCACTAGGTAACTGTGCCGAAGACGAGCATTCGCATATGCGGTCAGCGAGTGGAGCTAGCCGACCGAGACTCATCTCAACGGAACCCACCAGTACCACGCGTGCGAAATGTGGGAGGCGTTGCAAAACAGCTTGCGCGAAATTGTAAGCTGGTGGCTCTCTTTTGCGAAGTGCTCATCCAGTAACTGACGCATCGTGTGCAGCAGTTGGGAATGTCGGTGGTCCCCCAGTTTCTTGGAGAGACCCTGTTGGCGCCTGCTCAGTTGCGATGGCTAGCGGTGCTGCAGGACCGTGCCTTTCAGGTCGCCTTATGGGGTGGCTTAAGGTGTACCCGCTAGCAAGCCATTTAGGGTATCGGCGATGTGGTAGGATAGCTCTTCGACAACGTGCAGCTACTTTGTTGTCTGTGAACTGATAAGCGGGAGTTGAAAACATGCCTCTACTTGCATAAACCGAACTCGGGGATCCTTTGACCAAAAGCTGAGAAGCTGAAGCTCCGCGTCGATGACAGGAGACGTAATCCTGGCGACGTCTCTGTCAGCAGGAGTAGCAGCAGCGTCGCCCATGCCTAGTGTTCGAAAAAAAAAAACATAAGTGTCCTAGGGTGGCTTGCACAAACATTTAATAACGAAAGTAATACCGAATAAAAGGACGCGTTCTTGTGAGGACTAGGCGTTGTCTATGAAATGTTTTAGAATGCGTTCTTAAATTCGTTATTATTTTCTTTATTAAATGTTCGTGCAAGCCGCCCCTATGTTGTTGGGAGTTCGGTTTAGCGGAGTGGCTATGGTGGCGCCACAGTCGGGAAGCCGCCTCGCGTCGAAGAAAGAGTTGGAGGCAATGACACCCACGGCGAGGCAGGATGAAGTAAACTAGAGTACCGGAGGAACAGGCAATGACCACGACGACCAGATGACAGACGAATGCTATACAGCAAAAGAGCTTGTTTGCCGACAGTAGGACAAAATTAACTTGGTATATAGCCAGTTTCGTAGTACTGCTTCGCGACAGATATATTGAAGTTTTTCCTGAATGCAGGCATTCCATAATTTGGTATCATTAATAGCTTCGTAGTTTCAGTTCCGCAATATGAACGTTATGAATTATGTGCGTAAGTAATATGAAAACCAGTATACATTTTCCAAGTAGCTTTGCTAGCTGACATGTCATGGAAGCAGTGGCTTTCATTATCCAGTATTCTATCTGAAGAGTAATGATGGGGGTTATTTCGACCTGTGTTATTGAGAAATCTGTATTTTCACAAAACAGTAGCAACTACTTTCAGTATATGGTGACATTTAGAGGAGTATATTATAATTTATTTTCACTGGACGACAATCTCATACTTGACTTTCATGGTTTGCTCAACTGTGACTGCATTTATTTACCCATGCCTGAAAGAAACGCGACAATGTATTCATACAACCAAGGATAACAGCGCTACACGCGCTGAATATTTGAGGAGGGAGGTTACTGATTGCCTTGCTGTGAAGTAGGCGACCACATTCGTATATATTGTGTCCATAGCGTGGGGTCATGATATGCAAATTCGATTCAATTTATTAGAAACAGTAACTTCTCCATGTAGATCTTCAAAGATGGCTAATGTACAAAACTGAAGAATGAAATGTTCTGCGATATCGATTAGTTAAAGTCTTGCCACCAATCAGACTTCTCCGAGCTTTTAATAGCCTAGTTTTGCTGCCATATCCCAACGGCCAAAACTACACCGCCGTAGTCATGGACACAAACTCCAACATCAGAACCACATGCTGGGTATACACCAAACTCTCGGAAATAGCGTAGGAAGTAGCAATCGCACTGCCCCTCACAGAACAGGAAGGCGAAGTCGAACTAAGCGACTTGCAAACGGCAGTAAAGAGTTACGCCAAAGGTAGAATTTTCAAGTATACTATGCCCATTCTGGCCAAAGCGGGCAGATCCAAAACCAAGAGCTCGTGGATCATACGGTTCTCCGCGCACGTCGCCACGGACGGCGACGCGCCCCCGAACCTGAACGAGACGGCGCACCGGATGGCGTGAGACAACTCCAGACGAACACTTTCCATAATGCATTCCGTCTGAAACGTATCTTCCCTGATAAGCATTAGGATGACACGTGCAAATTGTGCCAGGAAGGACCAGCAACACTCAAAAACATGCTGTGGGAGTGCAATGTAGTAACAGGAAGGATGGAAGGTGCTGCGGGGACCCTGTCGTCGAGGTGGGCCGCCGCTCTGCGCAGCTCAGACCTCGGCATCTAGACGTGGGCAGTTTAGCAAGCCTGAGAGGCGGCGTTGAAGCAGGGCCTTGACGTTCCCCTGTGGGAGACCTGAACCCGGGTCGTGTTAAACCTTGCAGGATGTACAAGAAAGTTGTATACATCCATCCATGAATTTCCTGCCTTTTCCTTCGACTTTTCTACTGCTGCGGTCTGTGTCTTTTACGCCGTGTCGTCAGGTCGTTCAGACAGTACGTGTACGTGACAGGAGCGCAGCAGAGAGGAAAAGGAGACAGGAGAAGCTCGTTTATGCCTTTGAATGGCGTCGTATGTGCACAGTGCCCTCTGGAGCTGCTCACTGGGCGTTGCCACAATACCCTCGTTACAGTGAACTTGAAAGGGACAGTGGAGCGCGCGTAGGCAGCGACGCATAGGTACTGTTGACGCCACTGGTGGCGAACAGAGCGGCGGCGCTGCAATCGTCCACTTTTGCGTGCGGTTGCTCGTTGCGTGGCTAGAAAGCGCTTGGTAGGTGGCGTTTCGCCGCTTCCTATGAATGTTTCCTGCTTTCAAATTCGTTCATATTTTAGCAAGCGTCAGCAGTGACGATTTCGGATGATTCTGCGCGACATTATTCGTTTGTGCAGGTTGTCTTGTTTTTTTGTTTTTTTTCTCAGGACGTCACCTAGCTAATGCGCAGTCGGAGCGTGTGGCAAGAAAAGAACGAGCGTAGAATGTATCTGCCTGATTTAAACTTACTTTCGTTGATACGGGGACTAAGATTCCCTGGAGCAATGCAAGCAGTCACACTTCTTAGTTAATTTGTTCTTGAGCCCATCATAGCAGGAATTGTGTCATTGCATTAGTGTGGAAAACAATTCCGGATATCGACGTTCTGTGCCCTATACTGCCACTTGTGCGCATGCCATACGCTGTGATGCCTGTACAATGAACATTTAGTTAAATGTTCACTGACCATGAGCTTGTTCCCTCTTTGTGAAATGATGTACGTCGTTAAACTGGCAGTGAATTCATGCTCACCATGAAATTGATACAACTGTAGCTACATTGCCATTTCCGCGAAGCTGACATTTGTCTTCCGACATCATTGTAGTATTATTTCTCTCCATCAGCTCATTCGTGTTTAATCTGCGGACGCGACATGATTTCTATAGTTGAATTTAAGTGACTTTTCCAGAATAAACTTCCGCGTATTTGACTACTTGCATATGTGGATGCAAGTTTTCACTGCTGCTTTTCGGTTCGTGGGCATTTCAGATCCCGTCAGCACCAACAAGTCCGGTTCATTCTGTTCGATGTTATTCCCCTGGGCAGTTTATTTTTTTTTCTTCCAGGACGTCCTTCTAGCTGCCATTGAAAGGCGCACCAAGGACAAAAGACTGTACAATGCTGCTGCTTAAATTATATTTACTTTCGACGTTCCGTGCACAAGCTACGTTTAATTACCTTGTCCCGCGGGCACTCGATTGCGATTATGTGCGATTAGAATCTACCCGTTCACGATTGCATACACTTCTGTTCGCCCTCAAGCTCTGTAATCTAAACAAACTCGACCCTGGTTTCTGAACGTGTTTGAGTGATAATTTTCTGCTATGTTGAAAGCGTTCATGTGGGTGGTACTCAATTGCGATCGAAAGTGGCCGTGTTCTCGAGAGGGTGTCTGGATTCTGGCGGCCAGGTCAAACACGCGATAGTCATTTCAATTACCACTTCTGCATATGTTGTGAAGGAACAAAATACATTTGTTTACTTAATCGTAAGCAGCTAATACAGATGAATAAGCATACTGCTTATGGGCAAAATGTGAACAAAAATTAGGCGGTCGCTTAACATTTGTATTTAAGAGTGGAACGCAATAGTATTCAAAGATCTCCAATTGCTTCTAACGCTTCTCGGCAACTGCAGCGTATGTAATCGCAATGTTTACCGGGAAAAGCTCGCGGCGAACGCTCTGCGCGAACGCGGGCTTTCTGGTAGAAACGTGGCCCGTTGTATGGCCCGCGATGCTGTAAAGGCGAGCGCCATCTGGATGTTCTTCAAGGAAACGGTCGCATCGGTGCGCGGCCTCCGAGATATACGTGCGCTGGCGCACGCAAATGGCTCATGCCGTGGCCGGTCTATGCATGGTAGAAACGCTGAAAAAGGGTCATGAGTTTCCGCATAACAGAAGTATGTTTGCTAGTATATTCACATTACAACTTGACGCTATTATGGCTGCAGGTTGTGTGTAGATCGTACTTTACTATTTTTCAACGTATTTTCGTTTAAGACAATCAATTAGTTCAGTAACTTTCTTGTGCCACGTGGTGGGCCTGGGTATGGGTGCTTCGAAAATCTTCTTGCGGAAACGACATGCGACGCTGCACGCCGACGCCAACGCCGGATTTTCGGCGACGCGAGGCCCTTAGCGCTATCGCTTTAAGATGTCCTATGCGCGCTACACATACGCTTGCGTCGCAGTGCATTCGAGCGTTTCGTCTGCTTCTTTTTAAGAGTGGTCGGTCCCAGCGTGCTCCTACTTGCGGCGCTGCCGGAGCCATGCGGTGAGTGGCGCCCGCTTCACCGTTCGTTCAGCTACACTGTACTCTCGTGACAACTTTAATTATTCCTGATCCCCTGACAGGCTTGCAGAAATTGCACCGCTTACCTTCTTACTGACCAGCAATAATGCAGAGGGGAGCTAGACTTATTGGTAGAGCGGAGGTAGAGAGAGGACGCAGAGAATGGGTAGAACCGACGGACTCACTAAACGCGTGTATGACAGTCTTGCCAGCCTTCTCTCGCTGTTCCCGTTCATGGCGGAGTACGGGCGAAAGAAAAGGCTACATGGGACGGCGAGGAAATGCAACTGCTAGAAACAGCCATGGTGGGAAATAAACTGTACAGATGTAAGTTAAAGGAAGGCTACGATACGTTGCTACTATTTCTAAAAAATAAACCACGCGCATATTTCTTAAGCGGACCACTGACGTAGGGCGTGAGCACGCAAAGTGGCACTAAAGCATCGCAGTGTCTAGGCAGTGTCATCGCAGTGTCATCAAACTGAGTAAGTTGTCACCAAAGCGTTTGATTCAGTCGAAACCTCAGCAGTCATGGAGGCATCATGGAATAAGGGTGTAAATGAGCCATATGTAAAAATACTGGAAGATATCTATAGCGGCTCCACAGCCACGGTAGTCCTCCACAAAGAAAGCAACAAAATCCCAATAAAGAAAGGCGTCAGACAGGGAGATACGATCTCTCCAATGCTATTCACAGCATGTTTACAGGAGGTATTCAGAGACCTGGAGTGGGAAGAATTAGGGATAAAAGTTGATGGAGAATACCTTAGCAACTTGCGATTCGCTGATGATATTGCCTAGCTTAGTAACTCAGGAGACCAACTGCAATGCATGCTCACTGACCTGGAGAAGCAAAGCAGAAGGGTGGGTCTGAAAATTAATCTGCAGAAAACTAAAGTAATGTTTAACACTCTCGGAAGAGAACAGCAGTTTACGATAGGTAGCGAGGCACTGGAAGTGGTAAGGGAATACATCTACTTAGGGCAGGTAGTGACGGTGGATCCGGCTGGGGTGCCTTTGGCAGGCGTTCTCAGATCACGAACAGCAGGTTGACATTATCCCCCAAGAGAAGAGTGTATAATAGCTGTGTCTTACCAGTACTCACCTACGGGGCAGAAACGTGGAGGCTTACGAAAAGGGTTCTACTTAAATTGGGGATGACGCAACGAGCTATGGAAAGAAGAATGATAGGTGTAACGTTAAGTGATAAGAAAAGAGCAGATTGGGTGAGGGAACAAACGTGCGTAAATGACATCTTAATTGAAATCAAGAAAAAGAAATGGGCATGGGCCGGACATGTAATGAGGAGGGAAGATAACCTATGGTCATTAAGGGTTACGGACTGGATTCCAAGGGAAGGGAAGCGTAGCAGGGGGCGGCAGAAAGTTAGGTGGGTGGATGACATTAAGACGTTTGCATGGACAACATGGCCAGAATTTGTACATAACCGGGGTAGTTGGAGAAGTACGGGAGAGGCCTTTGCCCTGCAGTGGGCGTAACTAGGCTGATGATGATGATAGTCCACAAGATCAACCGTGTTGTTGCGTATTTGAAGTGCAGTGTAGTGAAACTTCATTTAAACACTATGCAGTCTAATGCAATGCGTATGGCCGTGTTTATTTTCATACTTTGGAAAGTTCTCTCTCAAGGAATGTTTACGGACATGTAAGACAGAGTTCCCAAGCTATGACGAATTGTATACACCAAATCAGGTGAACCCCACTGTGAGATGAGGCAACTATGTAACCAGGACGAAGGAGATGAATGAACCTTGTGGAAAGAAAAATACTAATGGAATGTGTATACATATGATCGGTATTGCGCACTAACTCCAAACTCATTCTACAGGAATCACTCTGAATTCTTGCATTCCAATGGTCCAAATCAAAGAAAATCAAATCACGTACATCACAGAAGTCTGTGTGGTTTAGGGATGCTCTAGAGCTGACATGGTATGACAGGCTTTATGTCAGGCGCTACTGAAACTGCTTTGCCGGTCAGCACACAGAGCTAATATAAGCCCGCTTCCTGAAGCTTCAATGCGACGCATCTATTGCGTTTGCGTATATTCAGACTAGTTGGAATACTGAAGGGCGGTGGCGGTGGCGGTGGCAGCAGCAGCAGCAACGATGCGAAAAACTGGTGGTGGGCAAAGAAAGCTTCGCATTATTATCGTTAGGCCTGGTCGATGTGCTGTCGGAGTACCCATATCACTGAACATTATTACCACAGATCATTGTTGTTGCCAAGTCTTGAAAATACCGAGCACAGAGAACGATGCGATGGCGGAGAAGGCGCCCGACTCGACAAGGAGAATCTGACTCTGATCCCATGATGATTTGCTCTGCCACATTTACACGTACACTACGACGTCGACTGCAGCGTAATCTCTGCCCTAAATCCTTAATCAACAGAGCACAGATCGCAACTTCAGGCACGCGTCGAAGAAGCCCTTGTCGTGTTCATAAAGTGCGAAATACATGGAAGTTGTCACCCGCAATACAGAATGGGATTCCACCCGTGCCTCGATCGCAAGGAGAGTGAGAAACTTCAAGTTTCTCGCCGTTAATAAAGATATAATGAGAAGCACATCATGCAAATACCGTATTTTATTAAATTAAGAGTTATCAAAAATTCCTGCTTATTTGACAGCGCATGTCCAAATATTTCAGATAGTCTCAATGCAATGGGTGGCACTGTACTGAACGTGGCTTGGTAGCTAAAGATGTGTGACATCTTTCAGTTACGAAGCCGCATGGCAATCTCCGACGTACGAATGGCGCGACGATCACCAAGAGAGTAAACATGAAAATGTTTGCTGTTTAAATTTATAATATGCCTGTAGAAGATATACTGCATTTGCTGAGCTGCGATTAGTCAGTTCCAAAAACAAAAACTTCTGGCTAAAAACTTCGTGCCCTGCTTTAGTTTCGAGGATTACAGTGAATGTTTGCAACGGGAAGCATTGCTGTACAAGTGTTTCCTGTACGGCTCTGTTCAAGCGTTTAATTGTATTACCTAGAAAATCAATTCATTTCGGTAAATACATTGGGTATTTATTGCAGAAATGGTACAAGGTACATAGTTTATAGAAAAAAAGTTTAAATTTTCAGTATTGCCTGACTTCAATTTTAAATTTGCTGCATGCCCTCGAAAGCTATGAAGCAAAGATATTAGGCAACGTTTGACTAATTATATGGGCGATTTATCACGCAAATACTGGGGTCCATCATTGAAAACGTGACAAGGCCGTTTAAAATGGACATTTTTTGCCATATAATGATTTTATTATTTTGAAAGAATTGTCGCTAAAGCTGGTATAATATACGATCCCTGAGGGTCGCCATCGTTAATTAGGGAGCAGCTTCACCGAAAACGCTTGGTCATCCTGAGTTCTTAACGTACAATTACCGTTAAAATTCTTCAGAATTGTTAACCGCCTGTTTGAAATCCGCGATCTAATATTGCGGGCATTCAAAATGAATAAAAGCATGTCCTTCCCTTTTCTGGCTGAAGGTGATTCATCGTCTCTTTTCATAACACAAGCCACTGTCAGGGGAGAATGATTTCATACCGGGAATCTTGCGCGTGTTTACTCGCATAGGTCTGTGGCTGGAAATACATTACGCTCCCACTGTCCAGCTGCGGTGCGCTTCCCCAGTTCTCAGTGTGGGCTTCTGATGGTCTTAGGAATTTCCATCAGCGAAAAGGGTCAATTGAAGTGGAAAAACATTGGGCTGCATACACGTGGACAATAAGGTATCATAGAAAAGTTTGACCTGAGAAAGGACTGGTGTTGCTCTTTTTACAGAAATGTCGAGGTGCTGTGACAGGCATGGCAGCACCACGAGGTCATACACTTGCACAGCTAGTGTTTTTGGCGAACGTGGCACCAGTTTAAGTAAACATAATTTCACTTTGCACAGCTTGTTCGCTTCAAAGTGGTCAAATGAACAATAAGCTGTGCTATTCCAGGAGACAGACGAGCGAAACATGCCCAGCGGACACAAGATCAGTGAACTAGCAAGATGAAGAAAAATAAAATGAGGCGGTCAACGTGAAGCGAGAGAGACAGGAGAATTAATTACAAACGGTCAACTTCTCAGTGAACAATGTAACAATGCACATTCTCGCGCAGAACCACTAGAAAGTTATTGACCGCCATCAAATAAACCGGCTAGAGTATAAAAGATTGAGAGGAAAGCCTTTTCGGACATATTGAGCTAACAGAATGAACAATTCTCTGATTGTGGTTTTGGCTGCTGTGGCCATCGTGCTGGTATCCAAATCAGATGCTGGCAAAGGACCTAATGTTCTGCAGCGCGACGTACCTGACGCTTTCAAGGTAAGGAACAATGGTTCATAGAAAATACGAGGGCGATCTCCTGTAGGAGCTATTGAAATAATACATAAGGTCTTCATACTAATCGACTGCTCTTTCGGCGACGCCTGCTGCTGAGTTTGGTGTAATAGCAAGAAAAACCACGAAAGAATTTTGAAACAGAGAATCGCGGTTGAAACACCGAAATATCTGCATGAGACGAGGATGAAGATACGAGTGGTAGCAATGTTCACTCACGTTATACATATATTCCAGAGGATATGGACGTGGCATGAAATAACGAGGGAGATTTTGTAAATGAACAAAATATCTGCCAGATCAATCTATTATGTACATTTTCTCTTGTGTAATTCTTATTGTTGCGTTTATTCTTTATCTTTAAATTTGATGATGATGCATTTGAATGACGTCGCTGCTTCTTGGCAGATGAACACTGGCCGATGCGCGCTGTACTACGAGACGTAATTGAACAGTCTCACTTCTTGCAGACCTAGCACGTTGATATGGTCTATGTCCTTCCTTCCGCTCGATTTGAAACAGCATCAACCAGGATCAACCCTACTGCGGCGGCGGCTGCGTATGGCGCGGCCACGCGGGCCCTATCTTGAACGCGATCTGCGATAGAGACACAGTGCCGCGAATGCTGATAGCGTGTTGCGCTCAGTGTTCTCGCCGCTTAGTTCGCCTTGTAGCGAGAGGCAGCACGAAGGTCGATTCTCTGGCTGCTGTGAGCCCTATTTTAAATATGATCCTCTTACTTTACGGACGGAGGGACGGGTTTCCTCATTGTGTAGGCATAGAAATGGTTACGCATTTCGAAAGAGCAATTTGTACTTCTTAATGGAGGTATAGGAATTCTTACAGTTTTCGACAGCACTTGCACACTGCAACTTAACCGAAAATTTTGTTATCACGCTTTACTTTTGGAGTGGCAAAGTCTAAGAGTTACTCAACACAGAAATATGATCAGTGCTGTTGATAAGCTGAGTTGAGTTCATTTCTGTTTCTTGCAAACAAGTAGTTCTTGCAAATAGGTGTGCTTATGCCGGTCGTATCCAAACGTCAGCCATTGCAAAATCAACGAGAAGCGTCGGACGTGTTCCATAAAGACTGCCGGATCCATCTAACGTACACTCGCCCAGAAGATATTAGGTGGAGAGCGAGCGCCTGGCGAAAAGGCCCTGCTCCCGTTCTAGCGGCGGAGCCCTGGTGCCGAGACCTATGCCTACGCGTATGCGCGTCCCTCCAAGACTTCAAGCTTGCATGTTCTCGCACTTCCTTCTTGTGCGCCGGCGATACCCGAGCGTAGCCGCGAGGTGCCGCTCTTGCGATTGGCGCTGTGGTGGCTCTAACGGGCTAAACTTCGTTTACACAATGGAAATGAGTTCATTTTCGTCTTACCTGTCTACTTCTATCGAGAGTATTTTCTGCCACGCTCTTCAGCGGGAGAACGCTCCGGTCGAAAAAAAAAAACAAACAACGAAAATTATCCACGAAAAGGGGCACCGCAGAAAGAAAAAAAGCGGAATCGCGTTTGCCACCAGGCCCTATGCGTAAACGTTCGTGACTCGACAAAACGCGGCCACAGCGGCGCTTGCAAACACGCGCTTCACATAGTTTTGCCCGTCCTAGCCGCCACAGCGCCAATCGCACCAGGGGCACATCTCGGCTACAATGGGATATCGCCGGCGCGAAGGAGTAAGCGCGGAAACATGCACACTTGCAGGCTTGGAGGGACGCGCATGCGCGCAGGCTTCAGTCTCGACAACAGTGGTGCGCCGATAGAAGAAGAGGAGGGCCGTTTCGCCACCCTCCCCCCCCCCCCACGCCCTTCCGCGCCACGAAATATATTGTGTGATTGTGTACCTGTAGAAAATGTTGTAGGGAGATGTAAATATTTCTCATTTTTTATTGTACCTTTTATTCCCTTCACCCCTTTCCCGAGAACATGGTAGCCAGCCGGTACTTGCACTGGCTAACCACCCTCTCCTTCATCTCTTTTCGTATCTCTCTCTCACTCTGTGTAGGGAGATGTCGGACGTACTTTTACTCACAGCAGATATTGTAACATGTCTTTGTTACGTGTGGTTTAGGAAGTTAATCTGATGCTGACTGAATTGAAAAAAAGATTTTACTAAAACCGAAAACGATATATTTTATGCGTATTTAGATATTTCAAACGCCCTTGTGATATATGATTTTTTTTCTTTGTCGGCGCTGGTTGTTAAGGACAGGCAGGTGTTTTCGCAAAAACAAGAATGCTCTACCGGAGGAATGTTTGTGCTGGGGTCGTAGTGATTTATGAGCTCAACTTGGCAATGTCTATTTCTCTGAATGAATTATTCAGAATAATAGTGAATGTTCGATAACTTATAGGGGCATACGCAATCACTGTTACCGTCAGTGAGATATAGATCAAGCATTTCATCAGTCAAAGGAAAAAAAATACATTCGGACACAAACGATCTCAGGTTCATTATTGCGATTAGCATTTGGGCAACTCAGCGACCTATCTATATCTATTGACACCTGCTTAGCGCCTTCCGAATGAGGCGTGCACTGGAGACCGTCTCCTCTATCTCGCAGCCTGTGGACGCGATGCGCCATCAAGGGCGTCATCGCAAGGCCAACGCGTGTCTGAGTATGCATTATGAAAAGTCTGTCTGAATATATATGGTGCCCCAGCAAGCTTTAGCCCAGGTTTAGATTGACGCGAGCAGATGGATGCTGCACATATGAAACAAAAAACATACTTTTGTATTGAGCTTAATAGCATAATCACTTAACATTATTTAAGCAACTCCACGATTATTAGCCCTTGGGCAAAAATTTCAATGGGACATTTCCAGAGAATTCTAGCAAACCCCTAGTTTGACTTTTTCTCTATTCCTACTTGTTGCGCAATGTAGTTTCTTCACTTGTTTGATAGAATACTTTGAGAACACCCAGAAAAGGAAGAAAAAAAGATTGTCTTGGCTAAATCGAAGAACACGCTGGCCGCGGTGACACCTTAACAGTGCGAAATATATCGTTGTACCACTCAGCGTTGTACAAACATGACAGGCCATTGAGCTCAGCCGTTTCTGGCGGAGGCGAATATCATATATTATCGACGCCTATCGGGGCATACAGAGACGTACGGTTTCCTGTGGATATCAATGAAAAAAAAATCTATTTCACGCATGTGGCTGTTTTCTATATACTCTAGTTTCACATGAAGGTTACATATTATGGTGGAGATTTTATTATACAGAACTTGGTACTGCAACTGCCCCGTTCTTGAGGAAAATACCTTCTTTTTTAGTTTTGCCCATGTTTTTTGCGATTAAGCGATGTTCAAAAGATGGCGGCTGTGACGCCACGTCGTCGCTTCCGTCATTTGCTGTACTTTGAAGAATACCACTGGATATAAGTTTTCACTGGCCGCTGGGACATAAATTATAGGCGACTTTGGGAGGGGCGGAATCAGAGTATATTTGAAAATTTTTTAAGCAACTGAGTAATTAGTCGAGCGAAGTGGTCATACCGAACAATCAGGATCATAAAATGCAATCTTGCAGCGAAATTTGAGCGAGAATAGGGAGCGTATTCTTCATTGATTACTTTCCACTATATTATATTCAGCATGCGTTTATTGAGTGGTTAAGCAAAACCAGATAGTAAGGTGACTCGCTTGCTCAGCACTACGTTACGCGAATGATAATATCGCCTAAAATGATAATCCGAGAATACGTCCTCAAAGTAGACGTAAGTGCTATATCTCCTCCCTATATATTTTTGGTGATGTAGGAAGAAAAACGCACAAAACTGCACGTTTAAGCGCAGGTGTATAGGCACCAGGTGCAGTGTGGTATCGTGGGCGCAACTTGCAATGAATTCTTAGGTTAGCCATAGAGAACTGTATACTATAGTTTTCAAGTTTCTTTTTTTTTCTTAAACTATACTTTTCAAGGACATGAAATCTTCTGAAGGAAATTAGGGTGAATCTATGAGCGAGACAATTCCTAACGGTAGATATCTTAGTTATCTTTGTTTCTTTATTTTAAGAGGGCGGTCTTTACTGCAGAGTCCCTTACAGGGAATAGGTATCGAAGTGCTTGCAGATGTCCCTATGCAACAAACCTGACGTACAACCCTACGAATTTGTGACCCTTAATATTAGAACGTGAACGTAGAGTCTACTCTATCTCAGCCTTAGATCTTCTGAGGAAGGCGTCTCTTCGTAAACGCCAGCCTACCACCAAAATTTTCAGTAGGCACTATACCTGAAATGTCGTTTCTTCTCTCCTAGGTATTCGCGGCGTTCCCTTACGCTGTCGCCATTTCCGACGCTGACAATGATACCATCTTTGAATGCATGACGACGACGCGCAAGGATTTTGACCCCGAGGCAAAGACAGTAACCTATGTGTGGTCAATAAATAATGGTCCTGGTAAGAGGTAAGTCTTTCGCAACCCTCGTTTTTTCAAAGAATAAACAAAAAAACACCCTAGCGATCTTCCAGGCTACAAAAGCGTCATAACGGGGCACAATAATGCCTGTAAAAATTCGTTAGACTTACCTTTGACGTTGAAATGCGCAAGATATCGTGCTACATTTGAACAATACCCTGGTCTAACCAAGATAACCTGAAAATGTGAGGACTTCGCAGTGTTCGGACAAAATGCTCTGCTTCGTATATTTTTGAATAATTAGCAGCTTTCACATATAAAAAATAACGAGAAAGCGACTTGTAGATCAATTTCGCCATCTGGGGTAAATGAAGCTCTTACATTAAACAAAAATTGGAGATCCTATGGTTTTCTTTTTGGGGCAGGGGGAAGGAATCTCACGTGAAGCATTTTGTGGAAATCTAGCTAGCCTGTTTAAGGGTTGCACGAGGAGACACATATGCGCGGAAGGCGAACAATTATGTGTGCGACGCGACCTTGTGTGTGGTGATTCCTGCATGACGACGCCAGCAGCACGGTTGCAATGTCGGTGGCATGATGGCGGCAACTACATTGGCTTAGCCTCCTTTTAAGCAGCACTAACTTCTCCCTATAGAGGTGAGCTTAAAAGCTGGTGCAAATTGTGAATACATGACGAGCTACGCGCGCCAATCTTTTCCAAGCAATAACTGGAACGAGGATCGCCTGTAGTGCAGTTTACTCACGCCTTCTATGACTGCCTGTGTGACCTTATGGGTGGACAGGCAGTTCCGTCTGTCATGGCGATGGCGGTTCCGGTTAAAATTCCAACACCAGCCACCTTTTATCTTCATTGAAAAGATACCGGCTGATGAGGCAGCACAGAAAAATTACTATCACAAAGTGCCTGTTAGTAGAGATACAGAACGGTGCAAAGTAATGCAAGCCGGGTTAACAGAAGCATTTGTTTCTCAAAACCTTGCGTTTCATGTATAGTAGCTTGTACATCATTGCCTACGTATTGTTTATCTGTATCGTCTCTAAAGCAATAGTTATTATCTCGCAACGAAGGATATAAAACACAAACAATCCTGTTACTCAGAGTCACACTGGAATGAAACGCTAACACTGGAAAACAAAGTAGAAATTTCGCATGTCGACCCCATCGAAATATTGCCGCAGCGGCCGGGATTCCATCCCGCTACGTCGTGCTTAACAGCCCAACAGCACTGCCACTAAGCAGGTGGTCTATAATAATTGTCGATGCTATTACACCTGGCCAAGTGCTCATCTGATACATATACTCATGAATTCGAAATATCGGTGCCTGCTTTATGACGTGAGGCATTCTATCTAACCGGTGAGAGAGTGATGGAACATGATGCAGTAGCAGTGAGGCCAATGATGGGATAGGGGAAGAAAAGAATTGTGGTGACTATCTCTCATTGTGACATTGTCTATTAAGTTGCCACAGCTATTTAAATAATCATCATTTTACGACGAATGGTGTCGAACAGGAATTTGATAAGGAGAGTCAACCGGCGAGGGCTGTAGCACCCATGCTTGAGTCCTCTTTAGAACACCTCTTTTGGAGCATTGTTCAAAAATCTACCTAGTTATATGAAGAAGACAAAGCATGATTGATTACAACACGCTTAGCACAATGTAGTGTTAGTTTCTAGCATTTCAATTGATGACACCTAGAGTTCACGGTCAGGCTCACGCGTATGAACTTTATTGAAGGATGAACTGTATTAGGCGTTGCAGAAAATGGGTGCTCATTGCGGAATGTTGCCTTTCAGGAAGCATGTTGGTTTCCACCACACCGCTGGGGCAACGCCAGATGCCACAAACTTTACAGTTGGCAAAAGTACGTAAAATAACACTCTCACTTTATGATCGTACTTTTCAAACTCCATTCTTCATCGGCTGTGTCGTAACGAGGCCACGCTGCTTGTATTTGTTATTCAACGTTCACCGAAAAAAGCCGTGAACACTTCTGAAAATGGTTTCTTTCGTACCATAAGACAATTAGGTGAACTGATATGGCCGAAAGAAATTCTCCATATTTCACAGCTAAATATTTTGATTAATCCTGTGTAAAAAGGCTAGTGTAAAAATTACACCTCGAACACATTTGAATATCTTTAGTCGGCACGTTCAATTCAAGGTTTCCTTTTACATTACAGCTCCCGTACTTGCTGTGTCCGCCAATGTATATACGCAACTCTGTCGGTATGCTCTAGACGGCCGTAGCTGCACTTTTAAATGTCTGACGTCTTATGGCATGAGACCTTTTAGGTGCAGGTAATCCCTTGTGGTTGTTCTACGTCAGCTGAAGACGTTTTTTTTTGTTCATGGCGCCTACACCACGAAAGTAATCCACGTTGTCTCCAGTGACCCAAAGTTTGGTGACAATTAGTCCTAGTGGCACTGCCTTTCAAACGGGGCGACAACATCAAGCGTACCTGAGCTAATCAGATTCTACTACAGTTGTTGCAGTCAAGCATTATGCAAATCTCTAAATGATGTTTCTCCTTTTCGTTAAAACGTCTACTTCGATCTCAAAAACATATCTGCGACTGTACCGACTACGGCATGTGCTTTCGGTAATGCTTGTTTTGCGTTGTCCAAAGCCTCTGCCTTCTTTATTACAAGTTTTCGGTGAAAACTAAGCCAGTCTAGATGGGCAACACCTGCCTACCTGAGAAGATTATTTTCCATTTTTCTTGCATTTTCTTCTAGAAGAAACTTTAAACATTTTCCTCCCACCTCCTTTTTCGATCATTTGCCTCACAGTCAGAAATAAGCATATCCTTTTTTATTATTTTGACTTCTATGATACTAGTCATAGCGCGCTGTTATTCTCGTCCCGGTGGGGATTACGACAGTGCCGCTTATATACACTCGGGAGAGTAAATCAATTGTTGCTCTTCCAATAACAGATTGCTTTATCGAAACGTTGGCTGTAGGGTCGGACATTCCCGTATTCGAATACTGCTGACCACTTGCTACTTTTGTGAAAATACGTTCGATGTAAACTTTCACCAATTAGAAGTTTCTGTGCGCTTCTATTTTCGTTCGCATATACTTACTTTGAATTGCTACCTTTTTGCAGATTCCAACAAGGTGGAAGTGGCGTATATAATTTGGAGCGACTACAAAGACTGCGCCATTGCGGAAGTTCCGCACTTCGGAGACCGTAAGAAGTCAAAGGAAACTCAATCAATCATTCAATCAAATTATTTCTGGCGGTTGAAGCTAAACTTATGTGACTGAGACACTGTTAACAGTCAGGGCAAAAATTAAAAAAAATAATTTTGAGCAGTTCCTCAGATGGGTTTCAGGCCCCTAACATTCAGGGCCGAATGTTTCTGCTTTCCAGTAAGGCAAGCAATGATCCCTTCTGCTGCACACAGAACCATCGATAACATTCCAGAAACTTCCGATAGATGCGGGCGCGTCCCGAGCTGAGCGATAACATTTGTAATCTGGAATGTGGGGCTAGTTGGTGATTAATCATCCTACCTTGCTGGTGAAGCAGTGCACTCACACGGACACAGTGAAGACTCACTCTATCCGGGTCAGTGCGCTGCTTCACCCGCAAGGTATGATGATAAGATTTGTTAGACGGCGAAAAGCGGTGACCCAAAAAAAAAAAGATGACCAGGCACACGTGTCAATATCTTAATCGTCGGATATTTTCTCTTTTTTCTCTTGCTCTGCAGAATGCACGCTATGGGTGTCAAAAGAAGTGGAGGACCTTGTTCCTCTGTACTGCCTCGAGCAGTTTCACGACGTATGTGGTGTCGTGGTACCCCTTCACGACAGCGACCTCTGCGAGGATGACGACAATGACGAGGAGGACGAAGATGACTAGGCGCCGAAAGCACACACTGGACAAACCACTGTTAACAGCCACACGGTGGTCGTGGTTGTGCGGTGAACGCGGCCAAGTTTTTTACCAAATAAAGTTTCGCTAGGAAGTATGGATATCTTTTTACGTCCAAATTTATATTGTTGTTTCTTCCATGTAGTGTCAGTCGATGCATATATTGTGAAATTTAAGGCAAGTACTTCCGATCGATTCTCGTGACAGACAGAAGCTAACTGAGATGTATTGTGAAGATGCTGTAGGCACGCGATGAGAGCTCGCTGAAGACCAAATTGGCAGTGGAGGTGCGCGAAGGGTGGTTTTGTTAATATTGGTAGAAAAATGGAGCTTATAGTGAGGAAAAAGGAGCAAAGATTGGCGGGGAGAGTTTGTCTCTAGCTTTTGTAATAGGAAATTCTGTGCTTTTATATAAGACTTTGTTCTTTGAAACACTGTAAGGCAGTCTGATTACAGAGAACGGTTGGAATTGCTGAGATTTCTTCCATATTGAATCAGTGTTGGTGTAGAGGGATTTCGATAACAAAGGGTGATACGCTAGGCAGATTCTTTTTTTTTGGCAAGTGGAGTTCACTACTGCATAAGGCGCTGCACCACGATTTCATTTACTTCTCAAGAAGAAAGTAAGAGTTCACTATTGAAGCGTTCAACTAAATGCTCCTGTATACAATATTTTGTCTACGTACAAGGGTGGATCAAACTAAAGCGGAAGAGTGCTATGAAAATGGTTGCAACCATGTTTATTTAAACATAATCTCTGTGGTCACTATGAACACGGAAAGAAAAGAAACTAAGGGCACCTTTTCATAATGATCCTCAACTTCACACACGATGTTATACAGTTCAATGGCTACAACTTCAGGCGTTCCGTTCAGGTTAGATCTGCTTTTAGATGAATTACACTAAAATACTTATAAGTGTATCATCAGGACAATTATAAAAGCATTTCATTCTTACTGTTTATTTTTAGATTTGCAGCACGCTCGCATCACTCTGTTACCCAAACATGAAACCTGCACTTAGTATTGTAAAGAAGCGAAAATGAATAGTAAAAATTTTGCGGTACCAACCAGTACGCAGGAGCCAAGTTGAATTAACGCTTTAGTAAAGGGTTCTTGAAATGATCTAAACCTGAATACAAGTTGTGAACTTTCGTTTATTTTCATCAGCTACATCGTGTAAGATCCATGTTATAGTTTTCTTGTGCTCTAAACAAGTCACAGCTTCAATTTAATTCAGGATTTATGTTGACACATGGGACCGTTCACAGGCTGTGCAAGCTAAGGATACAAGCTTTTAACAACAAGGAAAGGTTCACACAAAAAAAGGGAATCTAAACTTCACCAGAAACCAATGTGAGGGTTCATTTCATTTCTGAAGAAAATAGATTACCGCAGAATTAAGCTGCTACCGTTGGGTACTATATTAACAGGGAGTATATTCGCAAATATGTTTCTGAAACGTATGATATTGAAATTCATATTAGCCGTGGAAGCAGAGAACAAAATTGGTACATATCGACTAGGAATGCGGGGCGGGAGTTGGTGACTGCCCTGACTGCCCGCTTCGAGCTTACTGTAGGCCTTTTGCGCACTGCCTCTACGCCATGACGGCAAGAAATAAAGGTGAGACTCAACATCACTTGCTCTGATCTCACGCTGACGGCAAGGTATCAGGCATGTTTTGTGGTTATTATAGCGATCAAGTGCTTGTTTTTACACTGGTATGCCGAGGCGGCACGGGTAGTAAAACAATACGTAAGAGAGCAGAAAGTTGGGCTAGTCGTTTGAAATGCACAGTGAAAAAGATTTCGCGAAGACACGAAGACGAGGTAGCTTCCGTTGGTGTTTTTTCTCGGCTTGTCGTAGTGTCTCTTCGCAAACTTTTCCAGTATGTAGTAAAACTGGTTTCATTTCCTGTTCGTAGATTCCGTCAGAGCATTAACACCATTGGTGTGTTTACGATGCACAACGCTACAAAGACATAGTGGTTTACTGAATAATTGCAATCGCAGACTGTGGTTGCAACGCCAGATGTCTAGTATTCGCCGCGGTATGGAGCTACAGGTGGCTATAACGTCAACGCGTTGGTGTGGATGGGTAGTGGGCGGCACACTTCGAAATGTACGCGCTGGCGTTTTCCTGAGAACGATTTTCTTAAGTTTTATGGTAGTGAGACCCCCTGGCTGCAGTGAAGGGATTATGCTGGGTGATTGTTTTAAGATTTATGGAACTTTTAAAATTCGCTTGTTGCATATAACGTAATTATAGTCCTTGAGTGGTGTGATTCAGAGAGACGGACAAATACTTGCACATGAAATGAAAACACACGTCCCGCTAATTAACAAAATGCACTGATTATCTTCTGAATAAATTATTTGACGGCAGATATGTGTCCCTTTACGAATTATAGCCGATGACTCTGCAAGGCCCATGCACTTGGAAAGAATTTACAGAATGACACCAGCTTGGAAATATGCGCCATCAAGACCGCCGTAAAAATGCGTCGTTGTTCCAGTAACAGTTTTAGGGAAGCGCTCTTTTATGCATTTTGCGCTCATTTACGCATAAAAAGTCACTGAACGCTCATGTATTTAGTGCAACGCTTTGGAACACACTGTTTCTAAAAGTGGTGCCATCGTGGAAATTCTTTTCAAGACGATACGTGCTGCAAGCTCACGGGCTACAATTGGTAAATTCCAATATCTGCCGCAATATAATTAATTATGAAAACAATTTCTGCCTTTTAATTAGTTGAATATGTGTTTCTATTCGCCCTGCAAGGAATGTCCGCCTATCTGAATTATAGAGCTCAGGGGCTAGAGTTACGTCATATGTAACAGGCGAACTTTAAAAGATTACGACAACTTAAAATTAATCAACTAGTTGTGATGACCCACTTATGGGGGCAAAGGTTCGGGTACTCAATGTTTTAGCGGTTCTCTTAGGCGGAGCCTCCGAGAACCCAATTGAGGACAAAGCCGTTGGTTTGGACGCACACACAAATACTTTTAATCAAAAATAAAAAGGCAAGAAGTAAATAGAACGAAACAGAAAGCATGCAAAAAAAATAAACATTAAAGAAAACACTGCGGTAAGGAACGCACTTGGGGCTTTAACGAGGGTGCTAGTCCGGGCTTGCCACGAGGGCGGGGACACGTCGCAGTCTCGACGCGGAAACGCGGCGACAAGCTGGCAGAAGGGGTGGCGCCGGTCTCACCAAAGGTTGCGGCGTAGGTTGACCGACCGGGTACCGGGAGCGCGCCAGCTCTGGTGAGGCGAGGTAACGCTGGCGGCTGGGTGGCAGGAGTGGACGGCGGCGGCGTTCTGGCCGGGCAGAGAGCTCGGGCCCGTAGCCCGACTGCTCCCCTCTCGCCCACGGGCACGGAAGCTCGAACGCCGGCCTCGGGCAGCAGGCGGCACGGCAGACGGGGGTGGCGTTCTGGCCGGGCAGCTGGCGTAGAACTCGGGCCCGAAGCCCGACTGTTCCCGTCCTGCCCACTGGCGCAAAAGCTCACCGGCCTTGAGGAGCCGACGGCACGCTCAGGTAGACGGGCGACGCACAGGAACAGGTTGGCAGGAGGCCCCGGGCGGGTGAAGTCCTGGTGGGTTCGGGTCCGGAACCCGACGGCCCGTCTTCAACGCCCGCTCCGGTGGTTGACCTCCTCCTGCCGTCGTTTCCTGGGACGATCCTGGCGTCTCCCGGGCGTCTCCCTGCGTGTCCTCTTGCGTGTCGCCCCCACTTCTGCCAGCGCACCACGCTTTTTCTCGTGGTCTGGCCGATTTGGCATTTACTGATTGGCTGCCCGACGCCCCGTGGTCTTTTCTCATTGGTTGTATTTTTCTTTTGTTGTTTTTCCTGCGCCGCGCGTTCACGTGCCGGGCGCTCTTCGGCGTCGTCGTTTTTCCTCCTTCCAGCTCGGCGCGCGTGCACTCCGCGTCGTCTGCTCTCGACCGTCCCGAGCCCCGCACCACGTCGCGCACCACACATCACACTAGTATACTGCCCTCTCATGCCAATTCGCGCATGAAATGCGCTGAAATCGTTTTTCTTGAACGAAACATTATTATTACGACACATTATTCCACCAACACGCATATCTAACCGCACTGGTCATCCTCTTCAAGTCGCGCGCCCACGTGCACGCACCGTTACCTTTTCTACGTCATTTTTTCCTCGTACAGCTGCTGACTGGAATGGCCTTCCGGGCGACACCGCTGCCATCCCTTGTCCATCAACCTTCATAGAAAGCGTCACCAATCACCTTTCACCATAGATTAACACATGGTTTCTCCTTATTTCTGTGTAACCCACCCCTTATGTAATACCCCGTTACGGGGTCTTTAAGGTATAAAAATGAAATGAAATGAAATAAAAGCGCAAGCGCCCATTCAATGGAAGTCACGCACTCAGGCAAGCAATGTGTGTTTTACTATTTTCTTGGCCTTAGCGTCTGCTCTGCTAAACTTGTACAAATCAATTCATTGCCTCATTATCTACGAATTTTGAACTAGTTATTTAAATCAGTCAGCATATTTGTGCTACGAAGTTAAATTAGCAAGGTAATGTGCACCCTACATCGACAATGCTTAGCCATGCATCTCAGTTCTTCTTTTCCCTGTCAAACACAAATAGTTAATGAATTAAACCAAAACATGTTAGGCTACTGTGAGTTACAGAATTCTATCAGGATTGCACGGTTGCTTCAAGAGAGAACATTCTTATCGCAGTAACACTAAAAAGGCGTGATTTAGGCACAAAGTTCGGTTTGCATGGTTAGGAACCAAGTTGTATTTATTTGAAAGTCTAAACTGATTACGTCATACTTCAACTTAAAATGGTCACTGTTTTCCATCCAACTAACAACTCTAAACTAAAGAACGAAAGGAAATTATACTAACCGCCTTTGAACTCTTTGTTATGACTTCTAGCGTCTGAAGACTGCTGTCGCACATGGCCTATGCATGCCAATACCTTATTTTATTTTTCCACTCAACAACCCACGATTTACTTCAGAGGCAAAATAAGCTCCTTGTCGTGGCAGCCAAACCAAACAATAAAAGAAGGCTACAGGACGCCGCGTAAACGCTAAAGACGGTTACGCAGTTATCGCAATTATCATGATACCATTATCGTAATATAATATGTATTACACAATTATTTCATTTTACTAAGGGATATAGATGCCAGCTCATTCATGCTGCCGGAAATTATAGATTTCGGAGTTCACATGTTCACATAGGTAGACGCCACACACATGCCATTCCATTCATGTCATGACATATCGTTCATGGTCGTCAGACGCCTTTGCCATAGTATGCCAATATTGGTACATAACAAGTTAACAAAACGATCATCAAAGAAACAAGACGTAGGTGGCTGCGTAACACGGATGTCAAGACCTATCATTTATGTTCGTTATACACTCTTGTTATATTGCTACGGCGCAATATGTGCGATCACGAAAGGCGAGCAGTGTGAAGACGACGACGACGATTAGAAGCTAGCGCGGGCTGTTGCCTCTTGGCCAAGCGCAGCGTATTGCCTTGTAAATATACTTGTAAATAGGTTTTCTTCGGTGTCTTCCTACGTAACATATCTGGTGGAGGTGGGCGTTCCCTGTACCTCGTCACGGAGCTTCGCAGTGGACGGTACGTCGAACCTTCCTTCATGGCTCCCGGCGACGACAACCCGACTCCGCCGGCTCCGACACCTGCTGCCACTTCGACGACCGACATCACTCTCCCCGCTCCCCGTGATCCTGGCGTATTCTCAGGCAAAGCTGGGGAAGACGTCGATGACTGGATCAGCCTGTATGAACACGTCAGCCGCAATAACCGGTGGGACCCTACTATTATGCTCGCCAACGTAGTCTTTCACCTCGGTGGCACACCTAGAGTTTGGTATCGCACGCACGAAGATGAGCTCACCAGTTGGGATTCACTTAAGACACAGCTTCGAGACTTGTTCGGCAACCCCTACGGTCACCAACTTGCCGCGGAGAAGGCGCTTTCCGGCCGTGTGCAGACGTCAACAGAGCCCTATGTCACGTACATTCAGGACATCTTGGCTCTGTGCCGCAAAGTTGACACCCACATGACTGAGTCAGACAAGGTTTCCCACATCCTCAAAGGCATTGCCGATGACGCCTTCAACTTGCTCGTGTGCAACAACGTAGCGACGGTGGATGCTGTTATAAAAGAGTGCCGCCGCCTGGAACTCGCCAAAAGCCGACGTATTGACCAGAAGTTTGCCCGTCTGCCCAACACCCCAGCGACATCTTCCTGTGCCGACGCTCCTCGTCCCAACAACACTGCTGATGTTACCAGGATCGTCCGGCGTGAGATCGAGGCCGCCTATCCGGCTGCCTTCGACTCCAGTCCCACCAACACATCTGCACTCACGGTCTCACTGATCCAGGCAGTTGTCCGCCAGGAGTTCGAAAACATGGGTCTTCGCACCATCTGCTCGGCCCATCGCCCTGATACCCGCCCGGCTTCTTCGATTCCGCCGCGTCCCGCATCTTCTTACCCACCACGTTTCCGCAACCCATCTGAATGGCGCACTGCTGAAGACAAGCCCATTTGTTTCTACTGCCATCGAATTGGGCACATTTCTCGGCACTGTCGCAGTCGCTGGAGTTCCCCGATCCGGTCTACTTACACTGCCTACTCTCGCTCCCCAGGTGGCCCTTCTGGTCCCTATGCCGCACGCTCCGATAATGCCGCCACTGATTCTCCTGCAACGAACCGCCCCTATTCCCGTTCACCTTCGCCCCAACGACGACAATCTCACTCTCCCCAGCCCCGTCGCTCCTATTCGCCGACTCCTTTCGGACGCCGCTCCCAACCGGAAAACTAGACGATGCAGCGCCTCGAGGTGACGCTGCATTGCTCCCTACGCCGCCAAATCCTCTACTGACGTTGCCCACTCATCTGAACCTTCTTGACGTGCAAGTCGACGGTGTTTCTGTGTCTGCACTCATAGACACTGGGGCGCATTTGTCCGTAATAAGCGCTGACCTACGTAACCGGCTCAAGAAAATTATCACGCCCGCCACGACGCCTGTTGTCCGTGTCGCCGATGGCGGAACAGCACCCGTTATTGGTATGTGTACCACCCGCGTCTCCTTCGCCGATCGCTCAACCATCGTGCTATTCACAGTCATCGCCCACTGTGCCCACGACATCATCCTCGGCTTAGACTTCCTCTCCGCGCATTCTGCTCTCATCGATTGTTCCGCCAGTACTCTCCGCCTTGACCTGCCTGTTCTCGATCCTGCTGAACCACACCCCAGTCGCCTCAGTTCCGCCGACTTCGTTCGCTTGCCACCTTCGGCACTGATCTACGTTGACCTCGTGTCATCCCCACCAGTCCCCGACGGTCACTACATCGCGGCTCCTCTGCAAGACGTCCTCCTTACACACGGGATCACAGTACCTCATACAGTTTTATCTATTACGGCGAATTGCGTCTGCCTGCCAGTGGTCAACTGTGGCTTGACGACACAAGTGCTGCCACCTGGGATGTCTCTGGCCCACCTTTGCTCATTCGAGGATCACTCAGTAGCATCCATAGCAGTTGACAACACTTCATCCGCTACTCCTCTACCATCGCAGTCGGCAAATTGTACCATCGCTGACTTCCAGAAAATGATTGCCCCCGACTTGCCGTCCGAGCACGCTCGTGAACTCTATCGCGTTCTGTTTTCCTACCACGATATTTTTGACTTTAACGATCGTCCTTTGGCCCAAACTACAGCTGTCAAACATCGCATTAATACCGGCGATGCCCCTCCTATTCATCGCCGCCCGTATCGAGTGTCACCAGCTGAGCGTCAAGTTATTCACGCAGAAGTTCGCAAAATGCTTGCCAAGAACATTATTGAACCATCATATAGTCGATGGGCGTCACCTGTAGTGCTGGTCAAAAAGAAGGATGGCTCATGGCGCTTTTGCGTGGATTATCGGCACCTTAATAGGGTTACCAAAAAGGACGTGTACCCCCTACCTCGGATTGATGACGCCCTTGACTGCCTCCACGATGCTTGCTATTTCTCCTCTATTGACCTTCGCTCCGGCTACTGGCAGATTGCCGTGGACGATCTCGACCGCGAGAAGACTGCTTTTGTCACACCCGGCGGTCTTTATCAATTCAAAGTGATGCCGTTCGGTCTATGTAACGCCCCTGCCACTTTTGAACGCATCATGGACTCCCTTCTTCACGGATTCAAATGGTCCACGTGCCTGTGCTACCTGGACGACGTTATCGTATTCTCCCCAGCGTTCGCCACGCCCCTCGAGCGCCTCTCAGCAGTCCTGGACGTTTGTCGTCGAGCCGGTCTG
The DNA here is from genome assembly GCF_050947875.1 of Dermacentor variabilis. Taxonomy (NCBI): domain Eukaryota; kingdom Metazoa; phylum Arthropoda; class Arachnida; order Ixodida; family Ixodidae; genus Dermacentor; species Dermacentor variabilis. The sequence goes on along the minus strand of NC_134573.1, from coordinate 73,613,417 downwards.
CAACTCAACGCATCCAAGTGCCAATTCGGCCGTCGCCAGATTACCGTCCTTGGACATCTCGTTGACGCGAACGGAGTGCAACCGGACCCAGGCAAGATCCATGCTGTTGCGCACTTCCCTGTTCCGAAGTGCGTCAAGGATGTGCGCAGCTTCATCGGCCTTTGTTCGTACTTCCGCCGTTTCGTTAGAAATTTCGCCGCCATAGCACGACCACTAACCGAGCTTTTGAAAAAAGACGCCCTTTTCCAGTAGGGCGATAACGAGGCCTCTGCATTCTCACATCTAATCGACATTCTCACAACGCCTCCCGTTCTGGCCCATTTCGATCCTTCTGCGCCTACCGAAGTCCGTACTGATGCCAGCGGTCACGGAATTGGCGCGGTACTGGCACAACGCCAGCGTGGCCACGACCGGGTTATCGCTTACGCCAGCAGGCTCCTCTCACCCGCGGAGCGCAACTATTCCATCACTGAGCGTGAGTGTCCCATTACAAAAATTTTTATAGAAAGTCAATAGACAGTCTATAGACATTTGTCTATGAAGTCTATAGACTGTCTATAGACATTTCTTTAGACTAGTCTATAGACAGTCTATAGACTTATGGCCATACACTTTTTATAGACTAGTCTATAAAAAGTCTGAGTCTACAGACTGTGTATACACAGTCTAAAGACAGTCTAGACTTATGGCCATACTTTTTATAGACTAGTCTATAAAAAGTCTGAGTCTATAGATTGTCTATAGACTGTCTATAGACTTATGGCCATACACTTTTTATAGACTAGTCTATAAGAAGTCTGAGTCGATAGACTGTCTATAGACGGTCTATAGACTTATGGCCATACAATTTTTATAGACTAGTCTATAAAAAGTCTGAGTCTATAGACTGTCTATACACTGCCTATAGACAGTCTAGAGACTTATGGCCATACACTTTTTATAGACTAGTCTATAAGAAGTCTGAGTCTATAGACTGTCTGTAGACTGTCTATGGACAAGTGTATAGGCTTACAGTTCTACTTTTGTAGACTGAAGTCTATAGAATGTCTACAGATGAGATTTGTCTGTAGACATTTTATACACTTCAGTCTACAAAAGTAGAACTGTATATACAGTTCTACTTTTATAGACTGAAGTCTATGGAATGTCTATATACAAATGTATATAGATAGTCTATAGACATTCTATAGACTTCAGTCTACAAAAACAGAACTTTATAGTCCGATACACTTTTTTTCTATGACATTCTGCAGACATTTGTTAACAAATATGAATTTTTTAATCTATAGGCAGTCTATATACACAGACATCTTATAGACAAGTCTACAAAGAGTGTATAAGGCCATAACTCCATAGCGGTTATCTACAAGTTAGTTTACATTTTTGTTTACATGCGGCAGCAAAAAGTTTTGAACGTATTTATGCATGTGCACCTGTTCCTTTTCATCTGCACTTATGCATTACCGTTAGTAGATTAATAATGCTTCTGAACCAGCTGTACTTTCATATATGTTGCATAAACAGAAATAATTTATAGAGTGCCGAATCATGCAGTGCGAAAAATAAAACAAATGCACCAGCAATGCATTCACCGTTTTTATTGCTCGGTATAATAGATGAATTCCTTAAATTCATGTCGTATGCTATTATGGAAACAGAATAAATATTTACACTACTCCTTGGCAAGCATGGTCGCCAGGCTGACCTTGACCTTAGTGTCATTAGTCCCAAAGGTGCTGCAGGTGTATGCTGCAAATAAGTAGATACAGCAATATGAGGCAAAAATAACAAGTGTATATTCTTTGTGTGTTCATTAAGCAGCTTAATATATTTGCTCAAACCATCTAAGTCAATACTTAATGCGGTTTAACTATGACTAATGGCTGCTTGTCAATACAAATCAGCACCTTTATACAATGTTTTATTGCATGGTATGGTGAACAATTAAACAGTCACAACTGCTGCTCGTGCCAGCAACAGTATGTTCCCTTTTATCACAAGTTCATATATGATGCATTATTGTACTTATCCCAAATGGTCTCTATATTTATTGCTGAAACGTTACCCAGTTGGGCTGTCTGTACATATTTTTTGGCTGGTAGTTAAGTATGCCCGTGCAGAGGGATATTTTCAGAAGACGTGACTGGAATATTCACAGTATCGTGCCTAAGATTGTAATTTATTTTGCTTAATACACATTTAAATGTCTTTCTCATACTTTTAAATGAATGGGTGATTGGCCATAACTTCAACGGAAGGCAGATGGGCTGATTGTATCGATATGGTCACTTAATTTGTTACAGGTAATGAGGCCTCTTGGGCGTGCTAACACGTTTCCAAGTTAGGTATACCACATGAGCACCCGAAATACCACACGAGCACTTTGTGTCATGGCACGACAGATATGCACCTCCTAGGAAACAGAATTGATAGTATAGTTCGAATGAATTCTATTACAGTAAATTATTTAAGGTGCTTTGAAAGATGAAACTTTTTTCTAGGCTATCGAGGTTCACGACGTTTAGTTAACGCAAAAAAAACACATATTGAGTAAGAAATGCCTTGTCAGTATGCTTGACTTTCTTTTAATTTTCAATAAATGGAACCAATTTCCTTCAATTTTTATCACGTGAAACGTTTTAAAAATATATTTAACTCAGAGATTCTCTGGAAACTTTGTATGACATATAACAAGACAGCATACCTATGTGGCCATTTTAAAATTTCCCGATCTTTTTCCAAGCCTTCCCTGGCTGTTTTCATGAAAATTTCCTGGCAATCTATGACGCCTGCAGCTTAAGTGTAACAAAAAAAAATATTGTGATTTAATGCTTGCCAAGTACTGCCAGTCCATAATATTTAGATAAAACGAATAACACGTCAGTCACTTGACATGCAGTATTAGATTCAACTGATTGAATCCCTTGATTAATAAAGCCGACAAGGGCTTCGGCAAGTTCGTAATTGATGGCCACACGAGTACAGCACGGAAGACACAGAGACACACGTAAAGCAAATGCAACAATGTGAGGAAAAACTATACAATGAGTTATATAATTAGTTATTTTTACGGTTCAATAGTAGTTTTCAATATAATTTGCTCTCATCACTTATGCCTCTAGTTAACTTTATTTACCTCTGACTAAAGACTACATGGCAATATTAATCAGTACCATTATGATGTTTCATTATACTACAGTATGATAAGCAGTTAGACAACCGTAATGGTCGCCGGTGCCAGCAACGGTACGTTTCGTTTTAAGACAGGTTCATGTGACACACAGTGTACTTATAAAAATAAAAGAAATGCGAGAATCCCAAACGATTCCTATAATAATACTTGTTGAAACAAAGATACCCGGCTGGACTGTGCACATTTTTCAGGTGTTAATGCAATATGCCCGTGCCGAACGAACATGCTCAGCATACTGACCGCAGTTTTGAACAATCACGTTAAGATTTGCAATTTATTTCCGCTTAGAACAGTCTGCAATGTCTCTTTTCTCATACTTCGAGATGAATACATTTGCCACACTTTCAGTAGAATGCATATGAATGGGGGCGTACTGATCAGGTTACTTATCAACTAACACATGTTACGATCTCTTAGGTGTGTTGATAAGGGTAGAACAAATGCAATGTCCACTGAATTATTTGAATAATCTGTGCGTTATCTACTTAGAAAAGACCACGAAATTGATAATCTGGCACTTTTTTCTTTTGTACAGCGCATATTGTATGCAGTCTGTCCAAGACGACGGCACTACATACAACAGTAATGAAAACCGGAACACTTATTACACACGACAATGGCTTCATACCATGCACGATTACCACAATGCGAATCTGCGCCAGCAGCTGCCTTATGATTAAGAGCACGTAAACTGCAGAACGCCGAAGCATCGGAAGCCGCTTAACGCTTTTCATATATAGCTCGAAAGATAACTTCTGCTGCTAAATTGTTTAAAAAAGAGACAAAAAACAAATCTTCCAACTACCGTCAAACGCAATGCCATCAGTTTGAAACGTGTAAAGGTGTTCCCGGAGCGACTAATTTATTGTTCTCTAATTCTTTCGGCTAAGTTGCGAAGCTGCAAGTGACTGAGCTTATCGCAGGTTTCATGCTCCAAAAGCGTTTGTGGTTGCATATAAATAGATTGGGTGAATCTAGAGATTTCTACTAGATATTTCTTCAAGTCTCGTGTTTTGCTTGCTGTAACTTCCCAAAATTATTTAGATTGGTTGCCAGGAACCTTAAAAATACTGCTACTTTTAAACTATGCGAAAACGGCAGCGCACACACTGCTGATGCATGCCCCGCAAACACGGCCTTTCATCCGAGTACGCTAGCAGTTATTCAACTATGCCTGTCTGTTTGAAAATTCTTGATGCTAACACAATTTCGAGATATATACGTAAAGCGTGTCACGAGAATTTCACTACACATACGGTGCAGCATTCATTGCGGCCGGATCAAGCGCCACGAAATGAGATCTACCACAATGGCTGCCCAACACACACAATCCGTTTAGTGGTAGCTCAGTATCCAGTTAAAACATGGTGTACTTCCTTTTTTACGCACCTAAGCTATAATGATAAAATCAACAAGCACGAGCGATCGCTCGCCGTAAAACATTCCGTATAGTAGAAGCGAGAAAAGAGCGCGTTATCAAACCATGTCAACGACAAACCGACACTATACCCGAGTCGCCTGCGCTACATGCAGCCGGTTCGCGCTACGAAATGTGCTCACATAATCATGCGGTATTCATGCAAAACGTCTTTGATAAAGTTTACCATTCAGTGTAGTTGACGTGTGATGCCACAAAGAAGACACGCATACACAGACACCAACGTTCAGGGAGACACCGCACACCGGCACAACCGTTTACGTGCCTGGCGCACTCGTTGAGACGGCGCACCGCCGCGCATGCGCAAGAGCTCCGAGCATGCGCAGGAGCTCCGCGCGGGAGGGCGTGCGCGCTCGGAGGAGTGTGAGCGCCTTTTCCTCCTTCATTTTTTTCTTTGTCTGTTTCTCTCTCTCTGCGCACCATGTGCGCCGGAACGGGTGGCTTTTCTTTTCCGTTATGCATTTTTTTCGTGGACGAAGGATATGCGCTGGCAGGTTGTATGACAAACGCTGTGGGCTATCATATGAGACTGGAACGCTAACATGAATGCGCTGTTTGTAAAAGCCGTTACGGGGCCCTTCAGACGTTTTAGACGCATTATTGCCAGCGTCGATGAGTAATACAGCGTATTTGTAGCATATCTTCCAGCATACCGCCAAATGTGATGCCCGCACGTATGTTAGTGCTAATTTTCTGTTCCGATGATAGGTCAAAGCAATCAGTACAGCATTGAGGTACTCATATGCGTGGCTGCGCAGGCATACCGCCGGCGAAATACTGGGTGGGCTCAGAGAATTTGGCACCTATTTTAAGTGAATGAGAAACTTTGATGAGTTTATAGTGCAGGATATTACGCAACAAAAGTCGCCCGATGTTAGTGACACAGCCGAGATATGAAGACAATGTGAAAAGTATCCGAGAATCGGACGACACACAACGCGAACGCCACATGCGCGACATCGGTTCATTGCACATTCAGAAAGTCCGCGTTGTCAGCTACAAACATTACGAGTGTCTTTGCTGTTAGCTTGATGCCTGTTTCGAATCCACTTGTATCTGAAGCTGGCGTTCATAACATATATTTTAACAATTGGATCGGCGTTTTGCTTCCGTTATTCTACTGCCGCAAAAGTGATGCGACAACTGTGAAGACTGTCTTGGGATTGCCGAGAGTGATTACGTAGATCATATGTGGTCAACAAATGCGGAGGTATACACTATGTGTATACTAAAGTCTACAAATAGGCTCTACAGCAATCTCAGCAGTATACTCCTTTAGTGTCTTATATCAAATGCAGCTATGTATTATCCACCGTTACCTGCGCTTGGTTACAGCGTACACGGGTTGGGCCCAGATTAACGATGTTTGTCTATTGTCAATCTATAAACATGCAAGACCACGACAACTCAGAGGTGGTGAATTCACCACCTGGCTGCGGGCTTTCGCCACTTATTCACCACCTTTGCCACATCTTCACCATCTGACCTTCACCACCTGGTCTTCGCGAAGTGTACGTCCAGGAAGCAGCCAGGTTTAGGGCCTTCGGGTGCCTGGAAGACCTTGGTGACTCGGACGGTGCCTGCTCCACCGCGATCCTCGTTCGGTGCAGCTGCACCGAACGCAGACTAGCAGTCTGCACTGTTTGCCCGCCGCGCCGGGGTTGCGGTGCCGTCGTGCATGAACCAGTGCCATATCATCGCGTTCGCAGAGGGCGGGGGGTATGGGAACTCGGAATTACATATTATCGACTTTCTTCTATAGACATTCAATACACCGGGAGTAGAGAAAAAAATAGAAACCTTGTCGACTATTGTCCATAATATAGAGAGTCAACAGACAAAGTATGGACAAAAATAAATAGAAACTGTATCGGCTTTCGTCTACAGGTAGTCCTTATAGATGGGAAGTAGACAAAGAAGGAAGAAACTCCTTATCGAATTTTTTCTATAGACCGTCTATAGACTGCGAGTAGACAAAAAGAAATAGAAATCTTATCGACTTTCGTCTACAGAAAGTCTATATACAAAGTATATGGACAAAAATAAATAGACACTGTATCGACGTTCGTCTAAAAGTTGTCCATAGAGGGGAAATAGACAAAAAGAATCAAACACCTTATCGACTTTTCTATAGACCGTCTATAGACAGCGAGTAGACAAAAAGAAATAGAAACCTTATCGACTTTCGTCTATAGAAAGTCTACAGACAAAGTATGGACAAAAATAGATAGAGACTGTATCCACTTTCGTCTATAGGTAGTTCATAGAGGGGAAGTAGGCAAAAAAGACAAACACCTTATCGACTTTTTTCTATGGACCGTCTATAGACTGCGAGTAGACAAAAAGAAATAGAAACCCTATCGACTTTCGTCTATAGAAAGTCTATAGACAAAGTATGGACAAAAATAGATAGAGACGGTATCCACTTTCGTTTGTAGGTATTCTACAGAGGGGAAGCAGATAAAAAGGAAACAAACACCTTATCGACTTTTTTCTATAGACCGTCTATAGACTGCCAATAGACAAAAAGAAATAGAAACCCTATCGACTTTCGTCTATAGAAAGTCTATAGACAAAGTATGGACAAAAATAGATAGAGACTGTATCCACTTTCGTTTGTAGGTATTCTATAGAGGGGAAGCAGATAAAAAGGAAACAAACACCTTATCGACTTTTTTCTATAGACCGTCTATAGACTGCCAATAGACAAAAATAAATAGAAACCCTATCGACGTTCGTCTATAGAAAGTCTATAGACAAAGTATGGACAAAAATAGATAGAGACTGTGTCGACTTTCGTCTGTAGGTATTCTATAGAGGGGAAGCAGACAAAAAAGAAACAAACACCTTATCGACTTTTTTCTATAGACCGTCTATAGACTGCGAGTAGATAAAAAGAAATAGAAACCCTATCGACTTTCGTCTATAGAAAGTCTATAGACAAAGTATGGACAAATATAGATAGAGACTGTATCCACTTTCGTCTGTAGGTATTCTATAGAGGGGAAGCAGATAAAAAGGAAACAAACACCTTATCGACTTTTTTCTATAGACCGTCTATAGACTGCGAATAGACAAAAAGAAATAGAAACCCTATCAACTTTCGTCTATAGAAAGTCTAAAGACAAAGTATGGGCAAAGACAGATAGAGACTGTGTCCACTTTCGTCTGTAGGTATTCTTTAGAGGGGAACCAGACAAAAAGGAAACAAACACCTTATCTACTTTTTTCTATGGACCGTCTATAGACTGCGAATAGACAAAAAGAAATAGAAACTTTATCGACTTTCGTCTATAGACAGTCTATAGACTTTATATCAACAAAAGTCCAAATCTATAGAAAGGAAAGGTCGTCTATGAAAAGTCTATAGACTTTCTATAAACAGTCTAAAGTCATTTTTGTAAGGGTCTGGCCCTAGTTTGGGCGGTTGCGAAATTCCGCTCATACTTATATGGCCGATCCTATTCCGTTGTCACAGACCATCACGCGCTTTGCTGGTTATGCTCACTGAAAGATCCTACACGAAGACTTGGTCGCTGGGCCTTACGGCTCCAAGAATATTCGTATACTGTCACCTATAAATCTGGCCGACTACACAAGGACGCTGACTGCCTGTCTCGCTACCCGGTCGACGAGCCTGACAACGCCGACAGTAGTAGCGCCAACGGCATTTTCTCTGTGTCTGCCTTCGCTAACATCGCCGATGAGCAGTACCGAGACCTATCGCTGCGAGCACTTATCGAGCGTCTGCGTTCTACACCTACCGACGCATCCGTTCGCCGATATGTCCTCCAGGGCAGCATTCTGTATGGAAGGAACTTCCTCCCTGACGGCTCTGACCTTCTTGTCGTGCCAGAACAGCTACGACAGACTGTGCTCTTTGAGATGCATGACGCACCCACTGCAGGACATCTTGGGGTAACCCGCACGTACGACCGCGTCCGCCGCCGCTTCTATTGGCCTGGTCTCGCTCGCTCCGTTCGACGCTATGTTGCTGCCTGTGATCCCTGCCAGCGTCGGAAAACACCTCAGGTTCTACCTGCCGGTCATCTCCAGCCGATCACCGTCCCTGTGGAGCCGTTCTTTCGTGTTGGATTAGACCTGCTCGGTCCCTTTCCCACGTCATCCTCTGGGAACAAATGGGTAGCCGTCGCGACTGATTACGCCACCCGATACGCTATCACTCGGGCTCTCCCTACCAGTTGTGCCACTGACGTCGCGGACTTTCTCTTGCGTGACATTATCTTGCTTCATGGCGCCCCGCGACAGCTCCTTACTGACCGTGGTCGAAACTTTCTCTCGAAAGTTATCGCTGACATTGTGCGTTCCTGCTCCATTCAACACAAACTGACTACCTCATACCATCCTCAAACCAATGGCCTGACAGAGCGGTTAAACCGTACTCTTACCGATATGCTGGCCAAGTACGTTTCCAAGGACCACCACGACTGGGACATTGCCCTTCCTTACGTAACATTTGCGTACAATTCCTCCCGGCACGACACCGCTGGATTTTCTCCCTTTTATCTACTGTACGGTCGCGAACCTACCTTGCCCCTAGACACGGCACTTTTTCCTGCTGCGATCTGAACAAGCGAGTATGCGCGCGACGCCATCGCCCTCGCCGACCATGCACGCCAGCTTGCCCGTGCTCTACTGAGGGCCTCACAAACCACTCAGCAGTGCCAGTACAACGCCCGCCATCATGACGTACAGTTTTCGCCTGGTGCGCTCGTGCTCCTGTGGTCGCCCACTCGTCACGTCGGACTTTCAGAGAAGCTCCTTTCGCGATACACAGGGCCCTACCGCGTGCTGCGCCAGGTGACGCCTGTGACTTACGAAATTGCTCCTGTGGGTTCAACCTCGTCCTCTCCTCTGGCATCTAGTGATGTCGTACACGTCAGTAAGCTCAAGGCCTACTACACTGCTTCCGAGTCCGATCTTAGTCCCTCCGGGACGGCGCTTTTGCCGCCGGGGGTAGTGCTACGGCACAATATGTGCGATCACGAAAGGCGAGCAGTGTGAAGACGACGACGACGATTAGAAGCAAGCGCGGGCTGTTGCCTCTTGGCCAAGCGCAGCGTATTGCCTTGTAAATATACTTGTAAATAGCTTTTCGTTGGTGTCTTCCTACGTAACAATATTATACTAATTTTGGCACATACCAAAGCGTAGGCGGCTGTTTCATGGCCTACGGGACATGCATATATCATGACAATCCGGCCATGACCTATCATTTATGTTCGTCATATGGTCATGTCACACTAACCGAGTTTTTGTACATACCAAGTAAACAAAATGGCCATAAGAGCACCACACGTAGGTGGCTGTTTCATGACCTACATGACACACGTCATGATATTCATGTCATGACTAATCATTTAAGTTCGTCGTATACTCTTGTCATACTATGCCGATGTTGGTGGATATCAAAACGTAGGGGACAGTGTCATGACCTGCATGACACGCCTGTCATGAGATTCGTGCCCTTACCTACCATTTATTTTTGTCATACATTCTTGTCATACTATGCCAATTGGGGCACACCAACTTAGGGAAATGACCATGAAAGCACGAAGACGTAGGCGGCAATTTCATGAGCTCCTAGTCATATTTGTCATCCTATTGTTGCCGATTAAAATTTGTAAGAAGTATATTTACAGGATATATATATATATATATATATATATATATATATATATATATATATATATATATATATATATATATATATATATATATACATACATATATATGCACATGAGATAAAGGCAGGGAGGTTAACCAGAATTGAAACCTCCGGTTTGCAGTCCTGCACAAGGGGAAGGTAAAGGGGCGGTAGGGACTGAATGAAGAGAGCATGAGAAAAAGCGTGAAAAAAAATGAAAAGAGACGGAATAGGATCACTGTAGTCTTTCTAGTACGCCGCTGCCGCGTAAAAAGGTCAAAAAAGCCTTGACCGACTTTCGGTGCGACGACAATTCATGTCAGCATTCGAAGACTGACTGGTGTGAAAGTTGCCTGTCGTCAAGGCGTGCCAACGCGGTCCCTAGTGACAGCCGGTGCGCGCTGTATCAAAGACAGTGGTTAAGTACATGTTCGATACTCTCCTCGCCGCCGCAGTGATTCCAAGCCACGCTCTCATCCATACCGACTCGAAATGCGAACGATCTTGTGTAAGCGACACCAAGCCACAGTCGGCAAAGTACTGCTGTCTCGACTCGAGAGAGTCGAGACAGCAGTACTTTGCTGGGGGTCAGAGATGGGGGTCAAAGTCAAAGGGATGGGTCCAGTCGGTGTAGATGCGTGTGCTTCAAGATTGATGTGTTCCATAAAGTTCTGATGGCGTCATTTGCAAGCACACGAATTTTCATTGCAGCGTCTGTTCTTGAGAATGGAATGGAGCCTTGCAAGCCCTCCTCATGTGCAGATTGTGCTGCTGCGTCGGCATGTTCATTGCCAATTATGGCACACTGACTTGGAATCCACTGGAACGTGATGTCGTGTCCTGGGATCGACAAGGTGCTGAAGCTACAGTCTGATTTCTAGAAGTAGTTGTTCGTGGGGGGGAGTGGTGTAAGGCAGAGAGCAAAGAATGAAGGACAGTCTTGGAGTCACTGAACACGCTCTATCTCGTGGGCAGTTCATCAGAAATTACACGAAGTGCACAACGAATAGCAGCGAGCTCCCCACCAGTCGATGTAGTCTGGTGAGATAGTGGGAGTTTTATGATGGTGGTTTTTGCAGGAACGATCGCCGATCTCGCAGACCTGCGAGCAATGGTTCAAGCGTCAGTATATAGATGATGTTGCTCGTTGTATGTCTCGTACAGCAAGAGTCCAACCGGTGCTAGAAAGGTGCTTGAGTGTTGGAGGCGAGAGTTGGGCTTTTGTTCGTATTCCTGGTACCATTAGTCGAACTTTTTCTTGAGCCAAGCACCATGGGGGGAAGGGAACTCTCGTTGTAGCTCTATAACTTGATCGAAGGTATGCGCGATAGGGCAGGACTGTTTCACGAAAGGAGGCACCTGGTCGATCCACGAGATGATGGTAGGGGCACGAGCAAGGTGTCTTACACGTGCTCTCAGCGCTTCCATGACTATATTGGTCGTGGCTTGAAAATTGTGTGCAATCGTAATTGTTTCAGCTGTTGACAAGCAACGCGGCAATCGAAGACGCACTCCAAGTGCCTGGTCCTGGAGGCTTTTGAGTGTATAGATATTACTTCCGCATATATTGGTCAGCACAGGCAAGCTGTATCGCAAATACACAAGAAAGAGCGTCCTGTATAGTTGCATCATTGCATGTACTGACGTACCACAGGCTTTTCCTCCAAGAAACTTGAACACATTAAAAAATTCGCCAGGTGCTTCTTTACGTAGGCCACATGAGGTCACGATCCATGATTGTGCCTAAGAATTGATGCGTCCTGACATAAGGTGTGCTTTGACAGTCGATAGAGACTTGGTATGGTCTCATTGGCTTTCGGCTAAACGCGACCAAAGCGCATTTCCCTGGCGAGATCTTGAGGCCTTGTTCATTTAAATATGTCTACGTTGAGCTCGCAGCTTTTTGAAGCGTTGCGCGTAGTCGCGGCCGTGTCACACTAGATGCCCAGACACAGATGTCGTAGGCATACACTGATATTTTAACTGTGTTCTGAAGTCATTCTATGAGACCAATGAGTACAAGGTTGAAAAGCGTGGGACTCAAGACACCGCCTTGTGGAACTCCATGGTGCGTATAATATTGCGAGGTTTGACAAATAGAGTGCGCCTATGTAAATAACTGCGTGTCTAACGATATAATGGAGCGCCCAGGCCCACTCATTCCGATGCTTCAAGTATGGCATCTTGAAGAACGTTGTGATAGGTTCCCTTTATATCTAAGAACATTGCGACAAATAACCTCTTACATGTCATTTTGTGTTGAACATAGGTTACCCCATTGATAACGTTGTCGATAGAACATCGGTGACGACGAAAGCCAGCCATGCCGTACGGATAGATATTGTAATGTTCAAGGTACCCCACAAGTCTGTCGAGGATCTTTCGCTCCATTACCATCTCAACGCAACTTTCCAGCAGATATGTCATACATATTTACCGTATAGTTACAATAACTGTAGCAGCTTACCAGATGGTACACAGAGCATGAAGTCACGGGCGTCTTCTTCCGACCAAGTTGACGCGTCTTTTTCATCAGCGTGTCACATGAAAAACGGCGGCTCAAGCACCGGCTTGGTGCTGGTTTGGAGGCGGGTGAGTGATACGACTTAAGAAGCGGCCCGTGGACCACGTCGGAGCGATACTGAGCGACACTTGGCTCAAGAGGAGTGATTTAGTACGTGGCGTCAGTTAGTTGACAGCGTAAGGGCCACAGTAGCGTGAAAGTAAGTTCTCCAAGAGGCCAACGCGCCGCGACGGCGACAAAAGAACCAGAGTGCCCGGTGTGTAATGGACGTCACGATGGCGGGCGTCGTATAAGCGCCGCTCATTGTCCTGCGACTCCACAAGTTGACGTCGTGCAATATGGCGCGCTTCGTGTGCTTTGAGTATGGCTTCACGGGCTTACTCAGATGTGAAATTCAGGCTACCAGGCAGAACGGCGTCGAAAGTTAGCGTCGGGTAGCGGCCAAACAAGAGGAAGAATGGAGAAGCTTGCACTGTCATGCCGAGATGGATTATAAGCGAAATTAACGAACGGCAACGCAACGTTCTAGTCACGATGGTCAGCGGAGACGCACATGGACAGCATGTCAGTAAGGGTTCGGTTATGAAACTCGGTTAGGCCGTTCGTTTGTGAATGATAAGCACCAGCAAGTTTTTGTTTAGTCGTACTCCAGTGTAGAATATCATTGTCAACTATAGAAAAAACAAGTAGCGGCCTCAGTCGATGAGCAACTGTTGAGGGGCACCGTGGTGAAAAATGACGTTCTATAGGAGGATGTTAGCGACATGCGTTGCACAGCTCGTCGGGAGAGCCGATGTGATTGCATATCGGGAGGCGTAGTCTGTTGCTACAGCAATCCACTTGTTTCCCGAAGCAGACGCAAGAAAATCACCTAAAATATCCACACCTACACGGAAGAATGGTTCGGATGGTACGTCATGTGTTTGAAGGTGACCAGCAGGGAGAATTGTCGACTTTTTGCGTCGTTGACAAAGGTCACATGCAGCGATATAACGGCAGGCATCGCGGTATAGTTCAGGCCAAGAAAATCGCCGTCAAACGCGGTCATCAGTCCGTGACAGGCGAATGTGACCAGCTGTCGGTACATCATGAAGCTGGGTGAGAACAGTCTGACACAGATGCTCAGGCACAACGAAGAGTCGGTCAGGGCCACCCGGACGCATGGTAGAGCAGTAGAATATGCCAGCGTGAAGTTCAAACATGGGAATTAAGGATAGGGTGTCGTTGAAGAGAGCCGTTGAATAAGGCCTTGTAAGTAGACGTCCCGGTGTTGTTCCGCTTTAATATCGCGAAAGGAGCCAGTGAGAGAACGGTTACAGGGATGCCGGTCGCAGAAACATCAGGTGGGTTGACAGGATGGCGCTACAAACTGTCCGCATCTTGATGTATCAGGCCGGTCTTGTATACAACTGAATAGTTGTATTCTTGAAGGCGCAGGGCCCAGCGGCCAATACGTCCTGAATGATCTTTCAAACACTAAAGCCAACAGAGAGGGTGGTGATCTGTGATGACTGAATTGCTGGCCGTACAAATAGGGGAAGAATTCGCCCACTGTCCAAACGAGAGCCTGACACTCGCGTTCGGTTATAGAACACTTGCGTTCAGCAGGGGAAAGAAAGCGGCTGGCGTAGGCAATAACACGTTCACTCCTTGGTTGTTTCTGTGCGAAGGTAGCTACAATACCATGACCACTGGCATTGGTAGAGACTTCTGTTGGAGCTGACGCATCAAAGTGAGCGAGAACCGGCAGGGAGGTAAGCAGCCCAATCAGCTCGCTGAAAGCCCAAATTGAGACACCATCTTTCTTGAGGAGCTTATTAAGAGGGTGCGAAACGTCCGCGAAATTTCTGATAAACCGATGGATGTAGGAGGAAAGGACCAAGAAGCTGTGAACGTACTTTGCACATGTTGGTACGGGAAATTCCTTCACTGCTTGTATTTTATCGTGATCAGGGTTTACACTAGAAGAATCAACGAGATTGCCGAACACAGGAATTTCACGATGACCGAAGTGACACTTGAACGTATTTAGTTGTAGCCCCACGAGACGGAAAACAGATAGGATCGTCGATAAGCGTTCCAGGTGGGTTACAAAAGCCGGAGAAAAACTGATCGTGTCTTCCAGGTTACAGAGGCAGATGAATCACTTGAAACCGTGTAGGAAGGCATCCATCACTCGTTTAAATGTGGCCGCGGTATTACATAAACCGAAGGCATCAATTTGTACTGATAAAGGCCATCGGGAGTAATGAACTTTGTCTTCTCGCGGTCCATGTCATCGACGGCAATTTGCCAGTAGCCGGAGCGAAGGTCGATGGACGAAAATTATTGCGCTCCAAGCAGGCTATCCTGGGCATCGTCAATGCGTAGTAGCGGATAGACGTCCCTCTTTGTTAATTGTTGAGGTGACGATAATCCACGCAAAATCGCCAACTGCTGTCCTTCTTTTTAACTAGTACAACAGGGGCTGCGAGAAGTTTCAATGATGTTACGAGAAAGCATTTGTCAACTTCATGTTGGATGATGTGCCGCTCATTAGGCGAGACGTGAATGGGTAACCGATGGATTGAGCTCGCGTAACCCATGTTCAATCGATGTTTGGCGACAGATAGTCGTCCCAGAAGGAGCTCTCCAAGGTCGAATATGTCCCAGTACGAGGCAAGGAGATAACGTAGTTCTTGAGCGTGCTGGGGCGGAAGGTCGGGAGCAATCATTTGCGTTGGGGCATTCAAGTCTGAAGGGGCAAAAAGCGAAGCAAGAGTTGCACACGAGGAGCTGTCACAAGTTAAATCCAAAATGTGCTAGTCTCGGGCCAGTATGATTTGCACCAGGTATATTCTGCGCGGGAGTACTTTTGTACAAAGTCCAATGTTCACAAGCGGCAGGCAGGGCGTGTTGTCCGAAATGGTAATGACGGTGTGAGGAAAAGCAATGTAATGCGAGAGCAGGACATACGGATTAGGGGATAGCGTAGGGATACCGTGTAGGAGCATTCAGGTTGCGGTTGCGTATGACAGTACTGGACGGAGTGTCGTCGGGCCGATTAATTAAGCACACGTTGGTCAAGGCAACGTTGGCTAATTCCTGGCGCACGACGGACTGGATCAATGACACGGTCGCCAGGCAATTGTCGTGACCACGGGTTGGGATCGTGACAGGAGATGGGGTTTTTATTTCACATCGGATGGTATGTACGATGCCATCAGAATGATTTGGCGTGGGTGCACTGCGGAAGGCTTCGCAGGTGGACGTAGCAGCCGTGTTGGGAAGGCGGATAAATGGTTGGGCAATGCGGTGACTCTTGGCTTCTTCAAACCGCCGGCATACGGTAATTATTGCTTGCATAGGGGAAGAACTCTGGAACACAAGGAGGCGAAAGGCATCATCTGCTATGTCCGTAATGACATGTAGGACTTTATCACACCCAGTGTAGGGTAACAAACCGGACGCTCGTCTGGTTGACCTCCTACCTTTCCTGTCTTTGCTATCTCTCTCTTATCAGGTTCGGGCATCTTCGGATCCACTTTGCGGCACACAGCTAGCACGTCCTCGATGTACGTGAGGTAGGATTCAGAGCACGTCTGGACACGCGAAGCGAAGTCTTTTTGGGCGGCGCGCTAACGTCCAACAGGCTTGCCAAACAAACCCTTGGGCTTCTGTTTACGAATGTTCCAGCAAGCAAGTTCCTCCTCGTGGGCTTGAAACCAGATGCGTGCCGTCCCCACGAGTTAAAATATCCAATTACTGAGCATGATGGTTTGGTCCCAGTGGCTGCTGGCACTGGCCCGCTCATATAGTTGAAGCAGTCTTCAACATCAGTGTCGTCGGTGCCAGAAAAGGATCCTGGGACGCGGAGTTGTGCTACAATGACGATGGGCATGGGTGCCGACGTGCCTGAAGTGTCCTCGCCTTGAGCTGGCATTGTAGATACAACCAAGGAGTGGCCGCTGCGTAAATCCCTCTTGATAATGATCCCGCAACCTCCACCAAAAATGTTACATATTAAAAGTAGTGAGAAGTATATTTATAGCGTAGCTACAATAATTGTAGCAGCTGGCGAGATGGCAGACAGCAGTCTTCTTCCGACCAAGCGTAAAACGACTTTTTCACCAGCATGTCA
Source organism: Dermacentor variabilis (assembly GCF_050947875.1). Lineage (NCBI taxonomy): Eukaryota > Metazoa > Arthropoda > Arachnida > Ixodida > Ixodidae > Dermacentor > Dermacentor variabilis. The sequence goes on along the minus strand of NC_134573.1, from coordinate 73,596,474 downwards.
CAATATGCAAGTCACGTCCAATCCTTTGTGTTCATCATACACTCTCGTCATACTGTGCCTATTTTGGTAGATACTGAGTCAACGGAGCAACCATGATTGTACGAAAAATAGGTGGCTCTATAGATAGATAGATAGATAGATAGATAGATAGATAGATAGATAGATAGATAGATAGATAGATAGATAGATAGATAGATAGATGGATAGATAGATAGATAGATAGATAGATAGATAGATAGATAGATAGATAGATAGATAGATAGATAGATAGATAGATAGATAGATAGATAGATAGATAGATAGATAGATACTGCCAAAGTGGCAAATATTCGCCGAGACATGTTTTGCATTTAAAACACCCACATGGGCGAATTTCGCTTGTCCTGTAGCGCATTCCCATGTGTACATCCGTTTGCTCCCCATTGAATGGACGTGCAGTAGAACTCCCATTGAGACGGGTATTTATGCGGCACACAATTGCAGTATTGTGCGTGATATGACTACTTTACCCCGATTTGACTTGGAGGTATTGTATTGTAGGTCTCAATGCGAGTTCTGTAATTTCCAAGTCAGAATATTTGAGATGAAGTTAAGGCGGCATGTAGGGCGTTCTTTATGTGAATTAGAGTTTATCGATAGAAATAAAATGATTCTAGTTTATGCGCAGAGAGCAGATAGCGACACACTTGGTGGCGTGGGACAAGAGCCTACACAGCACCCGACAAGCGGCGTACCAAAGGGGACGGGGGGCTGACCGGGCTTCAGCCTCCCCCCCTCCCCCAAAATATTTTCGGCCTGCGCCATGCTCCCTTTTCTGCCTCACGCGTCGTCTATGAACACAGGCGCATATCGTTCGAACGCCCGCCCCTGCGAAGTACAGCTTAGTAGATGTCCTGAGGCAGACCAAGGGCCTACTCGCGGTAATTATGCCCCAATCAAGGAAAACATACCAGAGAACACTAGAACATTACACCCACCTCGCTCTTGTAAAAAAATGGTAATGGCTTAGCTCGGCTATGCCAGGATATACGTAGTGAAAGCTAAGGCATAGCATGGTTAGCCTTGGTTAATCTTGATTGCAAGTCCAGGTTAGTCTGGTTGTCTAGCTATGCTGCGGCGTTTAGCCAGTCGTTCGGCACTCTGTTCGCCTGTTTCCTGGGCGATTCGTTTCCTCTTCATCTCGTTCCGTTGTCGATTCCAGGCCTCCTCCTGCTTATCAGAAATGTCGCCGTCCATACTGCCAACTCAACTGCGGTTGCGGCACACGCGAGCTCTCCTTTTCATTCCTTAGACATGTTATCATGCATGCGGCATTGCTAAGCAGCGAGCGGAGGCGAGCGCAACGAGGAACGCGGTGTGACGTCATACCAAACGGCGGCGCGGAAAGGGGCGTCGCTGTGCAGCGGCGCAACACCTGTGGCTCGGTGCTACTAATGGCGCATGCGCAGTAGGGACTAGGGAGCGATAGAGAGAGAAATATCGCGGCGAGGCGCGCGTTGTGACGTCATGTGCGTCCTCGGAGCACAGCCACGGCGAAACCGAAAGTTCGCGGCCAGTAAAGCTTTCGCTTTAAATGTTTTGGCTACGCGCCTGCACCAGACGGAACACCACATAACCAAAAGTCGGGCGCCTGCGACCAAGGCTTGAAGGAACGCAGCCGTCCGTGGAGCTGCCACTCGAGCAGGCGTTTCGCCATCACGAATACCGCAGCTCGGAGCGATCACCAGCGTTCGACACTTTCACCTGCTGTATTATGCCTGCCACTCTGTAAGCGCGGCGACCCGCATTTTTCTGTGTACTTGCCACACGTGGCCCATTCGTGGAACAACGCGTTTACGCGATGGCACAAGGCCATCGTAGATTTGACGAAGTCATGCGCACCTCTGGTCTTTTGGTGAATGAACCCGCCGCCACACTTCATCGTTTCCTTTCACTGGCCACTAAGTCACTCCTTGCAAACATTGTGCTGCCATGCAGTCTTCTCCGCCAAAATGCAAGCAATTGGCAGTGCCTCCAAGGCCTGTAAGCGCCTTCAAGAGCAGTGCTGCTCGCCGAAAGGAAAAATACACAATACGCAAGACACACACAATGACGGAGAACATTTGTTGTATACGCCAAATGTAACAAGTACAACAAATGTAACATTTATTATATACGGCAAATGTAACAACTATAATAAATTCTTGATGTTCAGTTTCTGGCACGATGCATATTTTCATCATTGGAACGCTCTGTTTGGATAAAAAAAAGAACATTGTAAGCGAAGCCAGTCATTAGTATTCGACATATCTTAACACGATAAAAGTAGTAATAGAAAGAAATGCTAATTTAAGAAATCTTATCTCCTCCTATATTTAACTGCAAATATAGAACTTGGTGTTTGAACTGTTGGTTTTTGCGCACATCCCACACTTCTGCACAGATTATGTCTTGAGATTGCAAGATTAAGCCACCCCAATTTAACAGTGTAGTGTATAATGAAGCCCATCAGGGGCAAATTTTCATATACTACTTCAAAAATATATGATGATCAATGCCGAATCTCTAAGTAACGAAATTGGAATTCATCACACAAACGTGCTAATTCATTTGGTCTAGTGATTGCACGTAGATTTCACTCTATTATTGCCGCTTTTGCTCATGGCTACATTTGTGAAAATTGCAAGCAGGCACCCCTAGATATATATAATTCTGCATTATATAGTGATGCATGATTTGTGTTCTGCATGGCGCAACACAAAAAGTAAACATAATAAAAAAGAATTCTTCTTGACTTAAAACTCGGAGGAGTTGCTTGGACTAGATACTACTGAAACCAAAACTCTCCTTAATTCAGATTTCCTAAGAGGTGGCTACAAGCACAGCAATAACGCTAAGTTAGCAGCTTGTTGACTGTCCATACACTTGTTCAATGCAACACAATTAGCGCCAAAACTAAGGTCATACAATATGCAGTAAGGCTGGACACTGGGTCTTAGGCAAATGAGCTGTACAGTAAAGCAAGACTTACTCTTTGTAGAAGGGTGACATCATTATTTATTACAAATGAGCACAATACATCGAGGACATAAGTCAATAAATAATTGTTGTGTATTGGGAAGTGGTACACGAGCAACACTTTAGCATAGCTACGATGTTTAGTCGAATATCGGGCAAGTAGCTAAATTTCATTACGCCCAGTGCAAGGCGCCAAGCCACCATTGTAACATATGACATATAGGGCCAAAATCAAAGAGTGCTGTACTCAATTCTCTAAAACGGGAACGAAAGCTCGCTCTCGTGGAAAAGAAAGAAAAGAGAAAACATCATTGTTTTTCTATTTTCTTTGCGAAGGTATACTAAGAGCCAGGTCCTTGCACCAGCTATTTCAGCTTGGTACTAAATGCCTTGGACCATGCGACGCATAAAGTTTACATGTGCTCTAAGGCACTAGTTAGGCCCTTTAAAAAACAGGCCAGAGTCCAGCCCGGGCCGGCGGCCTCAAGCCCAGCGCGACCCTGGCCAGCCGAAAAACGCTTCGGACGGCTCGGCCCAGACTTTCGGCTTGGCCTGGGCCAGTGGAGCGCTGTAGTCTGTGAGTGTGCGCAGTGTTCCCTAACCAGCTAGCCACCACAAGAGAAGTTGCGTTCGGTGCAGGGCGAGCTAAGCTTCGCCACCTAACTGCGGCCCTAATATATGGTCTAAGTTGTCATACGCTACGCTTATATCTAATAAAAAGCCTCATGTAATGGTCGTATTTCTTCTTTGGATATTTTTATGCGTTGAGTGAGGACAAATAAGTTATCATCGAGACGCTTACCGATTCTGTATCGATTCCGAAATTCTCCTAATATGCTATTGTTCTGACGCATGCAGTTTTAATTGATTCGCCTGCATTAGTAACCTGTATATTAGGGATGTAATGGTCAATGGTCTATACGAGTGAATTCTTTTTCTAGGTTACTTTTACAAGCTAAATACATTCTACTTTGTCGCCAACTGCCGGTATTCGTTCATCTTGTAAGCTTTCTGCTACTGCTTTCAACAGCGCTTCCTCACTGTTTGATCTTAGCTCATTAATCAGCCTAACGGAAACCTCGTCTAAACCTCTGGCTGTGCATTTAGAAAGTTTTCTTCCAGTTTTTTTTTTCCTTTTGAAATTTCTCCCCACCAGCTCCTTTCCCGTCTGATTCCCGTTTACGCTGTTTTGTTTCTCAGAAACAATCTCACCCTTGTCCTGAAATGATCCGGCTGTCATTTTTCGAATGTAATTTAATGCCGAGTTCCCTGCAAGTAAGTTTGCATCTTCCTCTAGGATATATTGTTGTTACCGGTTGCCGTATTCGCGCTTAGAAGTTCGAAGGTTTGGCCTAGTTGCTTTTCATGAGGCTGTATGGCGCAGCGCGAAGCACGACGAGGGACACAGAAAAACGAGGACAAGTGCCAGGTTCGCCTGCGGAAAGAGGGCATCCCCGCGACACCACATTACACTCACTCTCGTAAGCCTGTAGCATCCTGGGGTCCCTTTTCGTGCAAGTTCTCGCCTACGCTGTCACTACACGTCGGTTCACGGTATAAAGAAATTGATGTATAACACACAGAAGAAATGCAAAAGGGAAAACTTTGGCGGTAAAGATCTACGCTTAGAATAATGAATGAATGAATAGAATTTATTGATAGGAAAGACAGAGAGGTCGACCTGAGCTAGTGCGCTCTAGTCTGCTACTCTGCACTGGGGAAGAGGGAAGGGGAGTGAAAGTATTGGGATGGATGATGATGATAAGAGAAGTGATGAGTGCTTATGTACATGAGACAGTTGCCGCGCTAGAGCCGCTCGTCGAGCTTGGTGTCCTGCTGGAACTTCAACAATACTTTTGTTGCACGCATTGAAATTGCAGTGTGAGGCCATGGGCCGAGGATAAATTCCTCCGAGAGTAGTCTGCGAACGCTGGCTAGGAAACTGCCTAACGTCCTTCACTCCAGCATACATGCTGGGCAGTCGCACAGTACGTGTTGCAGTGTTTTGGGCATCTGGCAGTGTACACAATCAGGGCTGTTCGATTGGCCGATGAGGTGTGCGTAGCGACGGGTGAAAGCAACGCCGAGCCGAATCCTGGCTAGCAATGATGTTTTGCTCCGTGTGAGCTTCGGGGGCAAACAGAATTTACCGTCCGGGGTCAATCATATGTAGACGTCAGTGAATGTTATCAGAGTGGGCTCTGTAAGCCTTTGTAAGGTCCTGCATGAGTACCTTGATCATGGAGTTGGTGTCAGGTCGCCAGTAGGCAATCCGTACTTCATCAGAGGATGAGGAGGCCGATCTTGCCTCACTGACAACGAGTTCATTACCAAAAACACCACAATGGCTAGGCACCCATTGTAAGGTGATCACGTGGCGACTTAACTCGGCAATGTGATAAAGTTCGACGATTTCCAGCACGAGCAGATAGTATGGTCCTTTCCTTAAAAAGTATTTTAGCGTCTGTAGCGCTGATTTGGCATCGCACAATATTGTCCATTTATGGGATGTCTGCGTTCTCATGAAACGGACAGCCTCCCGTATTCCCGCAAGTTCCGCAGCCGTAGATGTCGATTTGTGGTCGAGTAATTGTCGAGTAATTCCAAGTTGGGGGATGACAAATGAGGCCGTTGTGGCAGATGGCGTGACCGAACCATAGGTATATACTTGTACAGTCCCACTATATAATGTAAATATATCGGGCAGGGTGAGCTGTTCCAAGCCTATGTAGGAAACGTGAGATTTCTTCATAATTCCGGGTATCTGAAGCCTCACTAGTGGTCTTGGCAATGTCCATGGAGGTGTCGCGGCGATGTCGGTGGCCTGGAATCTTGCAGGTACAATGCTTGCGTGACATGCAATAGCTTTAGAAAAAGCACAGTCAAGGTTGGTGCTTGGAAGTGTTGACAGTGGATGGTGTGGGTGTCTGGTTAGCAGGCGAAGATAGGTTCGCACAGGTTCACAAGACCTGTATATGTCGATAGCACAAGCCTGTGCTTCCGTTATTGTGCCCTTAGTTGACGTGCAGCGTGGCAAGCCAAGACATATCCGTAGTGCTTGTGCCTGAAGGCTCTGCAGAGTGCGTATACAAGATGACCCCATGTTAGATAACACAGGCATGCTGTAGCGTATGTAGCCCACAAAAAGTGCCTGGTATGTTACCGACTGGGCTAAGCCAGTGCCTCCAAAATAGTAGGATTGTGCACTTTGCTTTGGGATAGCATGCTAGTTGGGCCGAAATTTCCGTTACTGAAACAGGCGTGACGAAAGCACTGTCGTCAAAATCACAAGGTCTTACTAGGAAGTGTCCACATTTAATTATATGACAGTCGGGCAAAGTACCATGACGTCATGGATAGGGGTGCACCGGCCTCCTGCTATCTAGGAGGCCGGTGCCAAGTATCTGAACGCCCTCGCCGGCGCGCGAGCGTTCCATAGCTTGAAGGATCGCTAAGGGGCGTCCAGTTGTACTTTAGTGCTTTCGCATTCACAACTCATAAATGCGTAGATATCCTTCAATTGTCTTCGACCTGGTTAAAATCGCTTCTCTCTTCCTTTCTCAGTGTTCCCAGGCAGCACGTAGGCTGTGAATGGCACCTCGAGGTAGAATTCCCTGAGCATCGTTGTGCGGTCATTGTAATGGGGTTCGTGTTCACGTGTCTCACGGCTACGGATTAAGGAAAGGCCTGGACGAACTGCACAGGTAACCACGCCTTACTATAACTGGCATGCATACTTTCCAAGCAGGAGCAATTTTTCCAGGGTTTCTTTGTGCTATACTCGTGCTGCAAATGGGGGACAATGCTTATTGAAATCACCAGCAACATTTCTGCGGTAGCATTATTGGAAGCAGCGCGATGACATTCGATGACTCCTTGAGCGCGTCAAGTACGGAAAATGTCGCAAATGCGTAGGGTAATCAGATGGGTTCTGTGAAAATACAAGAACCTAATAATTTCCTTCTGAAGTTCAGCCGGGCATACAGTATGACATATGTTGCTTCATTATTGTCAGACATGCTAGCATCAAGAATACTGCAAATAATCATAACCTCAGTAGCAACGTGCCGAAGAAATTACTGAGTTGAAGGTCGAGACCGTATGGAATGAGTAGTTTAGCTAAAGAGGAGAGATGTCCACAAACAACGACTAAGAAATCTCTCACGAAGAGTACAACAAAGTGCGCCATGCATGGACTAACGCTAGATAAAATATAGCCACAAACGCAAGCAAATGAAGAAATGCAAAGGCTAAGGAACATTTGAAACACACCATTCGTAGAGTATCTAAAAATATATGCCAATGGTAACACAAATGAACGATTAAGTACAATGGACAGGTCTGAGAGCGTGCGAACGCATGGGCTTATATGCGCAGTGCAAGATCAGGATCCAGCTCGAAAAAGAGTCGAGCTGCTGCTTCTTCGCTGCGGTGGTCGTTGCCGAAGACGGTGGTGGTCTCTGGCAGCATGTCCGCCATATGGTCCTGTATCCTGGCCCGGGGAACCTAGCCTACCGGCCACTACCTGGCTATTCCTCGAGGCACTGCTGGAAAATCGTACTTCCAAGCTAGCTATCTCTCCCACTGCTGGACAACGATCACGTGATGAACCGGTTGGGCGGTTCGCGGAACCATAGGGAGCCTCGCCTCGTCATCTACCTCGCCACGCATAAGCAGTGGCTCGGAAGTCAGCGGAAGAGGCGACAACGCCTAGATATGCACATACTTTGTGACACAGCAAAGTAGCATGGTGTGTTAAGCATTAGATCATGGTCCCTTTTTAATGCGAATAATCCTTCGCCACACTCCAGACACTTTTAGCGAGGTACAGTTTTCTGTCTGGCCTCACTTGGGGCCCTTCATTAAACAGTAATGTGTTAAGAATAGCTTTTCTTTATTGTATTAGGCCACTATCAGACGTATACCGCTCACGTGGCAAAGCGAACGAGTTCTTTGGAACGTTTGGCACGTGCACTAGGTGCGAGTTTCCGCCATTCTTACTTCCCGTACACTAATTCTTTGCGACGCATTGTTAGATTGCCCCGCCCCTGGGATCGGCCCCCGTTGCCCAGTCCTTTCTTTATAGCAGCTAAAGCTTTTTAAAAGCTGTGCGATATTGTCATGGTGTGCCCAAGAGGATTATAATTTAACGTTTCTTCACCGGAGTACCAATACGACTTTCACAATAAATTAGACCGCAGACGTAACGAAACCAGGAAATGATACCTTGCGAGTCTTGCATTATGTGGATTTGCATAAATTTATGGAACAATACTCTGAACATTTCTTCGTGCATTGCTGCTCTGGCGCCATCGAAGGAGGTACCCAAATTCACTCCCGTGGATTTTGAATAGAGGGCTTCGTGGCGCGGCCATGGTGTGGAGTTCGTTTCGTAAAAATCGCGAATAGCGGCCAGAACGCCGTTTCTGTTGCTTCTCCTAGCGCCAACATGATGCCGCAAAATATTATTACAGCAACATCGGGGCGTGGGGGTGATTACCGCTATAAATATTGCAATCGCTCATTTTCTTTCAAATCACAATTTTTTTCAAGCTTAAATTTCATATAATTACTTGTCCAAGTTAAATTCACCGTGGATCAGTTTCGATACTTCGAATACTAATTATGAATTCCCTCACAAGGGTATAGGTCAGCTTAGTTTTCTTGCGCATTTATTATGAAACCATTATGTCAGACTCTTTTCTTTCTTTTTTTCCTTTCTTTCCCGTCGATAATTTCATGAAAGCTGAATTAGACTCTTCGGTTCTACGTGCCAAAACCACGACATCTTTATGAAATACGGCGCGCCGGAGTAATGCGGATAATCTTGACCAACTGGAGTAGCTTTATCTGCACCTAATGTAAGGCTCACGGGAGTTCTTACATTTTGTCCCCACATTTTACAGCGAAGCTGTTTATGGCTAGGATCTCGAGATTTTTTCGTGGCGTACGTAACTTCGACAGAGAACGATGATGGGCCGATCCAGGTGGCAGTGCAGGGTACAGAAATGGGTGATATCCCCTTGAGGCAAGGACTACAAGCAGTTACTCATCAGTGGCTCACAGCGCTTAAGTAATCAAAATTGTACTGACTCACAGCTGCGCAAGATAGGGGCTTCAATGGCGAGCCAGTTTTTTAAGAGTTATCTTTAGTGTTAGTGAACAACGCACTGTCATCTTCAAACCACAGGGCGTTCTTATGTTTGCCGCCACTCCTCAGCTCTAACGCTTTCTAGTCTAAAATCTTGCATGCTTCGCCCAAGTGTGCCGTGAATGGCACTGGAGAGATTGTGTAACTTGCCTGACACCCTTCTTCATAAATTATTTGCTGATTTTCTTTTAATCAAATACGACAGGTATTAAATATCTGCAGATATTTTCTAAGATATCTACTAATGCTTTAGGTGCTCTTTGACTATCGAATGCCACCATGACTACAAGTGAAATCAATAAACCAAACGCTTTTCTGTAACTATGGAGGCCCTGTGTGAAGATTTGGTAGGGTAGCTCACTGATGGCATAAATGTATTTACTTTGGAATGGTCCTTTCTAATACCCCCATCGCACGAGCAGGTGTAACCGCGGTTACGCTTAACCGTGCTTTACTGCGGTTAACGAGAACTGATATTCCTATACGGGCTAAGTTAAGCAGACCAACGCGTTCAAGTGGTCATCGTGCCAGCTAAACTTTTCTCCCTGTGTCCCGGTTTATAGTTGCGACTATATCATTATATAATGCAATAAAATTTACGTTCACTGTTTTATTACTGAAAAAAAAATTAATAACAGTAATATTCAGCAACTTCGTGATATTGAGAACAGGTCTCTCTACACTGTTCGCCTTAGCCAGTAGGAGAGTCACAACTATCTACTCTGTTTGTAGACTCTAGACTAGGGGCGGCGTTGTTACGGTGTGTTACCTGTCGGTGCGCATTGTTTCTTCTGCTTCACGTCACCCACAAGCGTTGTACCTTAGGCTCTGCTCTGAATTCTTCACATATTTTGTTTCTTTTCCTTTGCTCAAGTAGTGTGTGTGTTGTGTGTGTGTGGGCAGGGGGCGGCGAACAGTGTGTGCGATTTGGGAGATTACCGGTGTGGCGAGGTGCTATGAGTCTGGTTGAGGCTGCGCCCAACATTGACATTGACGATGCCGATTCAATATGGGTAGCATTAGCTACTTTTCAAACATCAGTTCACCAGCGGCGTATGCAGTAACTGTGCCTCATTGCGGAACTTGAAGAACTGGATGCTGACCGTAACCGGAGGTCGGCACATAAGCCAGGAGCTTTTATTGTCAGCTGCAGCATTTCCGGCCAACGTTTGATTTCGTCATACCCGCGGGAAGTTTGCTGGTGCGAGGCATCGCTTCCGCACCTTCCTCACAGTGGCTTCAGAGAGAACTTTCCAATGAACCGCACCAACTTTGAATGCATTGTGAGTGTCTGTGAGACGGGTAGACAGACTAACATGCGAAAGGCTATCCGCCTAGATAAACGTGTAGCGATAGGCCTCTACCGTTTCACTACCTCTGCTGAAATCAGAAGTTTGGACAACATCCTTGGCGTTGGACGTTCGGCAGTACACATTGCCATTCGCGAGTTCTGCACAATAATTGTGCGCAAACTGGAGCCGCGTTGCGTAAGGTTTCTCAAAGCCCACAAAGTTGCTGAAAACTCGCGCCGGTTCGCGGTTGGTCCTGGGTTCCCTGAAGGCATGGACGCACTGGACTTAGGCCACATTGAAGTGCATCCCTTAAACGAACATGCCTCTGATTACATTAAATACTAAGAGTGGTAAAATTTGATATTGTTCACCACACCTCCAAGTTATCCACACGAATGTAGGATGGCCTGGAAGAAACCAGGATGTAAGCGTCTGTCACGGGTCACGCCTTCCAAAAGTGTTGGCTGGGAGCCTCTTCCCGAGTGAAAGAAAAGTGTTAACGCGAGAGCGTTAAGGCGCCACTGTCGCAGAAAGTGTGGTGTCGGCGCCGCAAGGCGATTCGACATAAAAGAATTTGGAACCACCTACACCTGGGCCCTCTATGTGACGCAAGGAATTTACTGAACTAATTTAATTTCTCAAGCCAAAATACGTAAAAACTCGTTAACTATGACTTACACACAACCTACAGACATGAGAGCTCTCAGATTGCAATTTACCTATACGAGAAAACATAAATATGTGACACGAAAACTTAAAGAAACCGTCTTTACAGCGTTTCTACCATTCACAAACCAGCCGCGGCGTCCACCATACGCGCGCGCTAGGGCGCGGGGTCTCGAGGGAATCGGAGCGGCGCGCTCTGTTTCTTGCAATACCTCCAGCTTGCGTTCGCCTCCGTCGCAGCGCGATCCACACAAGAGCACGCGTTTCTCCCAGAAAGCGCCTCCCCCCCCCCCCCGGAGCGTAGCGTTTGCGGCCATCGTTTCCTGGTAAACATAACGGTTACATACGCTCCAGTTGCCGGGAAGCGTGGGAAACATTCAGGTATTTTTGAAAGCTATGGCGCTCCACTCTTACAAGCGAAGCTTAAGCCTCCTCCTAATTTTTCATGGGGTTGACATTGGTGCTATGTTGCTGGGTGGTGAGGCGTTCACTTTACAGCCAACACTATTGAAGCTGTTTGCGCACCCTGGCCCGATCGGGTAGCCTACCCAGATTTTCAACTACCGCTTGCGAGCGCGAGGCGCATGGTTGATAATGCATTTCATCGGCTGAAGGCACGTTCTCGCATACTGCATACCCTTTGGTGAGGCACTTACAACTTGAACTGCGTAATTGGTTCGTATTATGTGCTGCACGACATTTGTGAGCAGCTTAATGACCGCTGCGATGCTACTTAGGTTGATTTAATCCGAAATGTGGGCAGAAGGTGACCTCAGCCAACTTGCGCAATCAAACGGGTCGAACCGCCAGGTGTTGTAAATAACAAATCCCTTGCCAAGCACTTGCATTGCAACATATGATCTAATAATGCTGATGCTGGGAAATGAGGGAATTTCCGGTTCATTAGGAAAAAGTTGTAACGTTTAAGTAGCTCGGCTACAAACTGACCAATAACCTTTTGTAAATATCGTACGGGCTTTCAGCATTTACTAGATACTCCTTCGGCTGTAATGAGCACAAGACACTAATTGTGATGTTGTAGCTTTGCATGCACTTTTCCCATTTTGTGAAAATGCATTCGTAGAATGAATAATGAAAAGATTTCAGTACTTACAACGTATATAATGTGCGGTGTAACGTACACCAGCTAGTTTTTCAGATGTTCGTTTGTCTGCAGCTTAAGTCTGGCTCTTCTTGGTTAGCTTATCATAACAACCAAATCACTTTATTGAAACGAACTCAATATAGGGCAGCAGGATTTGTCTCTTGTAACTAATTGCAACTTAAGCATCGTGAAAATAACTCACCGTTTCCCTCCTGCCCTTAAGTTCTTGTTAGTTGTGCATATGCAGTCTTTTCATTACGTCACATATAAGTTTATGCCACCTGAGAATGCCATTTGGGGTTTGAAGTGTCACCTTACTCATCGTGCAGGTTAAATCTCAGATTCACATGCATCAATGAGAAAACTACACATTCAGTTCGTCGGCACATCCTCGTACTGCGTGGTTATTGAAGGCTCTTTAACACTGACCCATCTTCTAAACAAAGCTAGATAATATTCGCAAGCTCACAAGCTTATATTTCAGCACAAAAGCACAAATGCCATGTCTTTCTATATGATTTTGGTATGCTGTTTTGTCGCACACCTGAATACATGCTTGTGCTCTCTTAATGTTTTTATCCTTATTTTACCCGCATTTTTGTTTTGTTTGCTTTAAGGTTTGTATAAGTTTTTTTTTCCTAATATGACTTCTAGTAGTTATTTTGTGGTGTTTTGTTTGTATGTTGTGTTGTATGTATATTTTCATATTGTAGAATCTCTGTATATGATTTTATCTGTCCTCAATAATTGCTGTGCATTTATTTCGAATGTAGATAACTCAGCAGTTCCTTAGTTACAAATAAACTCCATACCGTACCTAATCCTGTTAACAGATCACACACCTGAAAAAAAAAAGAACAAGAGCAAGTCTATGTGCACATATGAGACACAAAGCTGACATATTATTGTCAGATGGACTGGTAGACCGAGAAGCGGGCTCACAAGGAATGTAATTTCCACACTTATTTGTGGTTCATTTATTTTTTATTCAAAGTACTTATCCATCACGCGTGACATGCTTTCGTACAAGTCATTGTCCTCGGCTTGCAGCTGCGCGAGCTTCATTATCTTCTGATGCTTTATGTCAGCCCTTCGCGTGTGTTTAGCTTCCTCTTCGCGCTTGGCTACAAGCAGCTGCACTGCAGTTGCAGGATGTCTGCGGTTTCTCGCAGTGTTGGTTGTGCTTCTACAGCCACCAAGTATATAGCCGTCGCCATTGCTCTCTGTGGCCTCTGAAGGGGCCACAGAGGCACGTCTTCTGCAGGACCTTCATTATTACCGCTCTCCCATGACGCAACAACAATGCTATCATCGGAAATCTCGCTAAACTCCTGGTACCTGACACAAGGAGCCGAGAAGCCATAAAAATATATTATTGAACTGGACCAGACGTTTCTTTTTTATTGTTCTCACAATAACCATAGTAAGTATACTTCTACACGCTTTGCGTATCTGGAAAGGATTAATAGATTGTCAGAACTATAAAAATATAAAACCAGGTCGCTAACACCATCAAATGTTTGCATGCTAACCTTCAGTGTTACGTGAACAAGGCTGTCCCAATGCAAACATATTGCTTTTCGAAACAAAAGTGCTCTTCATTATCCAAGATGTTGCCATTTACAATATTTCTACATATTTATGTAGTATACAGCGCTCAGTATGAAGAGTTAACCCACAGAGCAATTCATAGGTTTAAGAATTAAAAATTAAATTATGGAGTTTTACGTGACAAAACCACTTTCTGATAATGAGGCACGCCGTGGTGGAGGACTCCGGAAATTTCGACCACCTGGGGTTCTTTAACGCGCGCCTAAATCTTAGTAAACGGGTGCTTTCGCATTTCGGCCCATCGAAATGCGGCTGCCGTGGCCTGGATTCGATTCCGCGACCTCGTGCTCATCATCATCTTCATCAGCCTGGTTACGCCCACTGCTGGGCAAAGGCCTCTCCCATACTTCTCCAACAACCCCGGTCATGTACTAATTGTGGCCATGTCGCCCCTGCAAACTTCTTAATCCCATGCACCCACCTAAGTTTCTGCCGCCCCCTGCTACGCTTCCCTTTCCTTGGAATCCAGTCCGTAACTCTTAAAGGCCATCGGTTATCTTCCCTCCTCACTACTTGTCCTGCCCAGGCCCCCCCCCCCCCCATTCCTTTTTCCAAATTTCAACTAAGTTGTTATTAACTCGCGTTTGTTCCCTCACCCAATCTGCTCTTTTCTAAATCGCTTAACGTTACACCCATCATTCTTCTTTCCATAGCTCGTTGCGTCGTCCCGAATTTAAGTAGAACCCTTTTCGTAAGCCTCCAGGTTTCAGCCCCGTACGTGAGTACTGGTAAGACACAGCTATTATACACTTTTCTCTTAAGGGATAATGGCAACCTGCTGTTCATGATCTTAGAATGCCTGCCAAACGCACCCCAGCTCATCCTGATTCTTCTGATTATTTCCGTCTTATGATCCGGATCCACCTTCACTACCTGCCCTAAGTAGATGTATTCCCTTACCACTTCCAGTGCCTCGGTACCGGTTGTAAATTGCTGTTCAGACTGGTAAACATTACTTCAGTTTTCTGCAGATTAATTTTTTGACCCACCCTTTTTCTTTGCCTCTCCAGGTGAGTGAGCATGCATTGCAATTGGTCCCCTGAGTTACTAAGCAAGGCAATATCATCAGCGAATCGCAAATTACTAAGCTATTCTGCATAAATTTTTATCCCCAATTCTTCCCAATCCAGGTGTCTGAATACCTCCTCTAAACACGCCGTGAATAGTATTGGAGAGATCGTATCTCCCTGCCTGACGCCTTTCTTTATTGGGATTTTGTTGCTTTCTTTATGGAGGACTATGGTGGCTGTGGAGCCGCTATAGATATCTTTCAGTATTTTTACATACGGCTCATGTACACCCCGATTCCGTAATGCCTCCATGACTGCTGAGGTTTCTACTGAATCAAACGCTTTCTCGTAATCAATGAAAGCTATATATAAGGGTTGGTTATATTCCGCACATTTCTCTATCACCTGATTGATAGTGTGAATATGGTCTATTGTTGAGTAGCCTTTACGGAATCCTGCCTGGTCCTTTGGTTGACAAAAGTCTAAGGTGTTCCTGATTCTATTTGCGATTACCTTAGTAAATACTTTGTAGGCAATGGACAGTAAGCTGATCGGTCTATATTTTTCAAGTCTTTAGCGTCCCCTTTCTTATGGATTAGGATTATGTTAGCGTTCTTCCAAGATTCCGGCACGCTCGAAGTTATGAGGCATTGCGTATACAGGGTGGCCAGTTTCTCTAGAACAATCCGCCCACCATCGTACAACAAATCCGCTGTTACCTGATCCTCCCCAGCTGCCTTCCCCCTTTGCATAGCTCCCAAGGCTTTCTTTACTTCTTGCGGCGTTACCTGTGGAATTTCGAATTCCTCTGGACTATTCTCTCTTCCATTATCGTCGTGGGTGCCACTGGTACTGTATAAATCTCTATAGAACTCCTCAGACACTTGAGCTATCTCATCCATATTAGTAATGATATTGCCGGATTTGTCTCTTAACGCATACATCTGATTCTAGCCAATTCCTAGTTTCTTCTTCACTGCTTTTAGGTTTCCTCCGTTCCTGAGAGAATGTTCAATTCTATCCGTATTATACTCCATTATGTCCGCTGTCCTACGCTTGTTGATTAACTTCGAATAAGCAGGCTTTTCGGGTTCTCGAGTACTTTACTTCTCCACAACAAACACCCAGCGGTGCTTTCAGAAACAACTTGTGACAATTGTTCACATCTCAGTGTCCGGTAACAATAATCACAATGCTTTGCCATACTCGGTATTCCACACCCGAGGTCTTTAAGATATTGTGAAAACAGCCACTCATACCAAGTATTTCGCAAATATATTGTATGTAAATATCAGAAAAATTATTGAATAATTCATTTGAACAAGGGACTTAACCATGAACAAATCTCTGGACTAGCACAATAAAAAATTGCTTTTCGCCATAACTATGAAATCGTACATTAGAAAACGATTTCTGTACCTACTTCGAAAGCACCTGGAAATTCTTCGCAAAATGCGATTACCTTGTCAGAGGCAAATGCCGCTGTGACGAGGCACAGTATCAGTGAACGTGAGTTTCGATTCTCGCTAGGATTGCATCAACGCTCGCGCAGTGAATATAACTAGTTAGTCTTTCTATTTGTGATGGTACTACGTCAAGCTTCATCATGCAGCTATGACCTATTTGGTTGAAAAGCTGCCAGTTCTCCTGGACCTGCGTAACGTATATCCAACCCTAGATCCCAATTTTCCTGGATAACGTATCTTTATCTGGACAGCCTTTTATCTACAGTGACAATTTGCGCTTGAAATCTGTGCCCCGATTGATGACTACGCGATGTAGCTTTCCCAAGTGACGGGCACGGAATGGCATACTGGTGTGACACTGCAAGTTCTAAACCTGCGTAACGCTATGCCAGAGACTACCATACGATGCGGGGGGTACGGGGAAATATCGGCTACAATCAGTGAACTGCTGGTGTGCATGACGGCTTACAGAAGCCATATGGATGATTGTTTGATCATGTCTTCAAATGTTTATAGCGCAAACGGCTAGAGGAAAACAATAGAAGGAAATAAATTAGAAGAAAGAAACTGCCCATTTTTTGGGGTTAATGAAATGTTCGGCAGGAATTGCGCCCATCATCAAACGAGTACACGAATATATTGCAGATTATCGCGGGCGTTATTTTTCTATCTTTATTTTTCTCGTCGTATCATACGTGCAATCTCAAATGATAAAAAAAATTGAATTTCAGGTGTAAATCTCTATAAACATTTTCATTGCCCAAATCAGCCACGTGCGAAAGCACGAAGAGGACATTCGCAAACAATCTGCTCAAACATTTATTCGAGTCACAGTCACTGCGTGCGTCGTTATCAGCTACTGGGATAGGGAAAGGAAAAGCCATTTCAGCTTTTTTTAAAGCTGCGGGTTTTCGCTTTGAAAACTACTGACTCATCCAGCATCGCCACAGCTCGGCCTCTACGAGTGAGTGATGGAAGTATACTGGCGTTATTCATACTACCCAGCACGCAGCTGTTAGCAGTCAACCGTGTACTCTATTGCAATATTGTGATCGAATTCAAGCAGATAGTCACAGATAGCATTAGACAAAACTTGCGCGTTTTCAAATGCGGATATATTCTTGTGGAGTCAGCGTTTGCGCAGCTTACAACGTTCGATAAAATTTGAATTCTGGAGATTTTCGAGTACTCCTTTAGCTCTGTGATCACTGAACTTTGTTCTGTTTGAAGCCAGAACACCCTTCTTCCATGGCGTAAAGCGACCTCGCGGGACACACGGCCATCCTGCAGCAGTACATATGCCAACCTCACATGCTCTTTCGAGCCTGAATGGACCATTGACGTAAAGGAATCGAATTCGTTCGATCCGACTTTTTACCCAGGCTAAACCGATGAACCAGCACCAGTGCGCGAGATGTTACCGCACGTAACGGCACAGGGAATATCATTGCTGGTTCAGAACTGCCCGTCTACGCTAGATACACAAATATCAGTTTTCGGTACCAATGACAACATTCTGTTCATAGAACGGCCATTCGTGACAGCTTCAAAAACTTTAGAGACCCCAAATTGTCTTTTTGTCCAGTGACATAAGTAACATATATGACCTCTGTATGAAACATACAGCAATAGTGAATGATAATGAGAATCATAAAGCCAAGTTAATAATATGGTGTCCTCAGAGGACGGAGGCCCGCTGCCTGCATCTGGAGACATGGCAGACTAGAATAAATTTCGCGAGACAGTCAGAAATATCGCTGGACTCCTCTCTTCCTCCAGTTCTGCAAACATATTTTTTCTCGCTCTGTCACAAAAATACAGCCGGTTTGCCACAAACATTAGTAGCATTTTCTATACAGAAGAACGCTTCAGCCCTGCAAGCTGCATGGCGATTACGAAAATACCCCATAAGGTAGTTTCATTGGCGATAGCTTAATGAGGGATAGTGCATATGCTGGGCTAATTCGATTTGTCTATTCATCACACCAGAGAAATGGCCTTAGGCGCGCCTTCCACGTGTTCCTATTTATCGCATACTAGCAGTTTCACAATTCAGGGCACATGGAAGTTTACGAGCTTACATCTTATTATGGTCAGTGAAACATACCATGATTAGCGTATTTCTCCAACGCTCCTGTCGGAATGCTCATGCTGTGGCTATGCGTGCGACTCGGCTCCAACCGTTTGAATATGAATACAGCACACCAAAGGCCATACCATTCACTTTCAACTGACCACTACACGCAAAAGGTTTTGCTTTATTTGGGCATAAATGCGCGTCGGAAAAAGCAAGTGTCTCTGCCTCGGTTCTACCACCGGCAGAAACCATGTGTCCTCTTATGGAAAGGGCACTCATGTAGAATTCCGCTGCATTATATGCAGTTGTCTACCAGTGTAGAGTTCTGTACCCGACTGTAGTAGTCAGTTGTTCGTCTCCCTACGGACACAAGCCACAGCACAGGTCGACACCGTGATGAATGATGGAATTGACGCTAATTCCTTGTTTGAATAATGTGTACTTGGGAGTACAAACTATAATCTCACAAAATACGAAAACAGTGATGATGTGCATGCGTGGCACGATAACTTCTTTTGTTCCGTGGTGCAGTCATAAAAACCAAATCGTTCTCATCGTCTGAAGGCCTTTCTGCACTCCTCTTTACCCATTTGTGCACCGATACCCCTTAGCCTATTTCTAAACGCCATCAAGACTTAACAGGTGGCCTTGAAAATGACGACAAGGATTAGATCAGGAACGCAAGCCCATACCTACCCACGGGAATTTGGCGCAAGCCTTTTGGGGAACAATTGTTGGGGCCTTGACCTGACGCCTTCCGCCGCTAATCCTGTCTATACATTATAGCGGGACCTGCTTTTTGTTCTGTCAGCGGGTGGTAGGGGTCAGAACAGTACATGGAGTGTTTTTGTATATAATAACGTTGAACAAAGCATTATACTACAAATGCTCCTTTCTCAAGTATTCCCAAACTAGTTTCATCGTCTTCGTAATTCTTTAGAACGATATCACCAGCGTAAGTCGTATGAGAACACGCAACATTACATTGAAAGGTTCTTCATGGAAATAGATACAAGGTTCATGGTTGCTATGGGTCCGCATGCCTGATATCGGTAACAGGCCGCTAGACTCCCACATGTTCCGAATAACTTACATTATTCATAAAGAGTTATGTACTGTCAGCTACAAAAATTGTGCTCCGTGGAGAAAAAGACAGCATACTTCAGTGATTCATTTGGCTGTGAAGGCATGTACTGTAAGATAGGCATTCTACAACAGTGAAGACCAATATTTGTTTTCTTGCTTTAAGCAAGTGCCACCCCCAACTACACGAGAAGTTCAAATAAGTTATCGATTGAAGGTATTGGTTGCGGCGTCCGGTAATGTATGAATTTCAAGCAGAAATTTTACTAAAAAACGATTTGAAACGTCATTTAAATTGTTTGGCTAACAAGCTGTGATTTTACGTTATTTTAATAGGTGCGACTTCCTGTATGGTATGATTATGCGTGTTGTGGAACTGGAAACATGGGGACATGCTTCAGCATTTTCAGACTCCCTAGGTCCAAGCGGCTTATATTTATTGTGAGGAAATGTATTGCTTTGTGGAACCTTATGATCGCAGGTATTTGGCTAATGGCCTAAGTTAATATTATTGGAACGCACTTCACGGTTTCTTTACTTGCTCCAAATTTTTCTATTTCAAAATATTGGTCTCAGGTAATCATGATCGAACTTGCCTATTATGTTTTTTGTGTGTCACGATGGTGAATGTCTTGTCGTCACTGCGAGAATTGCCTACATAAAGGTCCAAAACAATCATATTTACTGTCTCGATCATTCAGTAGAACAGCTTCCAAATACCTATCTGCCGAATTTGTTGGCAGTGGGGCAATCGAGATTGCCTTTAAGTATCAACTTTATGGATTTTCCGGCTGTATGAGCCGTCGTGAATAGCCCTGCAAAAGAAGTATGAGGCCAAAACCTCTGTAACTGATGTCAGGAGTGAAACGACGCAGTTTTACCTAAAATATATGAGTGAGTTTTCTTCCTTGTCTATTTCCAGTGCTGCTATATGAAGGACTTGGCAACTGTGGATTGCATGTTGTACTATGTAAAACAAACAAAAAACATTTATGGTTATCGTAATGGCATCGTTGTTTGCACTGGCTCCGTCAATATTTTCAACGTTGTATTCCAGTAACAGCTGCATGCTTCATTCAGGGTATGTACCATGTTTGTTGCTCGTGATCGCCCTATCTTTTGAGCTTCTTGGTTAAATGGTTATGCTATTTCTTCTCAGGCAGTCTGAACTTTTACCATAAGTTAGCAATTATTATTCGATAATGAAATTCCATCATGTCTATTATGGTTTCCCTTACGGGTCATCATGGTATCATTGCATTGCTGTCCCTGTAACAAGTTTATAGAGCCTACGAAACTACGCCATTTACAGTTTCAATTATTTAGTAATATAACGTCCAAGCATCTACCTGCATAGTGTAGCAGCAGCAAGAGATTTGAGATTACGTTTAAGTATAACGTTTCCGGGCTTTTAAGGCTCAATGATTACAATTAAATATGCCCGCTAGGAATTATGGCACACTGAGACGAGAACTTCCACTAAAATTGATGTTCCGAGTGAACAGGTGCTTCCATTGAGCGTCGGCGTGCCTTCGCGTTGTTCTACCTCGTAACGGAGTGAACGAGCAGGGCGAAAGACGAAACCGAACACCGGTCGCAGGGGTAGATGAAAGATCAGCGCGCGAGAAGGACGGTGGAGGAGGAGGCTATAGGGAAAGCATGAGGTGGAAAGCGGGGAGGGGCGGAGAGGAGATGGCCTGCACACGCGCTGAATTGCAGGGGGCCACGGCATCTGCAGGCGGGGCGATCTCATCTGCGCTTCCGAAGGGGGGCCAGGGTGGCGTTAGGTGAGGAGGGCTACGCTTGTCCGTGGCGTCAGCTGCTAAGGTCAGTGCGCGGTAGCGATAGGCAAAGCGGCCCACTTCAGTGCGCGGCTCTGAACGACTCAGCTCGCTGAATATGAACCGGTTCATTCAACGGTTCACCGGTTTACTTATATATGTAACCTGTGGTAGGCATGTTCTCCTTATTTGGTTTTTAAAGAAATGATACATGCATAAGTAGAATAAGCGTCTTGTAGGTATATTTACTATGATTGGTGACTAAAAATTTCTTCTTTTAAATGGGCTAAGTTTTAACATTACTTAACCGTTGTTCGCCGATATTGGCAATAACAGGCTTCTTATACTGTAACTTATATGTTACTGGGTAGGCGGTGTTCAATTCGACCTCGCCGCGTTGACGACCCATTGGGGTCCGCTGACGAAAGTGCGGTGCTGGCGAAACACCAGCGCGCAAGCAAGCATTTGAAATCGCGAGATGCTTGCGCGATCTCGTCCCTGTGAGCCATGAGCCTATGTTCCGAGTGTAGCTACACTATAGGGTAGCATGCTGGGTGAGAACGATGGCAGAAACAGAACGGCAGCTGAGTCCGGGCCAAGGTGACTGGAACTCGAGTGTACGTGGTCGAACGGTTGGAATGCGGAGAAAGAACGAAAACTGCCGAAGTCGCACCAAGAAGAGCCGGCTCAGACAGAACTACTCGACACGGCTTCCTTTCTAAAACAACCGCCGCTCAGTTTTTCTGAAACATGACTCGCTCGCTCTTTTAAAAGAGCGACTCAAAAGACCCGGCCCGCTCCTGAATGACCCATCTCACGGTCACCGTACCAGCGTGTGTGAAGGGAACCACTGCTCCTGCAAGGGTCCATGGCGAGCGGCTACGAGGAAGGCTCGGTGTGACGGATCTCCCTTAGGTCTTGTCGTCGCTTACACTAGGGGCATGATATCGTCATGACAAAGGGCCCCTCCCGTGGTGGTGGGAACCAAAGCGCGAGAAGCACAGCGTAGTGCCGCGCAAGACGAGCTGTGCTGCGATGATGGCTACGATATGGCGCCAGAGGAGCGCGCGCCATATCGCGCGCCATGGAATGAAGGCGCTGCATGAGATGGATGGCGGCAGCAGTGAATCGCGCCCACGCGTCACACACGCTCTGCCTCTCTCAATCTCCGGATTAGCGAGCCAGATCGCGCCACAATTCGCCGCAATTTTCATTGTGTCACACGAGATAGATTGTCTCAGTCCGACATCATATTGCGAAATGAAATCACATATACATCTGCGCTCAAATTTAGAATTAAGGAGCATCGTAATCATGAGTGAATTTTTTCTGCCAATTTTCAATGCTGATAAATAGCGCCCTTAGCGATATTGAATAGTGTGACATAGTATGTAAAAATATGTGGTGGTGTCATTCTGACGTCTTTGTTTGCATGGACTCCGTCGATACTTTCGACGTTGTCCAACACCAATGACCGCATCATCCATAATAAGATGGATGAGATGGATGGCGGCAGTGGGCACGTCAGCGGCTCCCCAACAAGCATGAACCCGTTTCTGTATTTTGTGCAGATTGCACTTCTCGGCTCGGCTGGACTGACCGGCGCACCTACAGTAACGGAAAAGGACACCACCCGATCGGCAGACACTACAGGACGCGCCTGCGCAGAGGGGCTTCTTTGTTACCTCGGCGGCAGCAGTGACCAGGAGCATCCGCCCCCCAGTTCGACGTCATCGGAGCCGAGGACTATAAGAAGAGGGATGCACGACAGCTTCTTCAGTGGGCACGTCAGCGGCTCCCCAACAAGCATGAACCCGTTTCTGTATTTTGTGCAGGTTAGTAAGAGCTACTCGACTATCAAAACTAGCAACCGTTGTTTCATCCAGCTGACGTGCCCCATTTCTTTAAACGGGTTATGTTCTCTTGTGCTAGACGTTGCATTTTCATTGCTCATGCTTTGCGGTGACATAGAATCGAACCCCGGGCCGAGCACAGAGGAGCTATTGCGTCAAATACTTGATGGTCAAAAAACCATGCAAGCAAGACTTGACACTATCGAATCAAAGGTCGAACATTCTACAGTAACATTTACAGAACTTACGGCCAAGATTTCTAGTCTTGAGACAACCATAAATACCTTGCAAAGTAAATTGATCGACCTCGAGGATAGGAGCAGGCGCAATAATCTTCTCGTGTTCGGTTTACCGGAACGTCCTGATGAAACGTCTCAATCGCTAACAAATTCTGTGGTTTCCGAAATATTTGAGAATATGCTCGGTGTAAAGGTGTCAACAGTCGAAAGAATTCACCGAATCGGGCAAAAGAAGCGAAACAAAAATAGGCCAGTTGTGCTCAAACTCATTGACCACCGTGAAAAGATTGAAGTGCTCAGAAACTGCTCTAAGCTAAATGGAAAAGAAATCTCGATTGCAGAAGACTTTTCTGCAGAAACTAGGCAAATAAGAAGGCATCTATGGGAAAGCACGGCAAATATCAGAAAGGGCGGAGAAAAAGTGAGGCTTGTGCATGACAAAATCGTTATAAACGGAGAAATGTATACCTGGGACGCTACTGAAATGAAAAGAATTCCTGTTTTAGCACCCACCAAAAAACCTAGGAAGAAACAGTGAACTTCTTCGGGCACCCGAAAAAGCTTCCGATGCCTTAATTTAAACGCACGCAGCATTGTAAATAAGCTTTCCGACTTGCATAGCATTGCAGTGGCGCATGAGCCACATGTAATGATAATAACTGAAACTTGGTTGCACTCTGGCATCCTGGACTTCGAGATAACACCACCAGGGTACAAAATATACAGGAAAGATCGAGATTCCCGCGGAGGCGGAGTCGCTTTGTTGTTTCAGGACTGTTTGCAAGTACAAAGGTTACCTGATATTGCCGGCACTGAATGCCTCATCGCGAAAGTGTTTTTGGACGATTTCCATCTTATAATTGGTGGTTTTTACGGCCCACCACATTGTGACGCATTCTTCGACGCTCTGAATGAATTCTTGTGTACAACTGGCATACAGGGCAAGAATGTTTTGCTTGCTGGTTATTTCAACGTCCCGTCAGTGGACTGGTCAACTGATTTCCCTGATGCCCTTTGCGCGGCAGCTGAGCCTTTAACTGACATCGTTCTTTTCCATGCTTTGACTCAACTGGTAAAACAACCGACTCGCGCGCAAAGCACATTAGATCTCTTTCTTGTAAACGACCAAGTCCTCAATCGTAATCCGAGTGTCGACATATTCCAGGGAATTTCGGATCATAGAATGATATGCCTTACACTAGAGCTAAATTTCAGGTTCAAACCCTCTAAAAACCAGTACTCGATTCCTGACTTCTTGCGCGCTAGTGATGTCGACATACTTGATGCCTTAGAGAGTAAATTTTCTGAATTCGCATCTCTTTCAGAATCTCACGCTGTGTCCGTTGACAATTTATGGTGTTTCTTTAAAAATATTGTTCACAACTGTATCGACACTTTTGTGCCCATAAAGCGGAAAGTTGTATGTGAAACGAATCCGTGGATGACAAGAGACCTCGTACGACTTGGACGAAAACTAAAGCAAGTAAGAAAGCAACATAAAGTACGACCCTCAAAGGCTAACGCCGAAAAGCTAGCCAACCTGCGTCTACAGCTAAAAACTGGGATTTCGAAAGCGAAAGACTATTATCAAAATGTTGTTTTAAAAAATTTTCTTCCGTCATCCCCGGATAAGTTCTGGCGGTACTTATCGCGAAAGAAAACCCACGTGTCTGATATTTGTGTGGATGGTTTCATAGTGAAAGATAAACTGAAAATTGCAAATGAACTTAACAAGTACTTTTGCTCTGTGTTCACGAGGGATGATGGAAACACACCGCACATAGCTGCTTTAAATTATATTCCACCCATCGATGATCTCGACGTAAACGAAGCAGGTGTACTGTCCTTGCTTCTTGATCTTGATATAAAGAAGTCGCCAGGCGTCGACGAAATACCTAATGCTTTTTTGGTGAGATACGCCGAATGGTGCGCCAAATATCTTTACGTTATTTATAATAAATCACTTTCATGTGCAGAAATTCCACGTGACTGGAAACATGCAAAAATAATTCCCATCCCTAAATCAGGCGACCGTTCATTGCTCCAATCTTACCGTCCTATCTCCCTACTTTTCACTTCATCAAAAGTGATAGAACACATAATATTTAGGCACATCTCAGTCTTTATAGAAAGTAATGGCCTCTGTGACCCGCGACAACACGGCTTCCGTCGTGGGAAATCCACTGTAACGCAACTATTAGAAACAGTGCATGAAATCACGGCAGCACTAGACGCCCAAGGCCAAATTGAGATGGTATTCTTAGATTTTGAGAAAGCCTTCGACCGTGTGTCCCACCAAAAGTTGTTATAAAAGTTAAAACCTATTCTCAAAAACGAGCAACTACTTCACTGGATTGAGGCGTATCTTACGGGCAGGCGACAGACAGTCGTTGTTGAAGATGCGAAATCAGACTTATCCGATGTACAATCTGGAATCCCACAGGGATCAGTCTTGGGCCCTCTGTTCTTTCTAGTTTTTATCAATGATATAGTGCATAATATACCAGTTAAAATTCGACTGTTTGCAGATGACTGCGTACTTTATCATGAAATTCACAGCGAGGCAGATCAGACGATCCTAAATTAATCTTTATCAGCAATAGCGACTTGGTGCTTAGAGTGGCAAATGAACATTAACGTAACAAAAACAGTATCAATGATCATCACACGCAAAAAGAAGCCGTTACCCTTTGTATACAGCATTAATGGCCATAACTTATCCTCTGTTACAGAATATAAATACCTTGGTTTAGTAATTACGTCGGACCTTAGGTGGAATAGTCATGTAGCTCACATTAAAAAGAAAGCCATGAATAAGCTCGGATACCTGAGGAGGACCTTGGCTAAATCTACATGTAATATAAAATTATTAGCATACAAGACTTTTATCAGACCATTGTTAGAGTACGCTACTCCTGTCTGGGATCCTTACACCTAAGCAAGCATAAATATGATTGAAATGATACAGCGGAAATCAGTCAGGTTTATTTTTAATTCCTACCGCCGTCATACATCAGTTAGTGCTCTTTTACAGCAGGTGAACCTGGAAACCCTAGAGGCAAGACAGTATCGAGACAGGCTCAAAATGTTATATTTAATTCATCGGGAACATGTAAAACTAGATAAAAAATTGTATATTACCCCTTGTAGCCGGCGCCCAACGCGTTCATCACATTCATTCAGGTTAGACGAGTATTCGCACCATACCACATTATTTAAGCAGTCCTTTTTCACCCGAACCATCCATGACTCGAACGCCCTGCCTGAAAACGTTCTTCAAAGCTCCACCATATCGTCCTTCATGCACGCACTCATTAATCTATGAACCGAAACGTTTCCCACGATTTCTATCCTAATCCATACACTATGTGATATAGATCATATCATGTTAAGGGCACCGTTAATTTCTTTGTGTGTGTATGTATATAAGCCATTGTGTAAACATGTGCTGTATTGCAGAATTCTTTGATATCTTCCTTCCTTTTTATTGTTGTTTCTTTCTTTTGCATTGTACCAAGATGACGCTTTGCTTGTTTCCACCTTTTTTTTTCTTTTTCTCTTTTTTTTCTTTCTTGTGTTTCACATGTTATTGGCTTTAAAACCTATATGTATATCCCACTCCTGCCTAGGGCCACTAAAACAGGCTGGCAGTATGGAATAAATAAATAATAATAAGTATATGCTACGTTTGGGGTTCATCATCATTGTTATTGTGTAGTTCTGTTTCGTGCTGTCGACTCTATTTTGATGAGCATGATGACGAAAAAGCGCACGTTAACACACCGCCATGTCGTCAAGAAGAACTACGCTTATGATGCACATCATGTCATCCTCGTCCGCTACAGTTTTACTTGTACTGTCCTCACCAAAACCTTGTATTGCTTGTACTGAGCCCCAGCCCCGTAACTTGCATTCTAGCACGGTGGTCAGCTTGCCCACCTCCAAAATGCATATCGCGGTGGAAACATATTTTCGAAACTCAGTTCGCAGCGTGTTCTTTTTGTCCGGCCAATAGTAATGGTGAAGCAGGGAATGACGAGGATGGGTAATGACGATCATCTAACACCAATGCCGATGAGGTCGTCATCAGTGCCACCGAATGGACGGACGGAGGATCAAGGCGACCCCACTTTAGTGCGTTTAGCTGCGGTCGCAGTAAAACGGCACGAAGAAAAGGGGGGAAATTATATTTTAACGTGCCGAGATTCATAGTATGCGTTGACTGTAATAAAAAAAAAGAATATCTCCACTGGTATATATTAAACGTTTTCCTGAAGAAAAGAACGACCGCGATCGTCATGATGTGTTGCTTCTTTAAAGAAAGGGATGGAATCAGTTGACGGTCATGTCGAGTACCACTTACGAGATTACAACATACCACACAAGTTAGGTGGGAAAAATCAGTCTGAAATGACCACACACGTGTGGCAGTGAGCTTCTACTGAATCCACAGTGGTGGATAGTTTTTGTTCCTAATAACTTCCGGTGCACTGACTTCGAGATCCACCCCAAGTAAACGCAACAGTGAACTGTGCGATAGCTGCAATAAAAAATAGTATTGCATTAACTCTGGAGAATGCACGACGTAGCGTTGTCGCGCAGCAAGAAGAAATGAACGCTGGCACTTTGACAAACTAATAAACATTATTGTTGACGAAAATTCACATTTCTAGAAAAAGAAGTACACAGACACCACTTATGTTTAGTAATAACATAAGTTGCCGCCGCCTAATTTTTCGCCATTACAAGACATTCAGCTACCTCCTATCTGGGTTGGGTCATCGACTCCATTATGGGTCAGCTAATTTACTGTTTGCTGTCTGTTTCTTCTATAAGTTCACCTAAATCCCGCCGTCCTCGAGTGTAACTGCCTTTCCCTGGCACTTTTTTATTTTTTCGTTACTTATTGCACGCTATTGTAGCAACTCCATCAGCAGTATGACACTTTGGCAGGCTATACTTCTGCCACGCCATCCTCGCTAACAAGGAACTGCAGAACAATTCACGGGACTGTTTCCATTAGGATGTTACATTGGTGTCTGCTTCACAGCACAGCGTCACTCCGCAAAGCAGGAGATGGTTGCCACGCAACTACACTTGCACTTACGTCCAGCATTTTCAAACATATGAGAAGCTGGTTGTAGTTTCAGCACACCAGGAATTTTTATTCGTTTGTTTGTTCTTCGTTATAGTTTCATTATTCATTATTAAAAGAAACCCAACCTACTAAATATAAACATCTAATTGTTACACCGCTCATCATTCAGTGCCAAGAACACTAGAAGACTATACGCGTAGCGTCCATCAGTAGATTGTGTTCGATTTGGTACTCGTAGTGTACCGTCCAAAAGCGGTAGAACTTCCAGTCTTGAAAAATATTTCATCTGGTGTTCTATTGCGTGGCTGGACAAATGCTATTTTGTACTTCTACGTGAAATTAGGGTAGTGTTTGACTGTCTCAGATTATATTATCATACATGTAATTGCCCTTGCAGCAGGTAATGAGTACCCAGCATTTATTTATTCGTTGAATCGTGTAACGGTAACAAATAATAACAACAACAACAACAACAACAACAACAACAACAATAATAATAATAATAATAATAATAATAATAATAATAATAATAATAATAATAATAATAATAATAATAATAATAATAATAATAATAATAATAATAACAATAATAATAATAATAATAATAATAATAATAATAATAATAATAATAATAATAATAATAATAATAAAAATAAAAATAATAATAATAATAATAATAATAATCTTTTATGTCCACTGCAAGACGAAGGCCTCTCCCTGCGATCTCCAATTACCCCTCTCCTGCGTGAACCGATTCCAACTAGTGCCTGCGAATTTCTTAATTTCATAATCTCACCTAGTCTTCTGTCGCCCACTACTGCGCTTCCCCGTTCTGCTCGCGGCATTGCTGATCGAAAGCCGCATGCTGCTCTGGAGTGCGTGTGACCCGTACCCTACGCGTGTCGGCGTCGGAGAAAAAGTCTCGGCTTCCACGCAGAGCAATGACGTCACTACTAGCTCAGTCAATTGCGTGACTCTCATTCGATTTTTTTCATGCATTCGCATGAGGTTGCGCCGGAGGAGTTCTCGACGCACGGGCGACACACGAACAGACAGACGAATCGCCTAGCCATATACAGCTTAGCAGTAAAACATCGTGATCGAGCCTTATCTGCCGCGGCTCAGCCAAAGTAAGACGTCGCATTTGATGTTAGTCAGAAACAAGCTTTGATAGCTGTTGTCTTAGCATGGATAAAATGCACGGATAGCTCTTCTTTTCTACCACAGAACCTTTCATCGCAAGAGAGAATTGGCAACATCAATGCAAATGTTTAGAGGAACGTTTTGTTCCGTGCTTAGTCACCATGTCTTTCTCTAAATTTACGCCGGGGCTATGATCGGCCCCATCTTCTTCGATGACACACTGTTCCGGATAGCATTAGGTGAACGAAATCCTTCAAGGAGTGGTGGATGAGTTTCTCAGCGAAGTCCCGCTATCACGTCTTCCACTTCTGTGCTATCAGCAAGGTGGGGCACCAGCACACAGCAGCAGCCAAGCACGAAACTGGCTGGATGCGACTTTTCGTGCGCAACAGATTGGAAGGCACGGGCCTATTAATTGGCCGGCCACGCCTCCTGACCGCTCTCCGCTCGATTTCTTTCTTTGAGGTTATGGGCAAGATCGTGCTTAGTTGATCGAGACGGACGTCAGATTAGTTCAAGGCAAGGATAACGGATGTCTAACGTCGAATTCCAGCGTCGGTCATCAAGAAAGCCACTGAAGATCTGATAAAGCGAACTCAGTGCTACGCAGCTGCAGAAGGAGACCTATTCTAACATGTCCTCTAGGCAGCAGCTAGTGTTCACCGGCGCTTACGTAATCATAGATAATAAAAGCACACTGAAATCTGATGTATTTTTATTTATTTTTTGTAGAGGCGTCCCGATTGCCCGTTCGGCTCATTTAGAAGTGCTATATTTACTTTCTTGAACGCAGTTTCGAATGATTCATAGTGAAATATTGTTTTGTTTTCACCATATATGTTATAGCAAAAAAATATGTTTGACGAATTGGAACATATGTTGGAGGACAATATTCTTAGGAATGTTTGTAGAATTGAGCAGCGTGTTAGGAAAATGAAATGAATTCGGCCGTCTTAGGTGCTAAACGCAATGATTATGAGGCACGCTGTAGTGTAGTAATCTGGATTAATTTTGTTTTCCTTGGGTGTTTTAACGGTTACCCGATTCTCGGGCTTTCCTGCATGTCGCCCCTTTTGAAATACCGGCGCCATGGCTGGGATTAAATCGCGCATCCTGGGGCTTAGCAGCGCAAGGGCGTAGCGGGTGCAGCACCACAGTGGAAGAAACTGTGTGTTTTTTATCTAAACAGCATATATATACGCCAGAACACAGAAGAAATTGAATGATTCGCAGGCATCGAAGTTGGCCACACGAGTAAGTACGGTTTCACGTTTCTTTCTTTCAATTTATGATATATGACAGTGGATATGACTCATATCAGTTTCCTAATTTTATGTATGGGCTACAAACACTGCCCTAACCATATCTTTGGCGTAATACGGAACACAGGACGAAGAGTGCGGCTCTTCAACACATCGGGATAACACGGGGTGATATGCAGGCCAATTTCTCGCTATGAGTAGTGCCGGAGACCCTTCCACGTAAATATTGTTCTTGTTTCAGAGTATGTGTGTGGTAAGTGGACAGGCAGTCCACGCTATTTGTATAGCCACCGAAGTAATTCTGAAAATGTTCCGCTGGTTAAAGGTTTAAGCCTTTTGATGCCATGCGCCACAGATATATACGAATAACGCGCTCGGCTGGCCACCGATATGCCTCGAGAGTCATGTCAAGGTCTGAATTATTCTTCTAGGGTTTAACCGAATTCAACTTACTTTTCGATGACAGGCTACCGCTCTTTATCACAGATTACAACTCGCGACAACGTACCGGGTTTTGTCGGGAAGCGTTCTTTAGAAATGGTATTTATATTTGTTTCACTGCGTACTTTCCTGCAGGGCCATCTGCGTCAGCAGGGTCTTGGTTTGTTGCGACACTGCGGAACTGAGCACATGGGACTTGGCCCCTCGTGCATGTAGCCATGTGGGGCTTACCATGTCCGTGGAACGAGAGATCCTGGGTGTTGAACCGATTCCCGATGTTTGGACCAATAAGGCACTCGTTGGAGACAACACAGTTCTTTGGCCTCAGCTTCACATAGATGGCACCTCCAGACCAACCACAAGGAGGAAATCGGGAGTAGCCTTTTGTTGTCTTTTCTCCAGCCTGTCTTGCTCTCTCACTTTCAATCTCTCCTGTCTTCTAGTCACTTTCTTTTACTTCTGATGTGATGGGTTGCTAGAGTTAACCTGTGTGGCTAACCAGTCTTTGTTAAGCTGTATTTCCGTGTAACAGCGATGTACACCTGGCGTTGGTAGGGCCTCTTTACAAGGAACACCTGTCACGTCCCCTTGTTGGGCTCGTTGGTGGGTGGCTGGCATCGCTGCCGAAAACCTCCGGTCTGCTTATGGGCCCCTATTACTCAAAACTTCCTGACCGCCTTCAGGAACCAGGGCGCACCGAAAATGTTTGTAAATTTTTTGGCAAGGAAACAGGAAAATTCTCACGGTCTTACGTCATGCACTATTATAAGCCTGAAGAGACAATGAAACGGATCTTACCATTCCTCGTCTTTCCTCGGCTCGTTTCCGACCCAGATTACAAAACACCGAAAATGGCAAGTGGAGATTTGCTTCTGGAGCTGTGCGATCAAAAACAAAACTGTCCAAACTAGTGTCATTCAGGGATGTCCTAGCAACAGTAACTCTACACCGCACTACGAACACCGTCACAGATGATAATGTACTGGAGCGTACTGAGGCTGATCTCTTGGAGGGCTTTAGTGAACAAAATGTCATCGTAAAAAGAATTAGAATGAGGCGCAACGACAAAGAAATCCAGACTAAGTGCCTTGTGCTCACTCTCGGATCTGGTGTTCTGCCCGAGTCCATCGAGGCTGGGTACTTCAAACTTTGCGTCAGGGTATACGTGCCAAATCCTTTCAGATCTTTAATATGCCAGTGATTCGGCCAGAGCTTCACAGAATCAAAGTAGTAGTGAAAACTTTATTGAAAATGTCCGGCGATTTGGGCGGGGTGGGGCCATGAGCACCCCAGCCTAGGTGACGGCCTCGAGTCCTTGGACTCGGGCGGCTTCCTCGGCGTGCCGGACGGCCCACAGTTGATCGGCGAGGTCGTGGCTGAGCAGGGCCGCCTCCCAACGCGCCCCTCGGTGCGAGACTGCCATTTCTATCCCGTTCGTCGGGAACTCCTGCTGCTGGCTACCGGCGCATGCCCACAGCATGTGCTGCAGCGTCGCTCTGGCTCCGCACGCTTTACAGTCGTCGGACGGATAAATGTCGGGGTAGCAGAGGTGAAGGATCGCCGGGTTAGGATATGTGTGTGTCTGCAATTGCCTCCAGGCAACCGCCTGTTTCTTGTTTAGTTTGGCGTGCGGTGGTGGGTATTTACATCTGTTCAATCTGTAGTGTTGCGCGATGTCTCTGAAAGTGGTCATGCGATCCCCCCACGTCCACTCCCGCATCGCTCTCGCGGTGGGCGAGACGTCGGGATTGCCGGCGGGCGCCGCGGCTCGGCATGTAAGTCCTCGAGCCGTGGCGTGGGCCGTCTCGTTTCCCGGGAGCGGAGGGTCCGTGTGGGCGGGGGTCCATACGAGGAAACTGTCGTTTTTGCGGCAAATATTGCCCTGTTGAATTTGGAGAATGCGGGCCGCTTCCCGGGAGATCCGGCCGCTAGCGTAGTTGCGTATCGCTGCCTGCGAGTCGCTTATTATCACCTCGGCATCCGTGGTGGCCACCGCGAGGGCTATCGCTGCTTCCTCGGCCGCCTCCGTCTCTTCCGTGCGTATCGTCGCGCTCGCGACGCAAGTTCCGCTGTGGTCCGTGATTGCGACCGCGAAACCACGTTGCCGCTCGTAACGGGCCGCATCTACGTAGACAGTTTCTTTGTTGCTGCCGTATTTCTTTTGTAAATCTCGCGCGCGCCTGTTGCGCCGGCCAGCGTGATGCGTCGGGTGCATGTTCTTGGGCGACGGCGAAACGGCGATGCGCTCGCGAATCGGTGTGGGTATCGCAACCTTTTCGCCCTGCTGTGTGTAGTAGCTGATGCCCAGCGTCTCGAGGATGTGTCGTCCGGTTCTGCTTTTTGACAAACGCTCGTACTGCGCGACGTTGTGCGCTTCTATTATCTCGTCTAGGGTATTGTGTAAACCCAGTTCGAGAAATTTATCCGTACTGGTATTAATCGGCAATCCTATGGCACGTTTGTACGCCTTGCGGATGAGGCGGTCTAGTTTAGCTCGTTCGGCCACCTGCCACTTGAGGTAGGAGGCGACGTACTTTATGTGACTGGTTACGAACGCCTGTACCAGGCGGATCGTATTGCTTTCATTCATGCCACTATGTCTGTTCGTGATACGCATCAGTAACCGGATCGTTTCATTGACCGCACGCTCTAGTCTGCGTACGGTTTCGCCGTTGTGGCCGTTGGCCGACAGGTGCAAGCCCAGTACCCTAATTTTATGAACATGCGGGATGATGGTGCCGTCAGATGTGACTACCCTAATTTCTCTGTCGGCGTGCTCGGCTGCGGAATCGGAGTTCTTGGGTTTCCGGCCTCTGCGCGTGGGTCTGTAAAGCAGGAGCTCCGATTTGGCCGCGGAGCATTCGAGGCCCGTGTCACGCAGATACTCCTGCACCGCGTCGACAGCCGCCTGTAAGGTTTGCTCTACGTGGCCATCATTTCCCTCAGCAACCCAGAGCGTAATGTCATCGGCGTACAAGCTGTGGTGGAGGCCTTCAATCTCTGCCAATTTCTGGGGTAATCCGAGAAGCACGATGTTAAAGAGCATGGGCGAGATGACAGAGCCCTGCGGTGTGCCCGTGCAACCTATGTCTATGTCTTGCGATTCCAGTCCGCCGATCACTATGCGGGCATGGCGACCCGTAAGGAAGTCCCGTACGTAGTCGTACGTTCTCTCGCCCAGTCCCAATGCTCGTATGCTTTCAAGTATCGCGGCGTGTTTTACGTTGTCGAACGCCTTTTTGAGGTCAAGACCGAGTATTGCTTTTGTGGAGCGCGTGGGATTGTCTACGATGTGGTGTTTGAGTTGAATCATGACGTCCTGCGTAGAAAGGCCACGACGGAACCCCAGCATCGTGTGCGGCAGCATGTCTCGGTCCTCGAGGTAGTTGGTAAGGCGAGTGAGAACCGCGTGTTCCATGACCTTGCCGACGCAGGACGTCAGGGATATTGGTCGAAGATTGTCGATTTGTACCCGTTTGCCCGGTTTGGGGATCATAATTATGCGCGCCGTTTTCCACGAGCTCGGTATCGTGCCGGCATTCCAGCACATGTTAATGTAATCCGTCAGCCGTTCTATCGACTCGTCGTCCAAGTTGCGGAGCGCTTTATTGGTTACGCCGTCCGGGCCCGACGCCGATTTTCTGTTGAGCTTGTACAGTACCGCCCTCACCTCTGCTACGCTAAAGTCTTCATCTAGCTGCACGTTGCTCTTCCCCGCGTACGCCGGATGCGCGACGGGGCTAGTTGCCTTGACGTAACGGGTTCGCACGGCTTCTAGGAAGTCCGCGGACGTGCCTTCGTAGTCGTGTACTAGCTTGTTAATCTTATGCGCGTGCGCTGATTTGGTCTCCTCAGGATCCAAGAGATGCCGGAGGAGGTGCCATGTCTTGGCCATTCCTAGCTGATTCTCCATACCGTTGCACGTCTCCTCCCATTGCGTTTTGCATACCTGCAATGCGTGGACTTCTATGTCTCTGTTTAGCCGTGCTATGCGTCTGCGTAGCGTTCGATTGTGTCGTTGACGCTTCCACCTGTCCTGTAAGCTGCGCTTGGCTTCCCACATGTGTAGGAGTTTACTATCTATCACCTCTAGGTGTGCTTCCTGCGGTACCTCCCGCGTTGCCGCTTCGACGTCCCCCCTGAGCGTCGCGGTCCAGCTCTCGATGTCGTCGATAGCATCGCTGCCGCGATTATGCTCCTTCCGGGCTTTGCGAAACGCGTCCCATTCTACCAGCCGGTAGTGGTTGCCCTTGGTGCCGTCCCGATGACCGTGGTGATGGTAGTGCGGTCCCACATCGACCTGGATCTCGATCACCGAATGATCGCTACCCAAGTCCTCCTGGGTGTTATGCCACCGCGCCCCAGCGACGTTCTTCGTAAACGTAAGGTCGGGCGAAGTGTCCGCACATACGCTGTTGCCCATGCGTGTGGGCGCGGAAGGGTCCGTAACGAGCTCCAGCCCCTCATTCTGCGCGTCTTCCCACAGGCGCTTACCCTTCAGCGTTTCGTACTTGTACCCCCACGCCGCGTGAGGCGCGTTGAAATCACCCGCGATGATTAAGGGCCTGTAGCCGGCTGCCTCGCTCGCCTTTCGCAGTAACGTGCTAAAGCGGTGTTTGCCTTTAGGTCTACTGTACACGTTCAATACAAACAGACCGCGCCCTTTCGTCGGAATAAGCTCAATCAGTACGTGCGGTATTCTAACGTTCTTGAGTTCGCGTTGCGCCAGGGTGAGGTTGCGTCTCACTAGCGTTGCAGCGGCCGGCGGTGCTCCCGCGGTCACGGCCTCATCGATCGCTTTGTAACCGGCCAGCTTGACCGCGTCGTTGGTTTCTTGTAATAGTATTACGTCAGGCCGTTCCCGGTTGCGTAGGAATTGTTGAAGATGCCCCCGTTTCCTCCTGTACCCCCTGCAGTTCCACTGCCAGATTGTGAACGTGTTCTGTGTGTTACGCTGTCGTGGGCGTTGTGTTTGTGTGGTGTGTTGAGCCATGGTGACTGTCCGCATTATGATTTGCCGTCCGGCTGATCCTGCACCTCTTCGTCTGGTATCGGCCTAAGGTACGGTTTCCCAGTCGTCCGTACCGGGCGACCCGCTGCGCCCGGGAGCCGCATTTCAATATTGTCTACGCGCGATTGGAGCGTCGCGACCATTTGAGTGAGTTGTGCTATTGCACTGCTCAGCTGTTCGGTTTGCGCGGTTTGCTGAGCTATTGCGCGGTTCAGTTGCGTTGTTTGATGCGCTTGTTGCGTCATCATCGCGTCTACCTTGTCTTCGAGTCTGTCGACTCGCTCGCGGAGTTCCTGCTCGCGCGTTTGCAATTTGGTCTTGGTCTGTTGCGGGTCTAGCGCCTTGCGTTTAGTAGGAGCGGGTTGTGCGTCCTGCGCCTCCATGACTTCCTCCGCGCTCTCGACCGTTCGAGCAGCCGCGTCTGCGGCAACTGGTTTGGTCAGAGGAGGAGGAGAAGGGGTTGATGGGGCCCCTTTTAACGTGGTAATTTCATTCTTTAGCCTAGCATTTTCCTGCTGTAGTGTTTTGATGACGGATTCTAACTGATCCAGTCGCTTCTGTAACAGGCTTTCTGTGCCGTAGTTGCTGCTCTGAGCGCTACTGCTGCTTCTAGCTGCTCCGGGGTTTCTATTAATGGCAGTCTCGGTTCGCGATAGCGGCGCACGAGGTGCGCCTCCGGAGGCGACCGCCGCCCAGCTCACCTGTGGGGGGTTGGATCCTCGTCCATCTTCCGCTGCAACTGCATGGCTGGCACGGGCCGTAGACCTACTGCGAGGCCTCACCGAGCGGGGGCGGGAGCCGGCGCGAGAGCGGGCTCGAGAACGAGTGCGGGAGCGAGTGCGGCTACGTGCACGGCTCTCCCTCGAGGTCGAGCGGCTGTCGGCGCTAGCTCGTCTCTGTGTGGGGCGTTGTCGGTAGCTCTCCTCTCTGCAGTCGTAGGTGCTGCTGCTGCCGTAAGCGGCCTCAGCCTCCTCGCGCATTCTGCGTTCCCATTGTCGTCGCTTGACTAGGTACGGCGTCTTGTACTTGGCTTTGCACTTGCGGTCCCCGGTAAGGTGACCCTTCCCACACAGTTGGCACACCGGCTCGCACCGATGGTCGTCGGGTGGGTTGCTGCATCCGCACCCGCGGCACTTTTTGTCGTTCGGGTTGGGGCACACGTCGGTCCTGTGTCCCAGACGACCACACTCGTAGCACATGTCGATTTGCTTCTTGTAGAGAGAGCACCTCATCAACATCCCGCCGTAGTTCACGTAACGGGGCACGTAGTAGCCGTCAAAGAGGATGACCACGTTGTTCGTATTCCCCATGCGCTTGGCATGCAGGACGTTCGGGTTTCGCTTGTTCACGAGACTTCTCACGACGTCCGCCGGCTTTTCGTCTAGCGATATGCCCCTGATAATACCTTTGGATGTGTTCTCCGGAGCCGCTCTGTAGGCGCTTGCTTCGAACTCGCGGTCGCCAATGCGCAGCTTGCAAATGCTGCCGTATTGTCTAGCGCGATCTTCTGACGGAGTGCTCACCACTATCACGTTTTGACGCTCGTTGAGACAAACGCTGTCCTCGTCAGCTGCCTCGCTCCCACGCCTGCTGCGTTGCGTATGCAGCAATGGACGCGGTCCTTCTGGTATTTCGACACGTTGA
Source organism: Dermacentor variabilis (assembly GCF_050947875.1). Taxonomy (NCBI): domain Eukaryota; kingdom Metazoa; phylum Arthropoda; class Arachnida; order Ixodida; family Ixodidae; genus Dermacentor; species Dermacentor variabilis. The sequence continues at coordinate 73,558,544 of NC_134573.1, read as the reverse complement.
TGCCGTCCCGGGGCCGCACGATGATCTTGTAGTCGTCCGTGGGTAGGTTGGGCATTCGGCTCGCCATGCTGATCTTCCGCACGTAGTGCGTCGCTTGCTTTATAGACGCCGCCTTCTTGGAAGACGCTGTCGCGGCTTGCTGGTTCATCGCAGGGTCGTCGTCTCCCGCCGTCTTCTTGGTGTTACGCTTGATCTCGCACCATCCCTGCTGTTTTCCGAGCTCCGTCGGCGATAGTTCCTCCCCTTCGACTTGCACGACGTCCATCTCGGAAGCCGGCGCAGCGGATCGGGGCTCCGCTGACGCTTAGGCCTACCGTGCCCTGTCTACCAGCCTGGCTATCGTGCCGACGTGGCGACGCGGAAAATCTTCGAAAAGTGGCCGGAAAACGGGCCCACCTGCCGAAATCTGGTATCGAGAGAGTCCGTAGAACTTTCGAAAGCAGCTGGGAATACCGTGAACAGGATAGCTGTAGATAATTCGCCGAAAACCATAGAAAATTTGCGGAGCCGGTGCGACGCGCGTCCGCACTCCGTGGCCCCCTAGCGGTCCTCCCACAGAATCAAAGGTACAAATAAAATCATCGTCATGCGAGCATTTCTAAATGGCGTCGTACTTGATACCTCCGGAGTGTTGGCTGTGCTTATAAAGTCTTTTCATGGGTGGAAGTGATGAGGTGTGCAACAGACATGGACGAAGTATATGTGAGCATTTCACTCTGCAAAATCCGTGGTAGAGGCAATTTCACGGCTGACCCCGTTTTAGTCATGAAACACCGTCAACTGAAGTGAAACTTGGCAAAAAATAGTTGCAGGTAAGCAAGCGTTTTATTCTAGTTCAATAAACTTTCACCGTTCAACTATAATAGACGAGTGAAAACGTAAATTCACTCGCCTAAAATTTTATTTTTTTGTCGTTACCGCCTTCTTTAGGTAAGAGGGAAAGTATGAAGTACGAACTATTTGCAGCCTTGCGAAGGAAGAGTGGCTGGCGCGTATGAGGGCGTGAGCGGGGCTTCACTGTAGACGAGTTGTATCCGACTGTAGTCAAGTACAATAGCCCAGAGGGGAGTTAGACAGAATGGTAGAGAAAGGAGGCAGAGAATGGATAGAGCAAATGCAGTCACTAAACGAATGAATGACAGTATTGTCAGTCTTCTCTCGCAGTTGCCGCTCATGGGGGAAGAACTGGACGTAGAAAAAGTAATGTCGGAAGGTGATCAAATGCTATTACCAGGCACAGTCGCAGTCGCACGCAAGCTGAATAAATTTTAATTGGAAACACGCTACAGTACGTTTCTACTTTTCTAAAGGATAAATCCCGCGCAAGTTTATTAAGAGGGCAATTAACGTAGGATGTTAGCACGCAAATTCACCTTAAAAGCACCACATTATCTAGATGACAGCGTACACGCTAGATGAACTGTACAGATTCCGTACCTGCCGTTGTAATTATTGTGGCCATGGCGTTACTCGAGGCCATGGATTCGAACCTAGCCGCAGCCTCTGCATTTCAACAGGGGCGAAATTCAAAAATGCTCGTGTACTCAGATTTCGCTGCACAATAAAGGATCACATGTAATGAAAAATAAATTGAAGTCCCCCACTGCCGCGTGCCTCTAGTGAGATTGTGGGCTTGGCACGTAAAATCCCATAATTTAAATAATGGTTAACGCTTGTGTCACAATGCATTCCGCCATGTAAAACAACGACAGTAGTAACCTGCTCGCAGGCCTTCAACAATGGCGCACAACAACGCCTCAAGAAAACGACTAGCTGTGTGTTGAGTGTAATACATAGATACAAGTGGAGCACGCAAGTAACGTTTAACATCAACTCACCATTGTAGCGTTGCAGTAAAGGCTGATAAACACCGGCCATAAACATCACTTCCAATTAGAGTCAAGCAACGCAAACAGCAGAGAAAGCTTCGCTTACTTCGGCTATCACAGTGCGTGGGAAAGACAATCTTCTTTTTTGTTCAGAATTACTGGTGGAGCGTTTGTCAGTAGATTTGTCTGCATAGCTTAGAAGCCTAGTTCTTCAACGAGGAAGCTCGTGCGAGGTTAGGTTAGGCTGAGCGTTACCATAAATACCAAAGTGAAGAAGTTTCATAAAATTGAAAATCTTCACCGACTTCTAAGTGTCAGGCGCTTCCGCACTATGCGAAATAATATAATTAGCTAAACTTGCGTGTTGTACGACAACCATAGGTTACCTTAGGGACGGACGCGAATCTTCACTGATAAGCCTAAGGGAACGTCATCTGGTATTTTTTATAGTGACGGCGCATCTTACGCTCTGTAGTGTCGTAAGTAATATCAGTGTAGTCCCCAAGGTCAATGATGTTGTTACCCATTCGGAGTGAAGTTTCGTGACACTTTGTTTAACCGCTATGTGGCCTAGCCTAATGTATGCCATTGCTTTTATTTCCTTAGTGTAGAGCGTTTCTTGGTAATAAATGTTTATGTTTATGCAATGCACAGTTCACAAGCTACTCCGAATGGAAGCCCCTAATGAGGCGAGTGACCACTGTGAGATGAAGCAGCGATTTCACAAGGACGAAGGTGATGTATAGTGCTTGTGGAAAGAAAAAATGGCAATGAGAGGTCTATTATACGTAGGAGCAGTATGGCGCACTAATTTTAGACCTATTCTGCAGGACTGGCCTGGAATGCTTGCATTCTCAGTGGCAAAATCTAATAAAATCAAACCGCATACATCACTGAAGTCTGTGTGGCTTAGGAATGCCCTTGAGTTGACATGGTATGACAGGCTTTATGTCCGGCGCTACTAAAACTACTTTGTCAGTCAGCACACAGGGCTAATATAAAGCCGCTTCCTGGAGCTTTCACCCGGCGCATGTATTGCGTTTGCACATATTCACATCAGTTGAAATACCGACAGACCAAGGGGTAGGTAAAGAAAGCTTCGCGTTACAATTATTAAGCTGGGTCGATATGTTCCCGAGGTTCACATGTTGTTCACGGATCTGGAGAACAAGGAGAATGCAGAGTGACGTGAAGGCAGAGAAGGTGCTCGATACCACAAGGACAAGGTGAATGTTAAAGAGCGATGGTTTGTACTGCCACATATCTACTTACGCTGCCACGGCGGGAGCAACGCACACTCTACCACAAATTATGAAGCAATAGAACAGCGATCGCAAATACAGGCATGCGTTGAAGAAGCCCATGTCACGCCCTCAAGGTTTGAAGTACATGGAAGTTGTCACCCGCACTACAGAATGGGCTTGCACATATGCCGCCATTGCAGAGAGCGGGAAATTTCTTATTTTTAGCCGTCAATAAAAATATTATGAGACGAATGTCATGCAAATATGCTACCTAATTTGATGAAGGTAACCTGAAACTGCTACTTGTTTGACTGCGCATACCTAAAGATTTCAGATAGCTTCAGTGCAGTGCGTGGCACTGTACCGAACGTGTCACAGTACGTGCCACGTCCTTGGTGAATAGAGTGAACATTAGGAAAAGTTTATTGTTTACCTTTTTATTAAGGCTTTTATAAAGCGTATTGTATTTGCTAAACAACAGTCAGTCAGTTGTTAAAATAAAAACCTTAGGTAAATACTTTCTGAACAGCACCAATTGTTAGGAATACGGAGTGAATGTTTGTGGTACTATGCATTGGTACAACAGCTAAGTGTTTGCGGTATTGGTCTTTCCAGTATGTGATTATATTACCTGGGAAAGGAATGCGTTTCGCTGAATGCGTTGGGTACTTATTGTAGAAATAGTGCGGAGCACATAGTCTCTAGTAAGAAAAAGGTTATACTTTTAGTATCGGCTGACTTCAATTCTATAATTGACGCATGCCCGCTAAAGCTATACAGCAAAGCTATTTATCAATATTTTGGTAATTATATGTGCAATTTGTCGCGGAAATTCTAGTGTCTGCTATTGCTATGATGATCGGATCATTCAAAATTGACGTTTCTTCATGCCGTCCCCTGATTTTATTCTTGTGAAAAAATTGTCGCAGGAACTGGTGCAATATGCGAGGGACGTTCAGAAAGTGTGTTTGGTCATTTTTTTAATGAGAAGATGGTACACCAGGTGAAGCAAACAATCGCCATAAGAATGCATGCCTGTTGGCTGCACGACGGAAGGAGCGTCAGCAGAGAAGGAACGACGCGTGTGCAGAGCGCCGAAGCTGAGAGAGTAGAAGCTGCCCAGCATGCCCGAGGTTCATCATCATCATCATCATCATCATCATCATCATCATCATCATCATCATCATCATCATCATCATCATCATCATCATCATCATCGTCATCATCGTCATCATCATCAGCCTGGTTACGCCCAGTGCAGGGCAAAGACTTCTCCCATACTTCTCCAACTACCCCGGTCATGTACTAATCGTGGCCATGTTGTCCCTGCAAACTTCTTAATCTCATCCGCCCTCCTGACTTTCTGCCGCCCTCTGCTACGCTCTCCTTCCCTTGAAATCCATTCGGTAACTCTTAATGACCATCGGTTATCTTCCCTCCTCATTACGTGTCCTGCCCACGCCCCCCATTTCTTTTTCTTGATGTCAACTAAGATATCATTAACTCGCGTTTGTTCCCTCACCCAATCTGCCCTTCTCTTATCAGTTAACGTTACACCTACCATTCTTCTTTCCATAGCTCGTTGCGTCGTCCTCAATGTAAGTAGAACCCTTTTCGTAAGCCTCCAGGTTTCTGCCCCGTACGTGAGTACTGGTGAGACACCGCTGTTATAAACCTTTCTCTTGAGGGATAATGGCAATCGGCTGTTCATGATATGAAATGCCTGCCAAACGCACCCCAGCCCATTCTTATTCTTCTGATTATTTCAGTCTCATGATCCGGATCCGCAGTCACTACCTGTCCTAAGTAGATGTATTCCCTTACCACTTCCAGTGCCTCACTACCTATCGTGAACTGCTGTTCTCTTCCGAGACTGTTAAACATTACTTTGGTTTTCTGCAGATTAATTTTTAGACCCCCCCTTTGGCTTTGCCTCTCCAGATCAGTGAGCATGCATTGCAGTCTGTCCCCTGAGTTACTAACTAAGACAATATCATCAGCAAATCGCAAGTTACTAAGGTATTCTCCATTACCTCTTGTCCCCAATTCTTCACAATCCAGGTCTCTGAATACCTCCTGTAAACACGCTTTGAATAGCATTGGAGAGATCGTATCTCTCTGCCTGACGTCTTTCTTTATTGGGATTTTGTTGCTTTCTTTATGGAGGACTACGTTGGCTGTGGAGCCGCTGTCGATATCTTTGAGTATCATTACATACGGCTCGTCTCCACCCTGATTCCGCAATGCCTCCATGACTGCTGAGGCTTCGACTGAATCAAACGCTTTCTCGTAATCAATGAAAGCTATATATAAAGGTTGGTTATATTCCGCACATTTTTCTATCACCTGATTGATAGTGTGAATATGCTCTACTGTTGAGTAGCCTTTACGGAATCCTGCCTGGTCCTTTCGTTGACGGAAGTCCAAGCTTTTCCTGACTCTATTTGCAATTACCTTAGTAAATACTTTGTAGGCAACGGACAGTAAGCTGATCGGTCTATAATTTTTCAAGTCTTTGGCGTCCCCTTTCTTATGGATTAGGATTATGTTAGCGTATTTCCAAGATACCGCTACGCTCGAAGTCATGAGGCATTGCATATACAGGGTGGCCAGTTTTTCTAGAACAATCTGCCCACCATCCTTCAACAAATCTCCTGTTACCTGATCCTCCCCAGCTGCCTTCCCCCTTCGCACAGCTCCCAAGGCTTTCTTTACTTCTTCCGGCGTTACCTGTGGGATTTCGAATTCCTCTAGACTATTCTCTCTTCCATTATCGTCGTAGGTGCCACTGGTACTCTATATATCTCTACAGAACTCCTCAGCCACTTCAACTATCTCATCCATATTACTAATGATATTGCCGGCTTTCCCTCTTTACGCATACATCTGATTCTTGCCAATTCCTAGTTTCTTCTTCGCTGCTTTTAGGCTTCCTCCGTTCCTGAGAGCCTGTTCAATTCTACCCATATTATACTTCCTTATATGAGCGGTCTTACGCTTGTTGATTAACTTCGATAATTCTGCCAGATCTATTCTAGCTGTAGGGTTAGAGGCTTTCATACATGGGCGTTTCTTGATCAGATCTGTCGTCTCCTGCGATAGCTTGCTGGTATCCTATCTAACGGAGTTACCACCGACTTCTATTGCGCACTCCTTAATGATGCCCATGAGATTGTCGTTCATTGCTTCAACACTAAGGTCTTCTTCCTGAGTTAAAGCCGAATACCTGTTCTGTAGCTTGATCTGGAATTCGTCTATTTTCCCTTTTACCGCTAACTAATTGATCGGCTTCTTATATACCAGTTTATTCCCTTCCCTCCTCAGGTCTAGGCTAATTCGAGTTCTTACCATCCTATGGTCAATGCAGCGCACCTTGCTGGGCACGTCAACATCTTGTATGATGCCAGGCTTAGCGCAGAGTATGAAGTCTACTTCATTTCTAGTCTCGTCGTTCGGGCTTCTCCACGTCCACTTTCGGCTATCCCGCTTGGGGAAGAAGGTATTCATTATCCGCATATTATTCTGTTGCGCAAACTCTATTAATAACTCTCCCCTGCTATTCCTAGTTCCTATGCCATATTGCCCTACTGCCTTGTCTCCAGCCTGCTTCTTGCCTACCTTGGCATTGAAGTCGCCCATCTGTATAGTGTATTTTGTTTTGGCTTTACCCCTCGCCGATTCCACGTCTTCATAGTAGCTTTCGACTTCCTGGTCATCATTACTGGATGTAGGGGCGTAGACCTCTACAACCTTCATTTTGTACCTCTTATTGAGTTTCACAAGACCGGCCACCCTCTCGTTAATGCTATAGAATTCCTGTATGTTACCAGCTATATTCTTATTATCCAGGAATTCGACTCCTAGTTCTCGTCTCTCCGCTAAGCGCCGGTAGCGCAGGACGTGCCCGCTTTTTAGCACGGTATATGCTTCTTTTGTCCTGCTAACTTCACTGAGCCTTATTATATCCCATTTACTGCCCTCTAATTCCTCCAATAGCACTGCTAGACTCGCCTCACTAGACAACGTTCTCGCGTTAAACGTTGCCAGGTTCATATTCCAATGGCGGCCTGTCCGGAGCCAGGGATTCTTAGCACCCTCTGCTGCGTTGCAGGTCTGACCGCCGCCGTGGTCAGTTGCTTCGCAGCTGCTGGGAACTGAGGGCCGCGGTTTTATTGTTGTGTTCATATGGGAGGTTGTGGTCAAGTACTGCACCAGGGTGGCCAATCCTGCTCTGGTGAGGGAGTGCGTTACCGATTCTGGTCACCGGGATCAGGCCACACTCTAGGCCTGTTTATGCAATTTTATCGACGCGCGGATTTTTTTTAATCCGGTGGAAAATTGAGCGGCACCGGGATTCGAACCACGGACCTCTTGCACGCGAGGTGGGTGTTCCACTTCTACGCCACCGCGCCACCGCGCGTGCAGCGGTGGCGTAGAGTGCCCGAGGTTATTAGAGTACAAATCATGATGGCACACAGATGAGTGCTGACAACGTGGTTGCCAGTGGAAGTGCTTGCTGTTATCCGGTATGAATATGGTCACGTGGGACTAGTGTGTCCCTCATACATGAACGCCTACAGATGGTGTATGACGACTGGGTCGTATTTCGGGCCTTGAATCGCAGGGCACCGAGTTTTAGCATAGTGGTTTCTCCAAACTGATTGCACGCTACGACAAATGTCTCAATGTCGGGGGCGACTATGTGGATAGATAGCGCAGGCGCATAGCTCATGGTGCCATGCTTTATTTGCTTTCTCAGTAAAGTTTCCGTGTGATTGATAATGAGCGAGGGGCTTCACCGAACACATATGGGCATCCTGAGTTTTTCATGTGCAGTTTCCGTCAAAGCACTTCAGAATTTTAATCCGCCGGTTTGGAAACCTAAATTTGAAACCGCGGACATTCAAAATGAATATCTGCATTTCCTGGCACTTTCCCGCTAAAGTTTCTTTTCATGACACAAGTACCTGCGAGGGAGGAGTAATTTCATGTCAGGAATCTTGCTTGTCATAATTTACTAGAGCCTGTGGCTGAAAAATAGACTATGCCCCCAATTCCCAGCTTTGTTTGTCCATTACCAGTTGCCAGTGCATGTTTCAGGAGGTTTCAGGCTATTCCATCAGCGACGCAATGGTCTTTAAGTGGAAAATATTTAGGGTACCACCCACGTAGACAATAAAGTATCAATGAAAAGCGTGACCTGGGATAGGAATGATGTTGTTCATTTCACAGAAATGTCGAGGCGATCTGACACGCATGACAGCACCACACACGAAAAAATTATTTTTCGCAAACTTCCGGGTACGTCACTTTACCTTGTACAATTCGTTTCCTCTTAAGTTGTCAATTAAATGATAAACTGCGCCACTCGAGTAGGCCGACAAGCGAAGCATGCGCATCGGACACAGGAACGACGAGCTAGCAAGAACGAGAATAAAGGGTGAGATGTGATGTGAGAGTGACAAGCGAAATAATTTCAAACGCCAATTTTGCCAATGAAAAATACAACTGCTGTGCCCATTCCGCTGAAAACCAATCTGAAGTTATTAGCCAGCATCAAATTAACCGGAAAGGGTATAAATGACCCGCAGCACAGTGCTGTGGACACAATCAGCCAACAGAATGAAGCATTCTCTGACTGTGCTTTTGGCTGGTGTGGCCGTCCTGCTTCTATCGAGATCAGACGCTGGCAAAGGACCCAATCTTTTGCAGCGCCAGCCAGCTGACGCTTTCAAGGTAGGCAGCCTGCTTCAGAAGAAATACAGTTGGCTTGTCTGAACCCAAATATAGAAATACGTACCGTTTCTGGCAGCACAGGCTAAGCTAACCGAGAGCTTTGTTATCACAGTTTGCTATTGAAGTTTTTTATAACTTAGAGTTCATTACCAGAAGAATAGGACCAACACTGTTTTTATAGCTGAGTTGAGTTTGCTTCTATTTATCTCAAAAGAAATATGCCTGTACGCATGGTGTGAGTCGCGAAACAGGAAAACCGAGTGCTGAGACACAGCTTAAGTTCGAAATTCGAATTGCGTGGTAGTGACGTCAGTGAGCAATGTAAGCGACGAAGAAAGCTGCTGAGGTACTAAATGCTCAATTTATACGTAGTGGAGAATACATACTACCTGTTAATCTCAAAAACACTGAAAGCACGGAAAGAAAGACACTTCGGAATTCACTTGTTTTATTGCCTAAAACAATGCATGAAGTGGTAAAAATAGTCGGAAATCTAAAAAAATGATGGTGTATATGCTATTGATGATGTCATCTCAGTTCCAAACATTGGGCAGACGTAATTTTTATTCCGATATGTCACATTGTTAACTCAATGTTTCAGTGTGGGATTTTTTGTGATGCGCTTAATATAGCTAGAGTATGTCCAATTCATAAAGGGGGAACAGATAACAGTGCCAATAATTTACCAGCAATCTCACTGCTTCTTTTGTTTTCGAAAGTTCTCGAAATAGTCATTAATATCCACATCGAGGGCTTCATGGCTAAATACAATATCATGTGTGATGCGCAGTGCGGCTTTAGGAAAAGAAGATCGTGTGAACAGGCACGTACTACTGAACGCTAAACCTGTAATCATAGAAAACGTTTAACAAAGACTATACATTATCGGGCTGTTCGTAGATTTAAGGAAAGCTTTTGATTAGGTGAATCATGAAGTGCTTTTCGATAGCCTACATCATAACGGAATACGTGCTTTCGCACCAAAATTATTACAAAGCTACTTCACAAATAGATACCAATATGTTTCAGGCAATATTGTAAAGTCACCCAAATTAGGAACTCAGAATTGTGTACCCCAAGGGTCTTCGCTAGGTTCGTCATTGTTTAACCTTTATCATAATGATCTTTATTCAATTCAATTTTCCCAAAGATTACTAATGTACGCCGATGATATTAATGTGTTTTTTGCGGATAGATCGATGACTGACTTGCAAAGTTCAATATATACATATTTAGATCGGTTTGCGCATTGGCTACACAATAGTAAGCTACAGCTAAATGTTAACAAAACGAAGTACATAATATTTGTGCCAATTAACAAACCGCGTGATCATGAAATTACGGCTAAATTCCGTGGGGCTCAACTGGAACAGGCCCCAGCTGACTAGTTTCTTGGTGCGTGGTTCAGAGAGGACCTATCATGGAATACGCACGTTATAAACCTTAGAGCTGAGGTTAGCAAAATAACAGCTTGTTTCTTTAAAATAAGTGACATTAAACTTGTTTGGTTAAGAACTGTCCTTTATTATTCATTAGATTACTCTAGGCATTCTTACTGTGTACTAGTAGGCGTCAGTACATATACGCAGAATTACAAGAAACTTATTAATTTACAAAAGAGAGTGCTGGGAGTCTTAAAATTTATCGAGGAAGGCCGCAACGTTTGAGCACAGATCCTCTGTTTGTCAAATATGAAGAACTAAAGCCCCCCCCCCTAATTTATGATTATAAGTTATCACAATATATAAAAGCTAATGAACATCTTGATGTGTACTGGTCACACTCACAAAATGAATATCCACTACGCGGGAAAGCAATGCGTGTTACGTGGACGAAAACCAATTATGGTAGACAACGTGTCAGTTATCAAAGCTCTGCATTGTTTAATCTTCTAAGAACCACGGAATGCAATGTGCTTACAACGAAATGATTCAAGTTCTTCTTAATTGAAAATGAAATCGTATACAACTGACTGTTTTTTACTTCCCATTATATATTTAAAGTGTGCTGTGATTATTACATTGTTAATTGCTGTTCCTTGATACTTATATTTTATATAAGTGTAACTATAGTGTTACTAAGTATTAATTTCGCGCTTAATGTTATGCTAACCATTTGTAATTTATTTTGATATATTTGTATTGAGTACATGTAATATAGTAACTGCATGTCACGTGTCCTAAAAGAACGAATAATTTCGATTCTAGCAGTAATTAATCATAGTAATGTCCAAGTTGACAAAGCTATTTTTTTCTGTTATAAAATTTTTAAATGACGACGCTCAGTTTACTTTTGTGCTACGTGTAAGCTATTCGCTGTTGCCAAAATTTCAACGGAGCAGGAGTCTCTGTCAGGCCTCGGTGCCTTTTGCTCTGGTCACCGTACGTGTAAAAATACAGAAGAAAAAATAAATGTTTCTTTATTCTTTCTTCTTCTTTTGTTGTTAGATACGAGAAGCTCAGATGCAGCCTCACTCAAAGCCATGCGCTTGCATGCTGATCTTCACAGAAATCCCGCTACAGCCAGACTAAATTTCATTGTTGCGTTTCCTACCGAAATTCCATCAGGCATTTTGTTAGAGAGCCGCCATGGGGGCTTAGAGACTATGGTCTATTGATGCTAAGCACGAGGCCGCGTGATCGAATCCCTGCAGCGGTGGCCGCACCTCGATGGGGGCGAAATGCAAAAACATCCGTGTCGCGTGCATCGTTGGCAGGTTAATGATCCCCAGGTGGTCAAAATTCATCCGGAGTCCCCCACTACGCCGTGTCTCATGATGAGATTGTGGTTTTGGTACGTAAGACATTACGATTAAAGAAAAGACATCGTTAAAGGAGAAGAGGGATTGACGCATTCCATACATTGGTTATCACGCTACACATATTTGAGGAGTTAAGGAGTAGAGACATTTCTCTGGTAGGAATACCAGAGAAATGCACAAAATGTTGCCTGGACCGATAGGTTCCAAGCTTATAGCTCGTTAGACATCGGCTATTAATATAAGTTATGTGTAAACGGGAAAACAATAGCAGCATGGCATGTAAGTATGACGCACTACTTGAAAGCTCACTAGAACAAATTCCAAGAGACACGAGTTCGTAGTTTCTGCCCAAGAACGTAGAACATTCTGAAAGCACGAAACACTGGCAGCAAAAATAAATTTCAGCATGCAGTTTGGTCAGTGAAGTATTATAATTTGGCACGCAATTTCAAGTCTCTGGCTACATTTCTTTCGATTCATAGCTCATACCAAACGTTCGAGCCGGAAAACTGAATTAAACCGTGCACCGTAAAGGTTGCGACATATTATTATATTAAATTGCAGTTAGCATTTTGCGTATTGTCAAGGTTTGGGAGAAAGAAAATGCTCAGTGTTAATGGAGGTATAGTTTGGATGTTGTTGTTGATCATAAAGCAGATATATAATATCGGAGTTACATCAAGGATAAAGTAACAAGTTCTTCAAAAAGGTTTGTACTGCAAAACCACAATGGCCTATAGCTCAATATGCATTAATACTGTTTTGGATACAGACAAAGGCGATAAACACGTTATATATTTAATTTTATTAAAGAAAGGTCAGTGAAAAAGCTAATGTGGAAGGAACTGAACTGACAAGCACTGCTCAGCTCTATCCGTAGGTTTAAACCGAATACTAGTGTGGTGAACAATAACGGTATTTACCTTTAATTCTCGCCATCCATCTCGGTGGGCATAAATGACTTGCAGGATATGTAATAATGATGTGGGAAAGACAGCCAAAAGCTAATGAACGTTGTTTTGCTGCAACCAACTATTAATTCAAGCCTGCATTGCTGAGCCTTATCCCGTTTAGAAAAAAAATGTATTCGTGATTTCGTGCATTCATGAAGTGTAACATCCTAATCTGCTCTCCATGTGGTGTTCCTCAGCTGGTACCCCTTAAGACAGACCATTTCTTTTCTAAGGGTCTGTCACCAAGTTGGGATATTGCAAACAAACAATCGACGGATCCCAGTATACATGGAAATCGACGATACGTGACACTGTCGTCAACATGTACGGAAATAGCTATAACTAGCTTAATCAAACGTGATGCTATTGCGGCAAACGTTTGCATAAAATTAGACAATTGCAAGAAATATTTACGCAAATGTAACACTAATGACACAACCGCAGCCCGAGTGCCTGTAAGTGACGCAAAAGTAAAACGGTGACGCAAATATCTCAATGCAGGGCTGGCGTCCTTATCAACACGTAAGGAATGTGCAACAAACTTGTTCAACGGACACTAAGGTGTGTCTGGCTTTTTTGCCCGCACACCAAATCTTCGACTGATGAGACAGCTCACGTTACGCTTCATTGTAATTCCAGTGTTCATAATCGGTAACGTCTCTTTATGTAGGGCCCTTTCATATGTCTGCCCAGGCGTCTTGTCATGACGGCCGATGACGCGCGGAACGAACTCGTGCGTTGCATCATAATAATTTTGTACTTGTTGATGGCGCTTTACTTTGCGCAACACTTAGAAACGGTAGATACGCGGAGAAATATGACACGTGACAAATAATGTTGAACGTCCCGAACCCGTGCTCTTCAGACAACTATGATCGTCACGTGTGACTGGATGACTCCCAGGCGTCGCTGTCGCTTGTACGATAACACAAAGGGCAGTGCGATAACACAAAGGGAGCTGTTTGTGATAACACAAAGGGGGGTGGTTATTTGCGGCACTATATATCAGTCTGGTATGGGGTGCTCCCGCATATCAACGTGCCTTATCCGTACGCAGAAGCCAACCGGTGCTTCGAGCGCCATTACCTCAAGCAACGCGTTCGGAACCCCGTGCAGCACCTGCCACCACCTCTCATCGCAGACGTTGCGACCAGAGGCGCGGCGTCTCAACAACAGCGTCGCAGAACGCTAGTTGTCCCGAGGCATCAATGCGAGAACGCTCCGCTTACAACCGTGCTACCATGGGGTACTGAACGGTACTACCCTGCTACCCAGCCAGAGGTGCCACTGTACTGCAGGTCTCACGGCGCGGTCGCACGGACTTTTATCTTGAAAGCGATCTGCTTTGGGGGCACATTCTAGGTGGTTCGACGGCTCGTAGTTTAGCGTGCGCTGTGTTGTCACCGCTCAGTTTGCGTGGACGCGATAGATAGCACCAAGGACACTTCACTCGCTGCTGCTGCCGTGATGCCTCACGTCAGCGTTTTCACAGCGAGTATCCATGGTCATCGAGTGTTAAATGTTCAAGTTTGCCTGTGCACGCTGACACTATGCCAGGTAATTTAGACAGTAGGCGAATCATTGCAAGGGGACCTTGTATTCCGGCGGCTGCTGTGTATCGCGCGGCCACGCGAGCCCTGTCTTGAATACAACCTGCGATGCGGACGCTGTAGACATCAAGGCGTACCGAGGTCTGATAGCGTCGTGTGTGCTATCGCACCTATACGCCTGCGCGTCAGCCGCGTTCACGAAGGGACACGTCACTGTAACTTTTAAATTTGTATGTATATTGTACGGTAAATTATTTTCCTAACAGCGATTCGTCGTATGTCCTACAAGGACGGATGGACGGGTTTCCTCTTAGGGTGAGTGTACAAATCCTTACGCATGTAAAAAGATTAAGGATACGTATACAAACTGCTAGAATGAAAAGAATGTATGGCAAGCATGATTGGCAAGTTGAAGTTGAAGTTGAACAAAAGAACTCTAGCAGGCCAAGTGATTATTATTTGCTGCTCCACTTCAAAAACGACTCAGATAAACCGTCGTCATCATCCTCATCATCTTGTGATTGTTAAACATGCGACGCTACTGCCTGCTCACGTACCCCAGACGTCGTTGTGCTACTTATGAGCCCGCACATGTTAACGTTCTGCACCACGGCTTGCAGTGTAACGAAGACGTTCTTGTTCCGCTTGATGCTGCTTTTTTAGAGCGTAGCTTTAGGCGCCTGTTCCTGAGGCGAGCGTCGACATCGGGGTCCTACGCCCTACCACGGCATAAGCGAGCGGACGCGCACAGCCGAAGATAAAAGCTAACGCGCGGTGCAGCCGGGTATCAAAGACGCAAGGAGGGAAGTTGAGAGGAGGCTGCCGCAGAAGCATGAGGCGGAAGGGGGAGGAGAATACGGAGAAAGCGGGAGAAGAAAAGTTTAGTGCGGCGACGATGGCTACAAGAGGGCTAAGAGTTGCGCACCTCGTTTGGGAGGTTTGTCGACGGGGGCTGCTGTGTATCGTGCCCGCGCGTCACCAACGAGCTGGCTCTCGCGATGTGCAGATATGCGAAGCATTCGTGCGGCACTTCGCTCCATTTGCAACTCGCCGCGCGAGACAGATTGTCTCGCGCCAGGCCTGCCAATATATCGTAAAATGAGAACACATGTAGAGCTGCGCTCAAATTTCGCATTAGGAAGTACCACATATGTCGGCGAATTGCCATGAAGAACTTGAATTTCTTAACCTCACCCACCTGCTTTTATTATTTTTTTTTGTTTGACCTCTGTAGCTCACCTCGCACCCGCCGTTTCCCGACACTTCAGGCCCAGCAGTGAGATGTTGAGGCTGCGTTTGGTTCGTTCTGCCGAAGAGCAGGCTGCGTTGAAGCAACGGCAGCGGAGCGGGCCGCGCATCGTGCGTTCGGCCAAAGAACAGGCGCGTTTGGTGAACGCCACCGGGAACACGCTCGAGAAAGAGTTTGTCATCGATGTGCCGACCTCGCCTTAAGGGAGAAGGAGGGCGAGCCGTTACGACAAGGAAGAGCCGTGCATCCCGAGTTTCGCTTGCACTCCTCTTCGCTGTAGTGGAAGGGCAGCTCTTTTTTAAATACTTACCTCTTGTTCTGCTTGTCCGTTCTGGCACGTACTACCCGTTCTTGCTGTTTGGGCAAGATCGCTGAAATACCCAGTTGCACATAACTAGTAGCCCAAGCGGCACACATGAATTAATTTCAGCCTTCTCTAAATTAGTTCTAGTCTTTCAATTTGCGCTACGCAAGCATTACATCACCGTTGTACAGTTTTATTTCCGCAACTGCAACATCTACTAACTATAATAGGAGTAATTAAAAAGTGAATATTTCTATTTCGCCAGGAGGGCATGGCGTAACCAGGATGTCACTCGAGTAACCGCCGCGTCATTTCATCCCCCTGAAAGGAACAATCTGCGCTATGTACTCCACGCGATGAAAAAATACTGACCAAGCCGGAAAAAAATAAATTTGGTCGGCGGCATCGTAGACGCAGTCGCAGTGGGGCACGTGAAAAATCTTGTGCGAGGTGCTGATGCTATATCGGCACTAGAGTCAAGAAATGGCGCAGCCAAAAACAAAAAGGACATTCACACACTACAAAGCTTAGAACCTTAACTTCTGATACAAGTAGTTAGGTTCCACGATGTAATGTTTCATTTGTGTTCTTCACCTATTCGCTGTACGCGAGCTGCGCCCAAAGGCGCTGGCTGCGAATGGGCAACTCTGCGTCTTGCGGCCCCAATTTTCTCGACGTCATTTCTGGAGCCTACGCGTGTAATGTGAAGGCGCTATATCTGAGCAACCCTCAAAATTCTGCAACATATCTTGCACTTGCAGGGCTTATAGGTGCGCATGAGCACATCCCTGAGGTTGAAGAATTATACCTAGTATGGCAGAATGAGCTCTCTCAAACGCGACCACTGCCTCTGGAATCGTCCAACGTGCTGGCGGACTATGCTTTCCTGAATGCTGAGCAAGAGTTTATATGTAACGCAGATTGCATTGTGCGTGGCGCGACAGTGGCACCATTTTTGCACGCGGAGACACTGATATTTGAGCACAACGAGGAATGGCTACTCTTTTCTACACAACAATACCAAAGTAAGGTGCATGGACAGTACTGTTGCAAAGGTATAAGCGATGATACTATACATAGTGCGTGAAACGACATCAGACGTACGCGCCTACAATCCAGCGTTTCACTTTAAAGATACTGTACAATGATGGATTCATAAGGAGAACGTTGTTCGTCAGCCGCATTCCGCGAAGCTTCACAGTACGTTCTAAGTACCATGGTGAAAATGCGCACAGAGCTGCATATCATACACACATAATTCCCCCTCATCTGATGTGCGAGCTGTAAACCTGCACAAGCGCGCGCCGCCGCGCATTTCGGCGGTAATCAGGGCTAGCGTGATGGACTACTCGCTTTTCTTACAAAAGATGCGTTTAGAAGCAGCTCCAGGAGTTAACCACGTTATAAGACAAGAGAATTACTCAGATTAAACGGCGTTTGCACTGGCCCGAGCTCTTCGCCCGTCGAAAACGTTTTTATGTCACATGTTTAGAAGAACTTTTCTTTATGGCATAGTCCTTAATAAAGATAAATATCTGCAACCGCCAACCTTTTAAAATGTCACGACCACTTTTTCATACAAAATATTTTGTTGCGCGCGACACGGCATACTGGTAATCTTGCGCGAATATTGTTTCCCACGCAATATCACGTTGTGGAATTCGTTGACCACCGACGTCGTGCAGGCTATCGGACAACATGCGAGGTGTGAAGGAGAAACTTTTCACCGTATGATACGAAGCCCATAAGACTTTGGATGAGTTTCTTCACGAGGCCATCAGTATACAGAAGACACTGGAAATGCGAAGTCGACAATTCAACCGCCGCCCCAACCCAATAAACTGTACCGGTGTTCAATCACTGGCCACCGACGACCTGCGCAATGCTATCAGAGTGGTGGTGTGCGAGGAGCTTCAGAAGCTTTTCCCGTCATCACACCCTCAAGTGGCTTCAATTACTCACGTCGTGCGCTAGGAGCTCCATCAATCGGAGTACCTCAATCGTCGCAGCTTCAGCCGGAAGTGATGACGAACGCCGCCGTAGCCAGAGTCCGCGGAGGGGGTCCGTCACGTCCCCCCTCCGCGCCTTCGCCAGGGTCCGGTAACGCCACAGTTGCATCGTCGACCACCGCCGTCGCCAGCCCGCCAACCCATCGCCCCGCAGTGCATTAAAGGAATAGGAAGGTTTGGCGAGCCCCGACCACCGTCCGCTCTTCTATCACTGCGGAGAAGTCGGCCACATCGACCACTGATGAGGTTACCGTGAGATGGTATTGCGAGAGTTACCGGTAAACGCACTGCGCCCACAGCAAGGTGAACGCCCACGTGACATCACCGACTACCTCGCCGCCACTCAGTCGAGCCCTCGATGTCCATACTGTTCGCCGTCACCAGGCCGCTACCTGTCGCCTCTGCGCCCACCGTACACTGGCCCAACCTGGGTCCGGTCCGTCAACCCATATCTGGAAAACTAAAAGCAGCAACCGATGGAGGTGCGGTTATGTTCGTCGAACTGACAAAGATTCTCCGCCGCCGATGAAGACGCCGAAGAGACTATCTCGACGACATAAGAACGGCACGACGGAAGTTGGAAGCAAAGACTGGACCGGCCAAAGACCTAACGACGCGACGTGCCAGACACACGTTAACACGCTGGAGCCTCGATCCGACGCCAACACCTAACTGCAACGCACGGCAAAGAACGATCAACATCAATGTGCTTCTCATCGGCCACCCAGTCAACGCCTTAATGGACACAGGAGCTGACTATTGCGTCATTAGTGGACTGTTCGCTGCGAAGATGAAAAAATTCAATACTGCATGGGACGGTCCTCAAATTCGGACAGCAGGACGACACGTCATAACGCCGACTAGAATTCGCACGGCAAAAATTACAGTTTATGACTGGACTTACCCTGCCACTTTCGTTCTCGTCCAACAGTGTTCACGAGATATATTTCTCGGCATGGACTTCGTGAACCAGATACGGCGCCATCATCGACCTGAGGTCTAAGTCAATAATGCTGTCCATAGACCATGCGATACCGGCGGAGAGGGCTTCTATAGTCAGCGTGCCTTGAGTGTACTTGAGAACCAAGTCCGCACCCCGCCTCGCCCCAGCAATGTCATTTCCATCGTGTGCGAAACACCCGCAGACGTAAAAGGTGTTCAATCGTGAAATTTGC
Organism: Dermacentor variabilis; assembly: GCF_050947875.1. Lineage (NCBI taxonomy): Eukaryota > Metazoa > Arthropoda > Arachnida > Ixodida > Ixodidae > Dermacentor > Dermacentor variabilis. Next base: position 73,539,734 of record NC_134573.1, on the reverse strand, counting down.
GTCGCAAGAAGGATCGCTCGACCGCACGGAGGAAAAGCGAAAGTGATGCCCAGAAACTTCAACCAGGAGTTCAAGCACGCGACGATCTCATAGAGTGAGGAAATTCTTGAAACCAACAATGCGCTTGCCATCTCGGATTCTGCTGCATCTATCCCGACGACGAAAGTTCACAAACCAGATTCGACATACATCCAAGTCTCCTCTGAAGTAAACATCAGCAGCTCAGAAGTATTCGACGATACAAAGAGTGCTTCTCGACGTGATCGAGGATTGGCCAAACACCAGCTGCAAAGCATCACATGATAACGGAAGAGTGCGCTAGACCACTCCGCCAGAGCTCTTACCGAGTTTCTACACGAGAACGTGAATCTATTAGGCAGACAGTAGACGAAATGCTGCGCGACGACATCAACCAGCCGTCGAAAAGCCCGTGGCCATCTCCTGTAGCCTTGCTGAAGAAAAAAAATTGAACTTTACGTTTCTGTGTTGATTATCGTCTGTTGAACGAGATGACGAAGAAGGACGTATACCCCCTCCCACGGATAGATGATGCTTTGCGGTGGCTCTCCAACGCTAAATACTTCTCCTCGATGGATCTCAACTCTGGCTACTAGCAAATAGAAGTCAACGAGAGAAATCGTGAAAAGACCGCCTTTATCACGGCAGACGCCCTGTATGAGTTCAAGGTTATGCCATTTGGACTGTGCTCGGCGCCTGCAACGTTCTAGCGTGTGAAGGACATGGTTTTAGCAGTACTGAAGTGGAAGACCTGTCTTGCTTACTTGGATGACGTCATTGTCTTCGCCGGAGATTTCAACATTCACTTTAGGCGGCTTGCGACAATACTAGAGGCCATCAATACATCAGGGCTCACTCTGAAGCCGAAAAGTGCTGCTTCACTTACGATGAGCTTCAGCTCGTTGGCAACGTCATCAACAAAACTGGAGTGTGCCCCGACCCGTTGAAGACAGCTGCCATCGCAAAGCTCCTGGAGCCCGTCGACAAGAAGACAGTCCATAGTTTCCATAACGCCTACTACAGGCCTTGCCAAGAACTTTTCACGCATCGCTGACCGCTGAGACATATAACTAAATGTAATGTCCACTTCAAATGCGAAACACCGCAGGCCGACGCATTTCAAGAACTCAAACGACGCATGCCGCTTCGACCGGTACTCGCGCGCTTCTACGAGGACGCCGATACCAAAATCCGCCAGCAGCCTAGCATTCGGTGCGCTCCTAGTACAGAGGAAAGACGGTCTTGAACGGGTGATAGCTCACGCTAGCCAGTCGCTGTCAAAATGGGAAGGTAATTATTCTACGGCCGAAAAGGAATGCCTCGCCATCACTTGGGCTACAGTAAAATTCTGCCGTTGCCTTTATGGCAGGGCATTCAAAGTCATCAGCGACCATCACAGGTTGTGTTGGCTAGCGAAATTAAAGGGCCCTTCAGGTTGCCTGGCGCGGTGGAGCCTCAGACTGCAAGAATGTTGTCTCGGGTATCAAACTATTTACACGATGTATTTACAAGGCGTAAATAAACAGCAGCCGAGAATCCCGAGAGGTTGCCACTTCGTCGTCTTCACCGTCGACGACCTTGTCACGTTTTTCCACCGTAACACAACCCCCGGTAGAAAAATCGCCATCCCGGTGCTTAAGACGGGGCCGTCGGCAAGGGCATAGTAAGACTTAAACCGATAGAAATGTGCCGCGACAGGTGATGTGGAACCGGATGGCATGACGGAGGTCACGGGGATTATCTCGTAAGTGAGATTGGTCACTTGACGTAGAACACGGTAAGGGCCTTTGTAGAACGGAAGGAGTTTCTCGCAAAACCCCACTCCGCTGCAAGGGGACCAAAGTAGCACGGAAGAGCCTGGTGAAAAATATGTGTCACAATGGCGGCGATTGGGGGGGGGGGGTAAGCGTGCCGTTCAGATTCCTGCGATGCCAACAGACGAGCACGGGCAAGCTGGCGCGCATAGTCAGCGTGAGCGATGGCGTCGCGGGCATACTCGGTCCTCGAATAATGTTTCAAGGGGAGTGAAGTGTCCAATGGTAATACCGGGTCACTACCAAAGGGCAAGTAAAAGGTGAAATACCCAGCAGTATCGTGGCGAGATGAATTATAGGCGAACGCGACATAAAGGAGAGCCACATCCCAGTCTTTGTGGTCGGATTAAACGTATGTCCATAGCATGTGAGTGATGGTCCGATTAAGTCGCTCAGTAACGCCGTTGATCCGGGGATGATAGGAGGTAGCCAGTTTGTGCTTGGTAGAACATGAGCATAGGGTATGAGCGATGACATGGGAGAGGAAATTGCGGCCACGGTGAGTAAGAAGTTGTCGCGGGACGCCATGTACTAAAATGATATCCCGGAGTAGGAAATCTGCGACGTCGGTTGCGCAGCTCGTGGGAAGTGCCCGAGTGATGGCATAGCGCGTCGCGTGATCAGTAGCGACAGCGATCCACCTGTTGCCGGAGATGGACTCGGGCAAAGGGCCAAGGGGATTCACACCCACGATAAAGAATGGCTCAGGTGGAATATCGATCGCCTGTAAGTACCCGGCGGGAAGCGTTGCTGGCTTTTTACGATGTTGACAGGGCTCGCAAGCAGCTACATAGCGCCGTACGGAGCGTGCCAGGCCGGGCCAGTAGAAGCAGCGGCGCACACGGTCGTAAATGCGAGCAACCCCAAGGCGTCCGACAGTTGAGGCGTCATGAAGCTTCTGAAGCACAGTTGAGCGGAGGTGTTGAGGAACAACAAGGACAAGGCGAGGACCGTCATGATTAAAACTGCGTACAGTATCTCGTGGTTGAGGACGAACGACAGTAACGATTAATCAGTAGGAAGAGATTCCATTCGGTCAATCAGGGTCCTCAGAGTAGCGTCATGACGTTGCTCGTTGGCCATGTGCAAAAGCTGGGAAACAGAAAGAACCCTTGTGTAAACGTCCATGTCGGCGTGGGCGGGGGTGTGTACAGGGTAACGAGACAAGCAGTCGTCGCCTTCTGTTGGCGACCAGACCTATACACCACCGACTACGAATACTCTTGCAGCCGCAAAGGCCATCGTCCAAGCCTCCCTGTGGAATCTTTTAAGGACCAAAGTCAACAGAGGGCGCGGTGGTCCGTTACAACAGAAAAGGGCCTGCCGTATAAATAGGGGCGGAATTTCGTCACTGTACACACAACGGCCAAACATTCGGCCTTGGTAATAGATTAGTTCCACTCCGCAGTGGACAAAAGACGGCTAGCGTACGCGATAACACGTTCATGGCCGTGTTGAACTTGTGCCAAGACGCAGCGAGTCCGTGGCAACTGGCATCGGTGCGCACCTCTGTAGGGGCTGAAGCAGCGAAGTGTCCTAGAATCGGTGGGGTGGTGAGCATGGTGCTAAGGCGAGAAAAGACGGTGGCCTGGGAGGATGCCCATGGAAACGGCACAATTTTCTTCAGGAGTTATGTGAGAGGGCGTGCTATGATGGCAAAAATCTTTAAGAAAGCAGCGGAAGTCACAGCAAAGGCCCATAAAAGTTCGTACATCTTTTACGGACCGCGGAACAGGGAACTCTTTCACGGCGAGAATTTTTTCTGGGTCCAATCGGATGCCAGTCGCATTGGTAACACGTGCAAGAACAGTAATCTCATGGTGGCCGAAGTTACATATCTTGGAGTTGACCTGTAGACCGGCCTTGCGAAAAACGGCAAGTACAGCTGAAAGGTGCTCAATGTGTGTGCCGAATGAGGGCGAGAAGACAATAACATAATCTAGGCAGCAGAGACAAGTAAACCGCTTGAGTCCTTGGACTAATGAGTCCATCATACTCTCTAAGGTAGCCGGAGCGTCGCATAGCGCAAAGGGCTTAACTTTGAAGTGGTAAACACTATCAGGCGGTCTTATCATGATCTAGATCATCGACAGTAATTTGCCAATATCCGAGCCGCAGGCCGTTGGACGAAAAATACTGTTCCCCGTATAGGTAATCAAGGGCGTCATCGATATGCGGTAGTGGGTAGACGCCCTTCCTAGCGATGCGGGTCAGGTGGCGGTAATCGACGCAGAATCGCCATCAGCTGTCCCTTTTCACCATCATGACAAGGGACGCCCATGTGCTCGACGATGACTCAATGATGTCTTTCGCTAGCGTGTTGTCTACATCCGTTTTGATGACGCGACGCTCCGAAGCTTAAAGTGGATGGAGTCGCCGATAGGTGGGCGGATTATCGCCAGTATGTATACGATGTTTTATACGTTACGTGATGACCTAAGGGTCGGTTGTTCAGGTCGAATATGTTGCTACGCGCGTGAAGCATTTGATTCTTTGAACGAGTGCGCGGGCTCCATCAGTCGAGAAAAGAGAAGGAAGAACGAACTGGGCTCGCTCGCTGAATCTAACCGGTCAGCGCTGCAACCGCTCCTGTAAATATAACCTATAAATAGTTGCTCGTCTTACTGACTCGTCTTTCGCCTAACATTGCGGTGGAGGTAGAACGTTCCCTATCCTCGCCACGGAGCTCCGAAGCGGCCGCACCGTCGTCTTCTCAGCCATGGGTTCCGATGGTACCATCCCGTCGCCACCTACACCTGCGGCGGCAACCACAACGCACGACACGGTTCCTAGTCTTAGTGATCCTGGGACATTCTCAGCCCAAAATGGCTTTGACGTCGACGACTGGCTTATCACGTATGAGCACGTTAGCCAAAGCCACCACTGGGACCCTGCCATCATGCTTGCCGCTGGGATCTTTTATCTGGATGGGATACCGCGTGTCTGCTTTCGCACCCATGAGGACGACCTCTCCAGCTGACACATATTCAAAGAGCGGCTTCGCGACCTCTTTGGCAATTCGTCAGGTCGCCAACAGGCTGCGCGAAAAGAGCTTGCCTCCCGTGTCCAGTCGTCGACCGAATCGTATGTCTCCTACATACTGGAACTGCTCGCGCTTTGCCAGGAACTCGACGAGCAGATGACCGAGGTTGACAAGGTGGGCCATATCCTAAAAGGCAACGCGGACGACGCCTTCAATTTGCTGGTCTATAACGACGTTTCTAACGTCGATGCCATTGTCAAAGAATACCGCCGCTTCGAGATAGCCAAAATCCGCCGTGTTGTCCCACAGTTCTACCGGCTCCCATACACCCCTGTCACGTCCTCTTGTTCCGCTCTTACCGCCACATGACCATTTCAACAGAACGTCACACGTATCGTTCGCCGTGAGATTGAAGCAGCGAGTCCGGACCCCCTTCATCCACGACCCCTTGACGGTACCTTCGACCAAGCGGCCCCCAGTGTTTCTGTTATGAAAGCAGTTGTGCGGCAAGAAATTGCAGACCTTGGCATCCCTACCACTTGCTGTCTCCCGACCTGATTCCGCACGCATTCTCATGTCCACAACCTGTAATGACCATTATTTTGCTCCCAGACCACGCAATCCTGCTGAATGGCGAACCCCAGGCGACAAACCGATCTGCTTCCGCTGGCACCGCGTTTTTCATGTAGCCCTCCACTGCCGCACCACCTGCATGCCGCCGTACTGGAGCTCATTCCCTGCTCCTCGTCCATACCCCGACGCTCGCCGTTATTCACCTCGCCGTATGTACCCTACTTCTGATGCCCCTGACAGCCGCTCCTCCGTGCGATCGCCGTCTCCTCAACGCCGTTGCTCCCCGTCGCCCTACCTCGCCGATTTCCCTCGCCAAATCGACTGACGGAAAACTGGGCCATGCAACTCTTGGAGGTAGTGCTGCATCACGTCCGTCCTGTCCAAATCCTCCGTTGACGCTCCTCACCAACACAAACCTAATTGAGGTAGAGGTAGATGGTGTTCTGTTTACGGCATTAGTTGAAGCTGGAGCCAAGTATCTACAATGAGCGATAACCTATTTCGTCGCCTCAAAAAATTCCTTACGGCTGCCACTCGACTGTTCCACCGCTACGCCGTGCCTCAAGCTTCCTCTTCTTTCAGGCGTTCGCTCTGAATAACCGAACAGCCTCTGCACTAAAGCGTTTGTTCGCTTACCTTGTAGGAAAACAATAGACTGCAGAGCTGTTCAGTCTGTGCTGGAGTGAGATTCGGGGTGATCATTTTCCTAAAATCATTGTCAGTACATTTGGGAGACCTGAAAGGCTCACACGAAGTGTCAACGGCAAAAGCCTCAACGCAACTAACTTCTAAAGCAATGATTGTAGCCAGGGTGATATCTTCAGGCAGAATTTGCTTAGCGAGCCCGAAAGTCACTACAGGGAGATACGTGCGATTGTCTGTGACCCTCAGTATCGTATGCAGGACAGTAACGTTGTGGGTGAGAACGATGGCAGTTATGGGAGCGGAGATGTAATCACCATAGGGAACTGACGTAGCAGGCGACCTTTCGATGTATGTCAAGACCTATGGTGGAACGTGAACAAAATCAGTCGGTCTTAGGCGAATTTCGTGTGGTGTCGGAGGAACGTTCAGTAGAGGGAGGTCAAGACACACAGTTCTTGAGGAAAAATAGATCAGCGCTCTATGGGCGGAGAGGAAGTCTAGGCCTAGTTTGAGGTCGTGGGGGAATTGGTCAAGCACAGTGAAAAGGACGACAATGTGGCGGCCGGAAATGCTCACATGTGCAGTACACGTTCCGACTATGGTCGCCATGCTACAATCGGCGATTAGGACGAGCCGGGTAACGGAAGGCGTGACAATTTTCTTTGAAAGGTGACGTAGGGGGCTGGTCATAATCGATATGTGTGCTCCGGTAGCTATGAGTGCTGTGACGGGTGTGCCATCAACTTGGGCGTCAAAACGGTTAAGTCTCGTAAACATTGTCAAAGGAGGATTTTGCGGCGCATCCGACAACACAGCACCACCTCGAGGTGCCACATTGCCTAGTTTCCTGCTGTGACGGTCCTCGGTAGGTCGGCGCCGGTGAGCGGTGAAGCTGGGGTGGACGTGGCTGGCGACGTTGAGGCGAGGGCGAGCAAGCATAGCGGCAAGTCGAGGTAATGGTGTCAGAAGCGTCGTAGAAGCGACGGGGTGAGGAACTTCGGGCGAACTTGAATTCAGGAAGGTGTTTCGAGCAGGGGACAGGGAAGCCCTCATAATAAATTCGCAACTTTGACACATAGAAACACCAGAAATGCATTTTATAGCGATGGCAATTATATGGATATTCCAGGCTCATTTCTGCCGTCGGCGTCACCGTCGCCGTGAGGTTCCGTATGAGTGAAAGCGTGTGAGGGTGAGCCGGCAAACGCGGTTCATTCTCGTCTGCGCGAGTGAGGCACGCGACCCGGATGCGTGCCCTCACCTGTGGCGCACGAGAAAGGGGAGTGAGGCGAGCGAGGAGAAACGTACATCTCAGGAGGCTGCTACGGTGCCTGGATGTCCTCTTCGCCCGCCGCTGCGTAAAGAGTGAACACGGCGCCCCATCGACTACGCGAATGCCACGCGTTCGCGTTTGCCACGCGAATCGTGGACGCCGTATGTATAGTAGACGCTTTCGGCGGACGCCGTAGGGTCGCGATGCCAGCGGTCGTGTGTCTTGAAAGCGGTCTGCGAGATGGCTAAATAGCGCGCCCGCACGGGCCTCATCTTCAAAGCGACCTGCGATGTTTGCATTGTGCGCATAGTGCCGTTCGATTCGTATGCGCTGTGCTTTCGACGTTTCGTACGCGTTGAAGCGACAGATGCACGGAGGTCAATTGCCTCGCGGCTGTTGCCACGATTTCTAGCTGCAGCGTTTTCAAAGACAGATTCCGCTGCCGACGAGTGGTGTGTGTTCATGTTTACCTGTGCGCGCGTGACATCGTGCTAGTTAATTTAGTCAAACCCCGTTGAAGGTCTAGTTAGTTTGAATCCATTATACAATGTGTAAGCGCGGCTGGACAAGGATGTACAAAGAAGCAGGCACGCAAATACAGTGCTGTCTGCGTGTGTCTCTTTCCTTCGAAGTCCTGGTTTAGCCACGCTTACAGATTCCACCATCGTTACTTTAGTTAGCAATCAAATGTTTACAAGTCTATGCGGTGGATAAAACTACTCTCCTTACTTCGTAGAGCTATCTACTAATTTGCTATCGCAATGAGTGCTTCGCCTTGCAGGCGGAACTGCGAATTTTTTTAATATTATCGCGTCGAGGGCCAAAGAATGGAATGCCCTTTTCGTGCTGCGAAAGCGTGCACCAACGCTACAGAAGCAGATATGACCGTTTGAGAAATGATGAGCACGCTGATTAGCGCTGGCTGCGCAGGCGAATTTTTTGTCTTATTGAGGCCTCTGGGGGATTATGGAGACGTACCCCAGTTTCCTGTGCTTATAAATAAAATTATCAATTTAACGCTTACGGTTGCTCTCTTCATACTCTAATTCCACAGTAAAGTAGAATTTTATGGGGAACATGGTATGATATGTAATAATTGGTGCGGTTACAGGTCAAGTTCCCAAGTCTTTCGCCATTAATCGACATTCAAAACATGGCGGCTATTACGTCACTTCACCGCTTCCGTTATTTGTTCTACCGCGAAGTATAGCACTGGATATAGGTTCTGACTAGCCGCTGGGGCCTGAATAGTACACATTTGGAGGGGTTATATTGAAAGTATTTTTCGCGATTTTGTGGAAAACTAAGCAGTTTAATAAGGAAAGTATTATACCGAGCAGTCCGGACGATAAAATGCAATATTTCCGCGAGATTGTACCAAGAGCAGGGGAGGTATTCTTGGATAGTCACTTTCCACTATATAGTTTTCAGTGCACGTTTATTGTGTGGTTGAGCAAATCCAGGTAAGCTGATTCGCTGGTTCCGAATTACGTCACGCGAAAGCGATAGTTTTGCTGAAAGTGTTCTTCCGAGAATACGTCCCCAGAGTTGTGCTAAACGCAATATTTCTTCTGTTCTCTTTTTCTGAAGTGCAGGGAAACACACACGTCTTTGCCTTTTTAAGCGCAAATACACAGATACCTGGCGAAGTATGGTATGGGGGCGGACTTGCAATCGAAATATAACTTGCAACATTCAAAAGAAAGCCGTCCGTCATGTTCCCAATCTACCTAATGAGTCCATTACAAGATACCTATTACGCATACAACATAATATCGTTTCCAAAATTAAACGACTCCAAAGTGATAATGATGCACAAAAATAGCTTCGAAACCAATAACGACACATTTCTATCCCTGTGCAAAGTTAAAGCCCTTCTGAGAGAGGATATGCATTTAGGAAGAAAGAAGCATGGTATGGGGGGGTGCCATTCTGCAGAATCAGTCGTGGTCTCGACAATCTCGGAAATCACCTCGCGAGATTAATAAACGAATTCATAGAAAACGAAATTGACCCACGGCCAGCAACTAAGACTTATATTAAACTTAATTTGATCAACCAGTGTTTTGGAATTGAATAACTCTAACAGTCCTCTTCACTGAAATAGATATGTGAAATACTTCGTTTCACAACATAGTGCAGTGATTGCGTTTCGTCTTTTGTCTCAATTTTCTTTTATCCGTCCCATCTAGCGAATATATTTCTCGTCACTCTCATCTTTTACATCACAAATTATATTGTGACGCGAATGTTTGTTGTATTTGTAATAGAGTTGCGTGAAACATTGTCGCTCTCCTGTGTGAAAGTAGCATGTGCTGTGAATTGTTCGTACTTTAATTAAGCAATTGATGTAGAGCTGTTGCAAAAACTGCCTTGTAATGTGGGTGAGGAACCAGTCAAGCTTGCCTGAGAGCAGCTTTCTGTCTCCACTCCCTGCATTTTGACCTGCGTGAAAATGCAAAAATAAACGATTGATTGATCGAATTCTGTTGTTGGCAACAGAGAAAATCATTTGCAAAGAGATGAAAAGTGCTAATATAAATGACGGTGAATCTGTAAGCGCGACACTTCTTGTAGGTAGATATTTGTTTGATTTTGTTATCATATTTTATGAGTGCTCTCATCATCGCACCGCAGTTTACAGGAAGTGTGCATAAAATGCATGCAGTTGTACCGGTTCAAGAAACGTAACGTACATGTGTCACCCTTAATATCAAAACGTGAACGTAGAGTATACTCTGTCGCATGTATAAGTCTTCTGAAGAGCGCTTCCGTTGGTAAACCCACAACATACCGTCAACATTTATCAGCAGGCACGATGCATAAACTTTGTTTTCTTTATTCCTAGGTTTTCGCAGCGTTTCCTTACGCTGTCGGCATTTCGGACGTTGACAATGATACCATCTTTGAATGCCTGACAGCTACACGCAAGGACTTTGACCCCGAGGCGAAGACAGTAACCTACGTGTGGTCATTAAATGAGGGTCATGGCAAGAGGTAAACCTTTTGTAACACTCAGTTGTATAAAATTAAATGAAAAAGCTCTAACACACTTCACCGCTACAAGGGCGCCATTGTGGGTACACAATAATGCCAGCGGAAAATTCGTTATCTTTACCCTTCCTATATATTTCATACTACACTCTAAGAATATACTAGCCGAATAAACATGCCGTGATCATTTGAGGGCTCTGCAGTGTCCGTACAAAGTGCTCTGCTTGCTATATTGTCCAACAAGTGTCTGCTATCAAGCAAAAAATAAGGAACATAAAACCGGACTTTGTAGCCTTAGTTTCGCATTCTTGGTTAATAGAAAGTCTTAAGCAAAAATTGTACATCCTACGCTTTCTTTTTTGAAACGAATCTCACATGAAACATTTTCAGGGTTGAGCGAACTATTACGAGATGGCACATAGGCGCGAAAGGCCAGCAATTATGTGTATGACGCGAGCTTGTGCGTGACGATTCCTGCATGATGATGCCAGGAGCACGGTGGCGACGACGACGGCATGATGACAACGACAATGACTCGACCCGCTTTTAAGCAGCACTATAGACTCTTGCTTCGGGGACTTCCTGAAAAACTAGTGCGAATCGTGAATACATGACGAGGCAGGGGCGCCAATGTCTTCGAGGTGGTAACTGGAACGAGTGCCGCGTGTAGCACGGTTCCGTCATGCCTTCTATGCCTGCCTTTATTACCTTATAGGTGGAGCCTGTGGCCATGGCGAAAGCGGCTCCGGTTGAAGTCCCAACACCAGCCACGTTTTACCCGCATTGAAAACATTATACCTCATGAGGCAGGACAGAAAGATTACTATCAATAAGTACCTGGTAGTAGTAAGAGAATAGGTGCATAGTAATCTAAGTTTGATTAAAACAAAGATCAACTTTTCAGTACCTAATGTCTCAACTACTGTAGTTTCCATATAGTGGTCTACGTATTATTTACCTGCCTCATCTCTAGCAGCAATAGTTGTTTTCTCGCACTCATGGATAACGTTACGCATAGGCAAGCTGGAATGAAACGCTAGCACGGGAAAACAAACTAGAAACCAAAATCATTTTGCAAAGCTTTCTGTTTTTGCTAAACTGTGCATTTACACACGCTTACTTTCAGTGCCAGATCACTCTTACGGGCTGCCTACGCCAAGATGGCGAGATATCGATTTCAATTTACTGCGTCAAAGAAATGTTCGTGTTTTTTTTGTTGGCATATTATTTTGCCATGATAGTAAGTAAAGGAAGAATTTTACGCTTACAGAGAGAGATATAGTGGTGTATGGCGCAGTGAAATTAAATAATGCACATTAAAGCGCACGCAAAACTCCTTTGATACGAATTAGAGCGACCTCCCGACACACTCATTTTTCTGTGCAAACGAAAGGAAAGTAAAAAAAATGTAAACGATGAAAGAATGTTTAAAATTCACATAAAGTTGCTTGAAAATGCAATGTTATTGCAAAACGATTCCCGAAACGCTTGTATCTATGCACATCGAATCCTAGAAATCGTTTTTCCTGCTATTGTGCCTCACATTCTTTGAAGATTACTGCATTTTAGAGAAAGATATCAATGATGCCTACAGAAAGGAGAAGTTTTGAAAATAAGAATGAGAAGATAAGATTAAACAAAAATGCTTGAATATTGCGAAATATATATCTAACATCATAACTACAAGATTGCTGCACAATATTACATTTCACAGTTACAAGGCGTCTGTTATTGTGATATCTCTTCTCGGCACGGACTTCTCGATTTGTAAAGTTTTCAATGAGAATTTGAAACTTTTATATGTTAGCCAATCTGTGCGAAAAAATTTGGGGCCAATCATAAAATCTGTGTGCTGCTACCCCAAGAAATTCTTTGGTGCTATGAAATCGAAGAAACCCTATTAAAATGGCATCACTGGTTGCCCAACTAGACAATTTATCTGTTTTACGTGTACTTAAGTGGGCAAATTGGAATTCACCCGGCGGTAATACTTAAGATGATATTAAAATAATTTTTCATAATTAAGGAAATACTTATCAGTTGACGTCAGAGGAAAGATCAAATAGAAGGACATGCTGCGGCGACAGTCTGATTATAGGGCACTACCTCATAGAAAAAAAAATGAATTGGCGGAAGTGCAATTTCAGGGCACCAATTTACGGCACATTCAAACATTATTGGAGAACTAAAGCACATCTTACGATACATGTTAACTAAATGTTTAGTTAAGTTAGTAAGTGCAATACAATTAATTGTGAAGCGTATAAATCGTTTACTTTCATCCTACGCAAATTAAACTTTATGTCATGTTAACTTTGCCTTTGCATCGGACAAGTAATATCACTTTATGCACCTTTTTATTTTATGCGCTACAGCGTTGACAAACGTTGCAGAAATACAAACACCAAATCCGGACGATACACGTTGTGAGAGCCAGCGCAGCGATGTAACAACGATGAAGATGGTCTGTAATAATTGTCGATACTATTACATATCACTAAGTGCTCTTTGTGCTCTAGAGATAACGATTAGATCAAAATGTAGTGTATATTTTATGTCGTGAGGTATTGTATATATCAGCTCAGAAGGTGACCGAAACTGGAACAGCAGCAGCTACGCCAATGCTGGAAAAGTGGGAATGAAAAAAAAGTTTCGTTTTAACACCGTGACAGCAGGTGAAGCGATGATCCTTCTTGTAGTAATGTTGTTGCTTTGTGCCCAAGCATACTGAAATAAAATCTGATCAGTCAACACACCGGGGCCCTATCGCCCATGCTTGCCTCATCTTTAGATCCATTCTCTGTTAGTGCATTGTTCAAATGATGAACTCAGGCAACGCAGAAGGTAAAGCATGATTTACCATAGCGCGCTCGGAATAATTTGGTATCACAATAACTTTTTCTTGGGAGAATTGGTGTTCACTGAACAACATTATATTGTAGCGCAAAATAGTGGAAAAGAAAGATTCTAAGCGATAGACATAAGAAAAAGAAAGGCGATGCTACGATTACGGTGCTACGAAAAGCGGTAAAGCTACGCTCTGCCTATGGTCCGCGTTTGGAAGGACGTGTGTTCACCAGCTGCAGTCAAATTTCAAACAGCAGGTCCAGCGGCTTGTAAATGTCTGATTTACTCGTTTGGTCATGACATAAGTGGCAGAAAACTTGCTGCAGAAGCTCAAACGCAGCAGTAATCCCAAGGTTGGCGAGGGAAGTAAGCAGTATCCCCGAACAAAGGCTCAGGTGGTACCTTATTTCCGCAATGTCAGCCACAACATAAAAAAAAACACGGCAAACAGGTATGCGCCACTTGTCGTGTTTTCACCCCGAAAAAACTTGCTCGCATATGCCCCCGAATCACGGGATGTGCTCTGCAAACATGCGAAGTCAAGCACACAACACGCTATGTCCAAAACTGTGTGCTCCTGCTATGGTTTGCCAGATACCGTTAAGTTGCGGAAAACCTACTTCGAGCATACCGGCCGTTGTGTGAACGACAGGATTAAAGAACTCGTAAGCAACTTAAAAGAAAAAAAGGATGCGAGTACCCGTCTCTTTGCGTACTGCATATCGTGCGGCTGTAAGCCTCGCTTTTGTGATGTGAGAATCCTATGTAGGATTAGAGATAAAATCGCGCGGGAACTGCTAGAGGCACATCACATTCATATCAGGGGTCAAGCATGTGTTAGTCAAACATCTGTTTCGTGATATGTTGCGGAACTGGAATTGCTAGGTTTGTCGCAAAGAAGACTTCTTGTCGCTGTTTTTGTGATGTGAGAATCCTAGGTAGGATTAGAGATAAATTCGCGCGGGAACTGCTAGAGGCATATCACATTCATATCAGTGGTCGAGCATGTGTTAGTCAAACAACTCCTTCGTTATATTATGCCGAAACGAGATTGTTAGGTTTGTCTCAAACAAGATGACTTGCTGCTGTATTTCTGATGTGAGAATCCTAGGTAGGAGTAGAGATAAAAGCTAGAGGCATATGACGTTCATATCAGTTGTCATGCATGTGTTAATCAAACATCTGTTTAGTTATATGATGCGGAAATGAAAGTGCTAGGTTTATCGCAAACAACATGAGTTGTCGCTTGCTCTTTGCGGCCCCATGGTGTCGAGAGAGTGCGCGGTATATATGCAGCAAACTTTGTTCCTAATGAACATCTGTCAGTAGCGCCGTCTTCCTTGCTCTTCTGTCTGTCGCTTAATTAGAATCTTTCTTTTCCTTGTTTTTGCGCTAAAATATCCTGTCGTTCAGCAGTGTAGTGGCAGTTTGCATCATTTCAAACGATGTCTTGTGAGTTCACGTCATGCTTACTCGTATGAACTTTCTAGCAAGGAAAAGAACTGTAATGGCGTTGAGCAAGGTGGGTGCTCATAGTGGAATATTGCCTTTCAGGAAGCGTGTTGGTTTCCACCACACCGCTGGAGCAACGCTGGATGCCACAAACTACACAGTTGGCAAAGGTACATAAATTTAACATTTCTACTTCATGATCATACATGTCAAACTCAACTCTTCTTCGACTGTGTCGTAACGAGGCCACAGTGCCTGCTTTTGTCATCCAGTGCTCAACGGACAAAGCCATGGGGAAATGTTCGATAAAGACTTGTGAAAATGTTTTCTTTCGTGTCATAACACAATAACTTGAATTTATATCGCCGAAAAAAATTCTGCGCATTCTACAGCAAAATGTGCCAATCAGTCCTGTGTGAAGGTGCACGTGTAAGCGCTAAACGCTTGAACATAGTTGAAAATTTTCAGCAGGCCCATTGCATTGCAAGGTTCCTTCCTACGGTATAGCTCACGGCAGGAGCTGAACGTGTAAACGTCAGATGTTTTATGGCATGCGAGCTTTCAAGTAATGCTAGTCCCTTTTGGCGGTTCTCCATCAGCTGAACACGACTGTCTTTGTTCATGGAACGTGCATCACGAAACTCATCCACGTTCCAAGTCAACTCCAGTGCCCTGAAGTTTGGTAACAATTAGTTCTAATGGCACTGCCTTTAAAGTGGGGAGACAACACCTAACCTACTTGATCAGAGGATATTCTACTGCAGTAATTGCAGTTAAGCATTTTGCCAATCTCTAGTTCATGTTTTTTTCTTTATTAAAACGCCTATCTTTATAGTTCGAATTCATCTACAACTGTAATTACCACGGTATCTGGTCATGGTATTTAATGCTTGCTTTCTAGTTGTCCAAAACATCTCTCTTCCGCACACCCAATTTTCGGCGAAAAATAAAGCAATCTGGATGGGCAACGCCTGCTTAAACGAAAAAAAATTATTTTACTTTTATCTTAGGCCTACATCTTGAAGGAACATCCAACACCTCTTTTCCCACTCTCCTTCCGAAGATTCCCCTCGCTTTCACAATTAAACGTCTCCGCTTTTATTATTTCAACTTCTATGACCCTCCTCAAAGCGGTTATTGTACTGCCCATGGCGACGAGGCAGAATAGCGTTAGTTATATAAACATTGTAAAGTAAATAAGCTGTTGCTCTTCAGGTAACAAATTTCTTTGTAGAAACGTCGGCTGCTGTCTGGGACGCTCCCATAATCTATCACTGCCGATTATTTATTAATTCTGTAAGACTACGAGTACTGTAAACTTTTCTTTAGCTTGTAGAAGTTTCTTTGTGCTTTGATTATCGCATTTATTTACTGATATTCTTCGAATTGCTATCTTTTGCAGATTCCAATAATGTGCAAGTGGCGTATATAACTTGGAGCGACTACAAAGACTGCGCCATTACGGAAGTTCCATATTACACAGAGCGTAAGAATTCAGTCGAAGGGCACTCAGTCCATCGCTCAATCAAATTACTTCTTGCGGTTCAACCTAAACTTATGTAATGAATATGCCGTTACTCACCAAACAATTAAAGAAAAGCAGTTTCAACAGTTTCTCAAATGATGTTCAGGCTCCTAAAATTAGGTACCGCATGTTTCTACACCGAAGCATAAATATTAAATGAAGTAAGTGCATATTAAACTTGCCAAAGCGGTCATCTTTGTGTTTTCAATGCGAAAGAGATTGCAAGCTTATCAGTAAATCTGGGCTGACAGCGCCCCTGTGGGAAAAAAAAATAAATGTAACTGTAAGAAGAAAGCGACGCCAAAGCGACTTTTTGTGCGTGTAATATCTACGTGCGGACGTGCTCTACAATATAATGAAAGAACGAAACATGACTATAACGTCATCTGTATTTATGAAATTGCCGACATCGGGGATTTTCTCAGCAGAGGAAATGTAATTTTGATTAGAAGTAAGCATTTCCTGCCGATTTTTTTTTACCTGAAATAGGCCGCATGGGCGAAGCCTTGATGCGAACGAAAGCTGTTGCGGGCAGTTTTTCAAGAATTGTGAATTTGTCTTAGCTAGAAAACAGGCCAGAAGTCCCCAGTTATGACAGTCATATATAATCTACTAACAAAATTAGTGGGATGCGCTAAAAATAAAGGCAGGTACTGTATGTATATATCTTTACCAGCGGTTAGTGTAGCACTTTTTTTAATCAACGATTGACTATTACTTCGACTACTAGTAGCGCTGTGCCACTAGACATTGCTGGAGAATGAAAAACAAGGTATGTTCAAGCAGTCCGCTTTAAAGTAAAAAAAAACACACATAAGATCGGACACAGGGCTTAGTAGCGAGACCAAGAGAAAGGTTTGGATATCCTCCACGACAGCGTGACACATTATTGTATGATCATAAGTTAGTAATCATGGAGACAGATAAAGACTGAGGGGCACAATGTGCTTTCATTTGAAACAATTTATATAGCATGCCCGATGTGCACGGATACCGCATGTATTAAGAAAGAATATACTTTACTTTTCGAAATTTATTGAGTGCTTTATTTTCTGTTCTGGTGGCGAGTGAGACTTGTCCGCTGCGTTTGCAATGATCAGCGAAATTTCTTCAAGCGTAAGAGGGAAGTAAGCAGTAGTTCTCAATTCATCTGACACTGAGCTGAAGGGATGCGTGGACTGCTCTGTGGAACTGAATCGGATATTTGTAGCAAAGCATGAGACTTATTCACACGAAAGAACACAAATTGACCATTTAAAGTTGTGCATTTTTTGAAACTTGAAGCCGTTGAAAACCTCAGTTGAAGGTTATCAGATTTGGTGTAACCTGGATCGAGTCTATAAATCATTTACAGAGAGCAACAACCGCTTTCTCAAGAAGCCTGATGGCGGCAAGCATTTCGACGTCCCAGCTTGTGTGTTTTTTCCTATATCCCTTATCTGTTTCTGTCAAAGGCATTGCGTGACTCAGCTATAGATAGCACCACTGATCACAGTGGCTACATTTCGAGGGGGGGAGGCGAAATGCAATAACTCTCGTCTACTTAGGTTTCGGTGCAGGTTAAAGAACCCCAGGTGACTAAAATTTATACAGTGTCGTCCACAGCGGCATGCCTCATAAGTTGACAATAGTTTTAGTAAGCAGAACCCCAGAACCTGGATTTTTAACAACGCGCAAATTTTGGGTTATTATTAGAGCATCGAACTTGCTGGTGCAACCCCCCCCCCCCCTTTTTAAAGCGTTACCTACTATCAGTACCTCAAGGGAAAGAAACGACGTTTGAAAGTTTACATCAGGAAAGATAGCACGAACAGTGCCTTCATTGTACTGTTGTCATAGTACAGAAGCCGATGAAGTAAATAGACCATGTAGCATGGACATTTGGACTCGAACCCTGGGGGCCGTAATTACTTTCTGCAATTTAACGTAGATCGAGCATTTGCGAGAATGACGACCCAGAAGCCACGCCCGGTGCTACTTACAAACCACAGGAGGGACTCGATTTTAGGAATTGGTCAATAAATTCATTGTAAAGGGTCTCCCATATTTTCTAGCCACGTTACTGGACTAAAGCATACGCTTTCGTTGGGTCAACCATTTTAGAGCATATGAGCATCGTCATGCCCCGGAATATAACCAAAGCTAGAGGTGAGGTCATAGCAAAAAAGAGCCATGTTTCATCATCATCATCATCATCATCATCATCATCATCATCATCATCATCATCATCATCATCATCATCATCATCATCATCATCATCATCATCTTTTTTTATCCCTTAAAGACCCTTGTCAGGTTACTGCACAACGGAAGGACAAAGACATCAATAAACACTATGGTCATTATTATACAATGGCTAACATATTTTTACAACGGCAAAGAAAATTAGTATGCATGTTACGCGATAGGCGAAAAAAACATATACACAAAAACTGTACAAGTGAGGCAACACCGGCAGTAGAACCGGGAGCAGAACAGGCCGTATAACACAGCAGTTCAAAAGGCAGACGTTAGAGTAACAGGGCCATGGTGGCAGGTTAAGGGTTTTAAGAACATGACAATAGGTCCCTAAATTTATCTGAATCACTTTCATTTACTATATCGTTGGGTAGCGCGTTCCATAGTAGAATAGCAGTAGGTAAGCAAGGTTTGTTGAAGGCATTAGAAGCACCGTGCAGACGTTGTAGATTCAGGTTCTGGCACAGATAGTGAGAAGTGCCGTTCGGTGGCAGTATAATAGTGTTCCTGAGGTCTGAGGAATTATGTTGTGAAATAAAAAAAATTGTGAAATCTTCTTACGAAGTGTTCGACTAGGGATGCTGAGGAATGTTTTAATGCCACTTATACGCCAGTCATAGTTTGGAAGTGATGAAACATGCCACGCGATGTTGTATTGCTTCATGCCAGTTAATAACGTAAGTCTGATGAGGATTCCAAATTGCTGAGGCATACTCAAGTTCAGTTTAAATGGACGTTTCATAGGTGAGTTGGTATACGGGAAGAGGAAATAGAAAAATTGATCTTTTAAGCAGGTCAAGTGATTTAGAACAGTCGTTTGTAACATTCGTAGTGTCTGCAGACCATGTAAGTTATTAGTGATTGTAACGCCGAGATAACGGTAAGAATAAACTTGAGTGAGGACTGCAGAATTTAAAGAGTACTGGTGTTTAATGATTTGCCGCTTGCAAGTTACACACGTGCACTTGAATTTGGAAACGTTGAGGGGCATGAGCCAAAGAGAGGGCCAATTTACTAGTTTGCTTACGTCTTCCTTGAGTATTAGATGGTCATTCTGGAAGGACATACGCTGATGTAGGGCGTAGGGATCATGAATAACCGGACTTAACGCGGAATGGGCATTTGCGAGAATGACGACCCAAGAGCTATTCTTTCAGAATTAAGAGCCGAAGCAATGATATCGCTATGGCTGTCTCATTGAAGATATCACATACCAACTAGCCCGCATTAATAAATTTTTACGTTACAATAACATGGCCTCGGATAAATTGTTCTGACGCATAGTGCACTAAAGCTGGTGAGCTATTCTAAAGAGGATGCTAAATACACGAGCTACAACTATGGCCGCACGAAATCACAGCATAACAAATCTACTCCCCTCTTTGAGATATTCGCAGGTGCTCTTATTTTTGACAACGGAAAGAAGACAACACTGAAATGTGTCTTCATCTTTTTCTCTTGCAAGGAAGAGTGAATCCCAAGAAAGTATAAAAGTTCGTCTCAGAACTAGCGTAAAAATCTGCTCAGACTTTTTTCTGACCCTGCGTGCTAAAAGTAATTATTGTGCGTGTCTATCAACTTGATAGTTTGCTCGCGATGGCGAGCGGATGAAGTGTAGTCGGCATTGTCTGTGGGGTCGACAATATTTGCGCTGATTAAATTCAGGCCAACTTTACCATTCAAAGCACCAGCAGCGAAGGTTCCTAGTATTTCATCGATGTCAAAATTCTCAGATGATTCTTTTTTCGTTTTCTTGCTGTGTAGAATGCACCCTATGGGTTTCGAAAGAAGTGGAGGATCTTGTACCCCTGTACTGTCTCGAGCAGTTTCACGACATATGTGGTGTCGTGGTACCCCTTCACGACAGCGACCTCTGCGAGGATGATTTGAATTACGAGGAGGACGACGACGACTAAGCGCCGAAAGCACACGCTTGAAAAACCGCTGTTTATAGCCACATGGCGGTAACTGTTGCACACTGAACGCGGCCGAGTTTTTCACCAAATAAATATTGATGATATGTTATTGCGTCCAAATTTCTCTTTCTTTATGCTGGGGTCCACGGCCGCGGAGGGTAAACGATATATGTTTACATTTGTTGGGATAAAGAGTCATCAGCCAATTTTTACTCCAAGACAGCACGCTGTTAAGAGCTTCTTGTTGGGTGTTTTCGTCAGTAGCATTAGAAACTTGATCGTAAATGACGCAGTTATCGGCGAAAATTTGTATCCCACAAGATACGTGTTGAGGTAAATCGTTAATATAAATTTAAGAGAGAAGAGGAGCGAGAACTGATCCCTGAGGGAATCCAGAGGTTACAGGGAGAAGAGTGGATGATTTGCCATTTACAGAAACGAATTGGTAGCGATCAGTAAGGAATGCTTTGAGCCATTTCAGTACGTCACTGTGTAAGTTCAAAGAATAAAGCTTTAGTAGTAAGTGGCGGTGAGGAACTTTGTCAAAGACCTTTTCATAGTGCAGAAAAATAGCGTCAGTTTGTTGGCTAGAGTCAAGATTTACATGTAAGTCGTGCAACAATAGAGGTAGTTGCGCTTCGGTAGAGAAACCCTTACGGAACCCGTGATGTGCCGTATGAAAAAATGGATTCGCGTCCAAATGATTCATGATCAGGGAGTAGATGACGTGTTCCACGATTTTGCACGGAAGGTTAGTTAGAGAGATGGGTCACTAATTTAGCGGTGTGTTGTTATTACCAGACTTGTAAATGGGAATGACCTTACCCATCTTCCAGTCGTGAGGCATGGAACCTGTAGAATGTGACTGCGAGAATATAAGACACAAAAATGATGAAATATATTTTGTATTTTTTAGCAGTTTAGAGGTTATACCATCTATACCTGCTGAGGATGAAAGTTTAAGGTTTTCAATTATGCGCAAAACGCCATCAGGATAAAACACCACGTTCGGCATGCTAGAAGCTATTGACACGTGTACTTGTCCTTATCGGGCGACACGTTTTACCGCCTAACAAATGTTATCGCACAGCGCGGTACGCGCCTGCATGTATCCGAAGTTTCTGGAAAGTTATCGATGCTTCTATCCGCTGTCTGTTGTCGCCGAACCTTGTGTTATCTGATTTCATCGCTTGACACAAATGGTGTAGAACTTTGCAGAAGGCATGCGGGTCCCAACGTTTAGTCTGGAACATTCGATGACTGCTGTATAAAAGCCGACGCGCTTGACCCGCTGATCAGATTTTCAACGATCGCCGAGCGTGTTCGCCGCTATCGTTGTGCTATAAGTGTAGCCTGTTTTGTGGGCACAGGTTCGCCCAATAAAAACTAGTTTTGTCGTTCACAGTATTGCTACTGTGTTATTCAACGTCACCACCACGTGACGTCTGGTGGAGGTGCTTTACGTTCATGTACCGGACGCCCCCGACAAGCCGTAATTCAAGCCCGGACCGCAAAGACAACACCAGCGCCGTCCCGGAACATCGAGCAAGCCGCCGTCTTCAACAGCTGCCCCCGGAGCACGGACTTTTGCCTGAGACCAAGACGATTGTGTCCAAGGCAACTCCAATGCCAGCCCCAGCGTCCCCCATCATGCTGCAGCAGCCCAGGGAACCACCGACGTTCCGCGGTTCCACATTTGAGGACCCGGAAAGCTGGCTGGAAGCGTATGGGAGGCTCGCTACGTTTAACAGCTGGGCAAACGAGGACAAGCTGCGACATGTTTACTTCGCATTGGAGGACGCCGCCAGGACGTGGTTCGAGAATCGAGAAGCCACCTTGACGACGTGGGACCTGTTCCGAAGCGGCTTTCTGCAAACCTTTACAAGCGTCGTGCGAAAAGAGCGAGCCCAAGCTCTATTGGAGACCAGAGCGCAGCTGCCGAATGAGACGATCGCGATCTTCACTGAGGAAATGAACCGTCTGTTCCGCCACGCCGACCCGGAAATGTCCGAGGAGAAGAAAGTCCGCCTGCCGATGCGTGGTGTAAAGGAGGAACTTTTCGGCGCAATGATACGAAGCCCACCGACGACCTTAGAAGAGTTCCTTCGCGAGGCCACCAGCATTGAGAAGACACTCGACATGCGGAACCGGCAATTCAACCGCCGCACAAGCTCGACAAACTACGCCGGAGTTCAGTCACTTGTCACCGACGACCTGCGCGAGACCATCAGGGCAGTCGTACGAGAGGAGCTTCAAAGGAGCTTCCCTTCATCGCAACCTCAAGTGGCCACAGTCGCCGAAATTGTCAACGAAGTTCAGCGATCGCTCGGAGTTCCCGAGTTACAACCACAATCATCGCAGCCCCAACCAGAAGCGATGACCTACGCCGCCGTCGCCCGCCGTCAAGGTCCCCCTCCACGACCGCGCCAGGGCCCTGCAACGCCGCAATTCCGTCGACCACCGTCGCCGCCACCAGCACGGCCACCCGTCCCCCAGCGCAGTCATCCGAGAAAGACAGACATTTGGCGAGCCCCGACCACCGCCCGCGCTGCTATCGCTGCGGAGAAGCCAGCCATGTGTATCGCCGATGCCCATACCGCGACTTGGGACTGAGAGGGTTCACCGTCAACGCGCCGCGTCCACAGCTTGGAGAGCGCCCCCGTGACATCGCCGACTACCTCGCCGCTACTCAATGGAGCCCTCGACGACCGTCCCGTTCGCCGTCACCAGGGCGCTACCTGTCGCCGCAGCACCGACCATACACCGGCCCAGCCCGGGGCCGCTCTGCGAGCCCATATCCGGAAAACTAAAAGCAGCAACCGATGGAGGTGCGGTTGCTGTTCGTCGAACTGACGAAGATCCTCCGCCGCCGACGAAGACGATAAAGAAACCATCTCAACGACCTAATGACGACACGTCGCCGTCCCGAAGAAGTCGGGAAGCCAACACTACGCCGACGAAAGACGATTGACGACGCGACGTTCCAGCTTCAGTTCAACACGACGCAGCCGTGATCCGACGCCAAGACCCAACTGCAACGCCAGACAAAGAAACACCGACCTCGACGTGCTTCTCGACGGCCACACAGTCACTGCCTTAGTCGACACAGGGGCCGATTACTCCGTAATGAGTGGACACATCGCCGCCCAGTTGAAGAAGGTTAAGACTGCATGGGAGGGTCCCCGAATTCGGACCGCTGGAGGACACTTCATTACGCCAACTGGAATCTGCACGGCAAGATTTACCGTTCATGACTGGGCTTACCCTGCCACCTTCGTTATCCTCGAAAAGTGTTCGCGAGACGTCATTCTCGGCATGGACTTCCTGAACCAACACGGCGCAATCATTGACCTGAAGTCGAAGTCCATAACGCTGTCGGAAGATCGAGCGATACCGCCGGAGAGCTTTAGTAGTCACCATACCTTAAGTGTGCTCGAAAGTCAAGTCGGCATCCCGCCCCGCTCCAGCATTGTCATATCCGTAGGCACCAAAACGCCTGCCGACGTAGAAGGCGTCATCGAGGGTGACCAACGTCTACTGCTAGACCGTGAAATTTGCGTCGCAAGAGGGATCGCTCGACTGCATGGAGGGAAAGCTGAAGTGTTGCTGAGAAACTTCAGCCAGGAGTTTAAGCACATCAACAAGGGCGCGACGATCGCGTACATCGAGGAAATTCTGGAAACCAGTATTGCGTTTGTCCTCTCGGATTCCGCCGCATCTACCCCGACGACAATGGTTCCCGAACCAGACTACGACATTAATCTAAGTCTCTCCGTGATTAAGCAACAGCAGCTCAAAAGTCTGCTCCAACGATACAAAGGCTGCTTTTCGACGTCATCGAGGGTTCGACAAACACCAGTCGCCAAGCATCGCATAATAACCGAGGAGAGCGCTCGACCACTCCGCCAGAGCTCTTACCGAGTTTCGCCGCGAGAACGTGAAGCTATAAGACAACACGTCGACGAAATGCCGCGCGACGACATCATCCAGCCGTCGAAAAGCCCGTGGGCATCCCCTGTTGCCTTGGTGAAGAAAAAGGACGGCACCTTACGTTTCTGCGTCGATTATCGTCGACTGAACAAAATGACAAAGAAGTATGTATACCCCCTACCAGGATAGACGACGCATTAGATCGGCTCTGCAACGCAAAATACTTCTCGTCGATGGATCTCAAGTCTGGCTACTGGCAAATAGAAGTCGACGAGAGAGATCGCGAAAAGACCGCCTTCATCACGCCAGACGGCCTCTACGAGTTCAAGGTCATGCCATTCGGACTCTGCTCGGCGCCTGCAACATTCTAGCGCGTATAGGACACGGTGTTAGCAGGATTGAAGTGGCAGACCTGTCTTGTTTACTTAGATGACGTCGTCGTCTTCGCCGAAAATTTGGACGATCACCTTAGGCGGCTTGCGGCAGTACTAGAGGCCATCAAGTCATCAGGACTCACTCTGAAGCCAGAAAAGTGCGACTTCGCTTACGATGAGCTTCTGTTTCTAGGCCACGTCATCAGCAAGTCTGGAGTTCGCCCCGACCCGCAGAAGACAGCTGCCATTGCAAAGTTCCCGCAGCCCATCGACAAGTAGGCAGTGCGTAGATTTTTGACATGTGTGCCTACTACAGGCGATTTGTCAAGGGCTTTTCACGTATCGCTGAGCCGCTGACACAGCTAACCAAATGTGACGTCGAGTTCAAGTGGGAAACGCCGCAGGCCGACGCATTTGAAGAACTCAAACGATGCATGCAGTCGCCGACCATACTTGCGCACTTCGACGACCACGCCGATACCGAAATCCACACTGACGCCAATAGCCTAGGCCTCGGTGCCGTGCCAATCTAGAGAAAAGATGGTCATGAACACGTGATAGCTTACGCTAGCCGGTCGTTGTCAAAAGCGGAAGGCAATTATTCTACAATCGAAAAGGAATGCCTCACCATCGTTTGGGCTACAGCGAAATTTCGCCAGTACCTATATGGCAGGCCATTCAAAGTCGTCAGCGACCATCACGCTTTGTGTTGGCTAGCTAACTTAAAGGACCCTTCAGGACGGCTGGCGCGGTGGAGCCTCAGACTACAAGAATATGACGTCACGGTAATATACAAGTCCGGAAGAAAACACTCCGACGCCGACTGCTTATCACGCGCCCCCATCGATCCCCCGCCGCAAGATGACGAGGACTACGCCTTCCTTGGGATAATAAGCGCGGAAGACTTCACTAAACAGCAACGAGCAGACCCGGAGCTAAAAGGCCTCGTCGAGTATTTGGAAGGGAACACCGACGTTGTCCCTAGGGCATTTAAGCGAGGGTTTTCTTCGTTCACGCTACAAAACAACCTGCTCGTGAAGAACTTCTCACCAGTCCGCGCCAGCTACCTTCTTGTTGTACCCTCAGCGCTGCGTCCAGAAATACTGCACGCCCTACACGACGATCCAACCGCTGGGCACCTGGGGTTCTCCCGGACGCTGTCGAGAATACAGGAAAGGTATTACTGGCCGCGTCTGACCGCCGACGTCGCCCGTTACGTCAAGACATGCCGAGACTGTCAACGACGCAAGACACCACCGACAAGGCCAGCAGGATTACTACAGCCGATCGAACCTCCTCGCCAACCATTCAAGCAGATTGGGATGGATTTGTTGGGGCCGTTTCCGATGTCAACATCCGGGAATAAGTGGATCGTCGTGGCGACGGACTATCTCACCCGCTTTGCTGAAACTAAAGCTCTACCAAAAGGCAGCGCAGCCGAAGTGGCGAAATTTTTCGTCGAGAACATCCTGCTGCGACATGGTGCTCCAGAAGTCCTCATCACCGACAGAGGAACGGCTTTTACAGCAGAGCTCACCCAGGCCATTCTGCGGTATAGCCAGACAAGCCACAGGAGGACAACTGCCTACCATCCGCAGACGAATGGTCTCACGGAGCGCCTGAACAAGACCCTCGCCGACATGCAAGCAATGTACGTCGACGTGGAACACAAGACCTGGGATGCCGTCCTGCCGTACGTAACATTCGCTTACGACACGGCGGTGCAAGAAACAACACAGATCACGCCGTTCAAGTTGGTTTACGGCAGGAGCCCGACGACGACGCTCGACGCCATGCTGCCGCACGTAACTGACGAAGAGAATCTTGACGTCGCTACCTATCTCCAGCGCGCCGAAGAAGCCCGACAGCTCGCCCGCCTGCGAATCAAGAACCAGCAGAGGACCGGCAGCCGACACTGCAACCTCCGACGACGCTTCGTCGAGTACCAGCTCGGTGACCGTGTTTGGGTATGGACCCCGATACGCCGACGAGGACTGAGTGAGAAACTATAGCGACGCTATTTCGGACCCTACAAGGTCATCCGACGTATTGGCGCACTGGACAATGAGGTCGCATTCGCATTCACAGCGACGTCACGCAAGACCTGAAGTGGTCCACGTGGTGCGTCTTAAACCGTTTTACGGACGCTAACGAACTTTCCTTATATTGTTTTTTTT